>NC_052624.1:240517556-240827940 GCF_016161935.1 Mauremys reevesii
CACTCTCCAATATGGAAGTATGCCCAAGAGTTACTGCTGTTGACAACACTGTGCAGCTTCAAAGCCTTTATATGGGGACTATATGGCAGCCATGGAAAAGACTGCATCAATTTGTAAGCACCTGGAGGATAATTAATTGGGTTATAAGGAATATCCAGAATGGACTTGCCAAGAACAAATAACGTCAAACCAACCTAATTTCCTTCTTTGACAGGGTTTATGGCTTACTGGATAGGGGCAAAGCAGTAGCCAGAATATAGCTTGATTTTAGTAAGGCTTTTGACATAGTCCCACATGACAGTCCCATAAGCAAACAAGAGAAATGTGATCTAGATGAAATTACTATAAGCGGGCACATAGCTGGTTGAAAGGTCATACAAAAAGAGTAGTTATCAAGGGATCATTGTCAAATTGGGTGGGAGTACTTAGTGGGGTTCTGCAGGGAACTGTCCTGGGTCTGATACTATTCAATGTTTTTATCAATGAGTAGCATAATGGAATGGGGAGTATGCATATAAAATTTGAGGATGACACTAAGCTGGGAGGGGTTGCAAGCACTTTGGAGAACAGAATTAGAATTTTAAAAGTTCTTGACCAATTAGAGAATTGGTCTGAAATCAACAAAATGAAATTAAACAACAGGTACTACACTTAGGAAGAAAAAAATCAAACGCACAATTACAAAACGGGAATAGCTGGCTAGGTGATAGTACTGCTGAAAAAGATCCAGGAGGTACTGTGGATCACATACTGAATGAGAGTCAACAATGTGATGCAGTTGCAAAAATGCTAATATTCTGGGGTGTATTAACAGCAGTGTTGTATGTACAACATGGGAGGTAATTGTTCTCCTTTACTCAGCACTGGTGAGGGTTCATTTGAAATACTGTGTCCAATTCTGAGTGTCACACTTTAGGAAAGATATGGACAAATTGGAGAGACTCCAGAGGAAAGCAAAAAAAAAAAAAGGTTTAGAAAACCTATCCTATGAGGAAAGATTTAAAAACTGGGCATGTTTAGTCTTGAAATCTTAGAAGACTGAGTGGAACCTGATAACAGCCTTCAAAGATGTTAAGCCCTGTTTGAAAGAGGACAGTGATCAGTTGTTCTCCATGTCCACTGAAGGCAGAACAAGTAGTAATGAGTTTAATATGCAGTAAGGGAGATTTAGGTTAGATATTAGGAAAACCTTTCTAATTATAAGTGTAATTAAGTTCTGGAATAAGCTTTCCAAGGGAGGATGTGGAATCTCCATCATTGGAGGTTTCTACCAACAGGTTGGACAAACACCTGTCAGGATGGTCTAGGTTTACTTGGTCCTGCCTCAGCACAGGGGGCTGGACTTGATGACCTCTCAAGGTCCCTCCCAGCCTTATATTTCTATGTTTCTACCTAGTTGTGCTGAGACCTGGGCCACTGTCCTCTGTAGACAACCCATGATTCATACAGCTCTCAAGTCCTCTGAAGGTATAGGGAGGTTGAACTCCTGCATCTTCAGGGATGATTGTAAAATCAACAGCAGACTGTTTGTCACAGAAAGGGGGAATGGCAGTTACAAGCTGAGGCAAGTAGGAGATTAAACCTGGGACTGGGAACTCCTGGGGCCAGATCCTCAGGTGGTGTAAATTGTCATAGCTGCACTGAAGTCAATGGAGCTATAAACAATTTAGACCAGCTGAGCATCTACTCCCTTCTCTCTAATCCCAGCTCTACCAGTGATTCACTGTGTGATCGTGGCTAAATTATTTAGCTCTTTACCACTTACTATCTCTGGATGTCAAATGCGAATGCTAATAATTAATTGCCTCAAAGTGGTGTTGTGAAAGCTAATTAGTTAATGCCTGTACAGCATTTTGAAAAAGTAAAGAGTCATATAAGCACTTTATAAACCTCAGCCCTTCAGACAGCAGTGAGATGAATGCTAACTATATAGTTTACAGGCAAACTGGTCTCACTGTACAGCACATCTGTCATCTAACCATAAGGATCACAGCAAGGAATAATTCAATTTTTTCAGCTTGAGTTAATACATAACAATGTGCCAAGCTTACCTCAAAGGAGGACTCGGAAGGCAAGTTACAACAAGCAATACTGCCAAGATTGTGGAAAAAGATGCTTCATTCAAAAAGTCTTACATCAGATAAAACAATTTTACCTGAACAGTCAAAACCAATTAAAGCAACAAAAACTAAAACATTTTAAAGTAGTATTGTTTTCTATATTATACAGCAGTGCATTGTTTAGAATGTGGCCAGGAATCATGACTGAAATTATCTGAAGAGAGTGAAAGAGACAGACTAATCTGAAATCCATTATTTTAAAACCTTTGGAAACAGAAAGATGGCTTTTCAGAATGTTATTTTTATTCTGTCTAGAACTGTAATTGCCATACTGGATCAGACCCATGGCCCATCTAACCAGTATCTTGTCTCTAACAGTGGCCAGTGTCAGACGCATCAGAGGAAGATAAAAATTCTGTAGTAGATCATTATGGAATAATCTGCCCATAAGGAAAGTGTGTTCCTAAACCCAGGCAGTTGATGGTTGGCTTGTATTCTGAAACCTGATGTTTCATCAGCCGTAATATATATATATATATAAAATCTCTAATGTATCTAATTTCCCTGTTATTTTACTCTATGAATAGCACACAGACATAAAATTCCTGATGCTATTGCTTATACTGCTGTACTACAGAAATCTTTAGAATCAACCCAGTTCTCTCAGTTAGAAAGAACAAGGGAGACACAAGCACCATCTTCTAAACGCCATATGGTCACTGTATTTTCCTTTGTCCTCTTATCTAGGACTACTGTACATGCTACTCTCAACCAACAAAACAATAACAATCCAGAGTGTGACATGACTGACAGATCTGACAACTCCTAGACATCTGCCTTGAAGAGTCTATTCCCACAATTGAATGATTTGAGGTATAGAACTCAAAGTAACTGACTGCAGTTCATAGTCCCCACTGCTGGCATATGGCATACCAGAATTGTGTCTCAAAACAATAATGAACAGAGTACATCCATAGTCAAATATATCCATCCAGTAGCTGTTATGTGTTGTGAGATATGTCCAAAGCTAAGGATCTTCAGCCCCTTAGATATGCATGTACCTCATTGCAATTTTCTACCATGACGTGTGTTATTACAAAACACAAACGTATATCTTTTCACATGACCTTATTAAGCATGTAATAAAAAAAATCAATTTTAAAAGAACTTTAATGTTGCAAAGTCAAGCACTCCAAAGTTAGGAAATGCCAGAATTAAGGTTACCTGTGCAAGCTTAATTTGGCCTCCTGTGCATATGCAGTAGGATACAATCTTTAGTTACATGATCACATACTATTTTTCCCCCCACAGAACTCCTGCTCATTCAGGACACAGTGACATAGAATAGCCTAGAGGTAGAGATCTTATAGAAATGTTCTTTTAACATAGTTTTGTGTGCTGAATTGTTTGTTTGTTTGTTTTTAAATGCAGGAAAACAGAATTTCTGATTTTTCAATCAAGTGGCATTATATTGACATCCACATGGGTCATAAGCAGGATGTTTTATATTCACCACACAAACCTCTGCCACTTGAGCAAATGGAGTAACTGACAGCAGTAGTACATTGTTATCCTCTATTTGCACCAGCATTACAGGGCAATGAGACACATTCTTTGTCAGTGGGTTTCACAGATATTTGCTGACAGTTAAGGAATCTTGAGACTAAGGAATCTTGGATTTCATTCCATGATCTGGAGGGGAGTGTGCTCCAGTGTAAACTACCTATTTCACAGTACTTTGTAAAGTTAGTAGCAATTATCTGTAAGCTTTTCAGAGTGGTGCTTTCCTTCATAGTCCTATGTGTATTAAAGCCCTCCAGAGAGCACCAGTTTGTGAGTGGTACTGTAGGCCATATCCTTATTTGGTGTAAATTAGTGTGGCTCCATTAACTTCAGTGGAGTTATACTGATTTGCAACAGCTGAGGATCTGGAGCAAAATATTTAAAAGCAGTTTTCACTGTGGCCAACTTACTGGAGTCTTTTGGTCAGTAAATTATCTGCAATATAGTTAAGAGAAATTTTCTTATCTAAATGTTTGTCCACCACTGTACCAAGCATATTGAAAAGGCTTTATTTACCGTACCAGCTTAAAATGTCAACATGTTCTTTGCTTTTGATTATATTATGAAAAACTACAATAGGAGCTGGTAAGGAACTGCTACAATTTGTTCAAGATAAAAATATAAAATAGATGTAGATCTGTGGATTAGTTAGGGACTGCATGAAAACATACTCTTAACTTAGTCTTTCATAACTGTTTTGCATAAAAGTAATTAATTAGTGTTTTGCTGTAAGCATTACCAACATGAATTTGATTTTTCTTTTTGAAACAGGAACTGCCTCTTGATTATTAAAATTTTGTCTAATAGATATGTATGACGGCATTTTGGGGACTTGCTGATAAGTTTATATGTGTTTTATTGTACATTGCCTTGACAATTTAAGGCACAAGCTGGTCAATTGTTTTCTGTTCTCACATCATGAAATTATGATATAAAATAAAATTTAAAAAATAATAATAATAATTAGGTGCCTTACAGGTTAATACTTGATTTCCTTGTACAACAACAAATCAGTTCTCATGTTGTCCCATCTACTGATCCTCCTCAAAAGACTGTAAAACATTTGTATCCATGTGCTCCATGCCACCTCTGCTATGACTTCTGTTGTGCCATCACTACTTCTCTCCATCTCCAAAGCACCATATAACACCTTTTAGTCTCACCAAGCCAGACCTTAGATATTTTGGCATAGTTCCTCACTGCAGCTCCAACTATTTTGCTCCAGTCCCTTTGCACTATTCCACCCTGCAAGAGTGCAAAACTGACAGCTTTGGCCAGCTGGAAATTCTACAGGTGTGTATGGAAAATTCCCAGCTGGTGTAGAACTAGCATAGCAACCCAAAACTATTCCTTCTCCCAGCTCTGTGGCCTAAATGGGATAGCTTTGAGAGGCACAGGTCTACAGAACTTCTCTATACTCTGGCTATTCTTGGTTGCCAGAATAGCCCCTTGGGGCCGTAGGAAGCCATGTTTATACCATTTAAGGCCAAACCAGCTTTCAACTGGCTCAAGAAATAAGGTCCCAGAAAAGGTGACATAAATCAATTTAGTTCCTCATCTCTCAGGTCCTGCACTGAGCACAAAAAAACAGGCCCTGGAATTCAAGAGGTTTAGATGGTTTTATTGCACCATCATGACAAAAGAGGTGGGGTTGCTCCAAATTATTTATTGTGTTATAATATTATGCCTTCTAGTTCTAATACAGTAGAACCTCAGAGTTACGAACTGTCCAGCCAACCACATACCTCACTTGGAACCGGAAGTATGCAATCAGGCAGCAGCAGAGACAAAAGAAAAAGGGGGCGAGGGAGGGAAGAGGGCAAATTCAGTACTGTATTGTGTTAAATATAAACTACTAAAAAACTAAAAAGAAAGCAGCATTTTTCTTCCGCATAGTAAAGTTTCAAAGTTGTATTAAGTCAATGTTCAGTTATAAACTTTTGAAAGAACAACCCTAACGTTTTGTTCAGTGTTATGAACATTTCAGAATTGCAAACAACCTCCATTACTGAGGTGTTCATAACTCTGAGTTTCTACTGTATTACTCTTAAACATTTGTCAATATCCCCATTGATGTGTATGGCTCTCTACCAAGAAAAAAAAATACAGCATTCCAGTCCTGAAATGACCTCGTGTGATTTTTGCTTCTATTTCTATTCAAAGAATAATGTGGTATTCAAAACTTGTACCCTGAATAGTATTTGCACTCTTACTTGTATTTGAGTTCTCTTATGACTGTGAGCTCTGGCACTTCAATCACCCATTATTCTGCAGAATTGCTGATACTCATCAACAGTTGGAATTTTTGCATAAGGGATGGGATAAAAGGGAAACAATTAAAAACTCTGGGTATAGTCTTCCAAAACTACAATGTGAATATTGAAAAATAAATGTCTGCAATTTGCTCAAGGGAGGCCGGCTTCAAGTTTAATTCAGCAGCTGTGAATGTTCTATTCCTGACATAATGGAATCTAGCAACAAAAAGTATTTATACTTTTAGTAAGGCGCTTAGGAAAAAAACATCAAAGTGTGGCATCTTTCCTATGAGTAGAGCCCTGAAAATCGGTGGATATTCACTTTATATCCATGGACCATTTTTGTGGATAGCAGATCAGATGCAGATACAATTTTTTTATTGGCGCAGGGCTCTAAATATAGGATCTCAAAAGTGGGGAAGCAGCTGTCTGAAGCTCATAGCCTATGAGGCTGCTTCCCTGTCTTCCAGAGTTTATATTCCCATGGGCGCCAACTTATATGGGCTCCTGGGGCTAAAGCCCCAGGAATATTTACAGTCAGGGGCTCTGCTCCACCAATATTTGGAGCTAGGTTTCTACCCTGCTTGGAGCGCCGCCCCCGCCGCTGCCGCCGCCGCCGCCACCAGGGCTGGAGCTTCCCCCCGCCCTGGAGCTTCCCTGCCTGAATGTAAAGAGCGTGCAGCGCGCGTCTCTCTCCCTTGCTGCTGCTGCCGCCTAAGGGCTACAGCATAACAACAGTGCAAGCTGCTGGTGCTGTAGCACCTCAGGAGAGGGAGGGGAGTGGAGGGGGCCGTGCCATGCTTGGCAGCCCTCCCCTCCCCCTACCTGGAGGAGACGCGAAGGGGACTTCCGGCCAGGAGACGGACATCACTCACCTTAGCAGCTGCTGGGGCTTCCGTGAGTGTTTGACCCTATGATTCCCCCCCTGCCCCAGCCCCAGCCCCAGCCCCCACTCCTGCCCCATGCTGGGCAAGGGGCAACCCCATCCCCCATCCACAGTGAAGTTATGGTGGGGGGCAGCAACATGGAAGGCCACCTGTGCTGGCAACCCCCACCCCCAGTACCCATCATAGGGGAGGTGAGTGAGCTTTCTGGACCTGAGAGGGGCCCTAGGAGCATGTGCAGTGACTGTGGTGCAGAGTGAGTGTGCTGTGGGGGGCAGGGTGGGAGAGGACTGGAGGGGTCCGTCCCCTGGAGCTTGCGGCTGCCGGTAACGGGGTGGGGGGGAGTCCTCTCTGGCCCTAGCCCTGAGGCAGCCTGTCTGCACCCCAAGTTCCTCGTCCTCAGCCCTGCCCCACCCCAAAGCCTGCACCCCCAGCACCGAGCATGCTCCTGCACTGTGAACCCCTCATCCCCAGCCCCACCCCAGAACCCTCACCTGAGGGGAAAAACATGCAACTTAAATTTGGTGGTCAGTTTGGAGTATCATTGTATTTAGCACAATATTTGATTATTTTACACCCTTCAAAGTATGTAACTGGTCGTATACAGGTGTTACGAAGTGGGAATGTGCTTAATGTTTTTTCTGAATACTGTCTGTGTGCCTCAGTTTCCCCAATGCATTTCTTAAGGCTCTAGATGGTGGGATAAGTGGGTGTGATTGTTGTAAAGCCCTAGAGGGCCAGTGTGATGCTGTCTGCACAGAGAATGGCCGACACCCTGTCTCCAGGCAACTGATGGCCTGGGCCTCTCCCCTGCAAAGGTGCCCGCTGAAGGTGTTGGAGACAAAGAGATCAGGTGACCTCCTGGCCCAGGAAAGGAACTGAGCAGAGAGGAGTGGGGGCTGGAGGGGGTTTGGGAGTCTGGAGCTGGCTGGGGACCAGGCGTGAAGTGCAGACAAAGGGGGTCTGGCTCACTGCCCCCAGAATGGACCCGGCCGAGGGATCCGGTTCACTGTACCTACAAGCTCTGTTTTAGACCCTGTTCCTGTCATCGAATAAACCTCTGTTTTACTGGCTGGCTGAGAGTCACATCTGACTGCAAAGTTGGGGGGCAGGACCCTGTGGCTTCCCCAGGACCCCGCCGGGGCGGGCTCACTGTGGGAAGGGCATGGAGGGGCAGAGGATGCTGAATGCTCCAAGGAGAGACCCAGGAGGTGAAGCCATGTGAGCTTCTTGCCCTGAAAAAGTCTGCTCCAAGGGAGAGGAGGCTCCCCAAAGTCCTGACTGGCTTTGTGAGGAGCAGTTCCAGAGCAGCGCCCAGGGACTCTGTGACACCTGGTACCCACCACAGGGGAGGTGAGTGGGCTTTCTGGACCTGAGAGAGTCCCTAGGAGCATGTGCAGTGACTGTGGTGCAGAGTGAGTGTGCTGCGGGGGGGGGAGGGGTCCCTCCCCTGGAGCTTGCGGCTGCCAGTAACGGGGGGTGGGGGGCAGTCCTCTCTGGCCATAGCCATGGGGCAGCCTGTCTGCCTCCCAAGTTCCTTATCCCCAGCCCTGCGCCACCCCAGTCCCTGCACCCCCAGCACCCCAGCCCTGAGCACCCTCCTGCACTGTGAACCCCTCATCCCCAGCCCAACCCCAGAGCCCTCACCTGAGGGGAAAAACGTGCAACTTAAATGTGGTGGTCAGTTTGGAGTATCATTTTGTTTAGCACGATACTTGACTATTTTACACCCCTTTAAAGTATATAACTAGTATACAGGTGTTACAAAGTGGGAATGTTCTTAATGTTTTCTCTGAATACTGTGTGGGTGCCTCAGTTTCCTCTCTGCATTTCTCAAGGATCTAGATGGTGGGATAAGGGGGTGTGATTGTTGTAGAGCCCTAGAGGGACAGTGTGAGCTGTCTGCACAGAGAATGGCTGAAACCCTGTCTCCTGGTAACTGATGGCCTGGGCCACTCTCCTGCAAGGTGCCAACTGAAGGTGTTGGAGAACAGAGAGATCGGGTGGCCTCCTAATGTCTGGAAAAGAGACAAAGGCCAGAGGAGGGAGTGTCAGTGCCTGTGCGGACTTCTGGGAAGCGCATGGTGTAGAAGGGGATGCTGTGATGCTTTGGAACAACTCCATACAAAGTCAGTCAGGACTCTGGGGGATCCTCCTCTCTCGGAGCATACTGTCTCCAGGGCAAGAAGCTTACACCTTCCTGGGTCTGACCTCGGAGCATTCAGCATGCCCTTCCACATCATGCACTTTCCACAGCGAGTCTGCCCAGGCGGGTCCTGGGGCAACCAGAGGTCCCTGCACCCCAACTCCGCAGTCAGATGTGACTCTCAGCCAGACAGTAAAACAGAAGGTTTATTAGATGACGAGAACACAGTTTAAACAGAGCTTGTTGGTACAGAAAACAGAACCCCTCTGTCAGGTCCATCTTGGGGGGTGGGGAGCCCAGAACCAAGTTCTGGGTCTCTCCCCATTTCCCCAGCCAGCTCCAAACTGACACTCCTTCCTCTGGCCTCTGTGTCTCTTCCGGACAAGGAGGCCACCTGATCTTTGTCCCCAACACCTTCAGTTGGCATCTTGCAGGGGAAACTGAGGCACCCACACAGTATTCAGAGAAAATATTAAGAACATTCCTACTTCATCACAACAGGTGCAACAAAATATAATACTGTATATTCAAGTAGGCAAGTGCTACTTCTGACTTTCCACTTTTAATTGACCCTTGTAATCTTGTGGCACTGACGCGTTGTAGCTTCATTTTATATCGGCTTACAGGGCGGGAGCGGGGGGGGCACCACCATTTTGGGCCCCACCAAAAATTATACAAACCTGCCGCCTATGTATATTCCCTCTCTTCTACCCCATACAGAGAAAGCAGAGGTGATAGATCAAGACAGGCAGCAAAATCCCCCATGCACCTATCACCACAGTTTAAGCATAAAAGTAATTTAGGAAACCTCTCCTGACTTCATTGCTGTATCATGAAGCAATACTAACTTACCTTTGCAGAAGCAGTTGCCTCCCTCTCCAGCTGACCTGACATGGCAGAAATTAAACACTGGCTGGGCAACCGGAGCACACCTTCGCCCTCTTCTGTGCCCTTAACCCCAGCACCCCCCTCCAGCACCCCTAACCCTTGCGCCCTCCTCCTGTGCCTCTCACCCCTGCACTGTACCCCTTGGCCCTAACACTTGCACCACCCTCCTGTGCCCGCCTGGAGAAACTGACCTGGAGTCACAGAGCGCCTTGCTCTCCTCTCTCAGCCCCTCTAGGAGGATGACCTGCCAAGCCAAGAGGTGCCAGGGCTCAGCTCCTTTTAAGCACGGTAGCCCTGCAATAGTATTCCCCTTGAATGCTTCCACATGGAAAACAGTGGATGCTACAAAGAAACAGGGAATGCTGAGCTAAGTGTGATGACTCTATAAATCACAAGCTAAATAGGCGGCCGACTTTCTTATTTTATAGCTTAGTTTGTGATTTTGAGCATTATTGACTTAAGACATTTGTTTTATTATTTTTAATGTAAAAGGCTATTTGTTCTGATGCCTGTTGTATAATAAGATTGATGTTTAAAATAAAAACAACAATAATTGCGTGCACATTTATTAAGCCATATAGCTTTCTTATACAATATACATGCACACACTCAGACGCTCCTCATGAAAGGCACTATGAGTTAGCATGCTGCTGTGGCTAAAGATAAAAGACGGAGTGCAGATTGAGGGTTGGATACAAGTTGATTCTTTCAGATGTGGATCCATGTTTTTGTATCCGCACAGGGCTCTACTTATGAGGTTTCTTTTTAAACTCACGACAATATCACACAATCATCTCAGTTCAGCACCACTTACACTTTTTTTCAGAAGAAGTCTATAATTACTCGCTTTATACACAACTCACCACTCAGATAATTGAACACCATCAATATACATCTGTTTTAATCCTGCTACAATGGAAGCAACTAAGCAAACCAAAATTATTCCTAATTAAACACTTGCTTTCATCAACAACAACATCCTACACAACTTTATTATTTTACATTTTATAATTTCATTTTTGTGACCAATATAGTCTTGACATAGAAAATATCTGGAACAAAAACACTGAAAAGCAATACTGCCATTGCATAAGTCAATAAAGTGACAAGCACACTCCTAAATACTACAGTTTGGCCTGATTTTGTTACTACTGAAGTCAAAGGGAGTAGGATCACATTCTCTATGATCTACAAACACCAAGAACAAATCCAGTTGCAAGCTCAAGCATAAAAATAAAGTAAGTAAGTAACAAATTGAATATTTTACAACTTAGAATGATTTTGATCAGGCTGTTTCCTGTATAATTACTAAGTTGACTCACCAACTCAGTAAGTTGCCAACATGTACAGTAGTATCTTATAGCTCCATCTAGTGAAAAAATCTTAACACATCAGATGACAGATTTAAAGCCAAAGGTGTAAAAAAGTTGATTCATTTTTATGGCATATATTAGATTCATATAACTGCAGACAATATTACATTTATATTTTAACTAAAGTATGAACAGATTAGCAATACACCCATGGTTTTAATACTTCACTCGCAGATGAGTGAGGTAGATGGGAGTCACATGTGGACAACAGAACAGTAGCTAGTGAGGCAAAGGGGCAGTACTTTGAAGGTGCTCCTCAACCCCTGAGTGGTCTCTAAAGCCCCTTTCCAAGACTCAGTCTCTTCTCCATATTCATTTTTCCTCTATCTCTCAATGGCATTTGGCACTGTCAGTCATCCACTTCCATACAGCCTTTATCTATCAGGGATTGAGAGAATCAAAAAGGATGAACAGATAGAGAGTTGGACATTTGGTGCAGCTGAAATAAGCACCCAGAAGTTTGGATTACTTTTCTGATCATTAACCAAAACTATCCAACCATCTTTGGACTGCAAAACTGAGCTAGAAGTCTTATGACTCTTCTGTGAGGTTTTATTAATTATTATTATTCCTTCCTGTTTCCAGTCAGGCCAGAAATTCTTTCAGAATAGCTTTTCCTGTGGTATTTTGGCAGATTCATTCCAATTCCAGCTTGATTTAGGAAGTCCAAAGATTGGCAAAAATGAATAATAATGACAGTAAAAAAAGGTTGACCAAACTTACTGCAAAAAGAGTTGAGCAAATTTTTCCCCAAAAAATCAAGTTCTGTTTAAAGAATGAGTGGAAGTTGCAGGTATTGTTTTAACCCAACTGGTCCACCCATCCTTAGTGCAAGCCCAAGGTAGCCTATGGTACAGCATCTGACAACCATAAAATAGTTTTAATGTCAGAGCAGCAATAGTTTTATAGAGAGAGTGTGAACATGTTTCTATTTGATTCTCTTCATGGAGGCTAGACACCTCAAAAGATAGAAGAATGTTAGAATATGGATTAATATAAGAGAAGTTTAATCTATCTTAGAGATAGCAATATCCTTTTATCAAAGGAAGCATTCATTTGGGACATTAACTATAAGATATCTGCCATAAATAGGCAGGGGATCTCTCTCTGGATTTTATATGCTGTATCATTGCCTCTCTCATTGCTACTGAAGGTTCTGGTCCTAATTCTCCAACTGACTTGCACCTTGTGTATTTGTTTATATTTGTGCAAAATGCTATCAAATCAGGATGGTAGCATTCTACATTGCTTTTGTAAAGAATAAATGACCTCACAAGGCGCAAGGCAGTGGGAAAAAAATCATTCTGTGTGACAGAATGCACCCCTGTATTCAAACTCCCCACACTATTGTAATAATATTTGTACAAGATATGCTTTGTGAGATACCATTTGAAAACTCATAACTTATCAGTAAGTAATATCATGGTAAAATGTGTGTAGCAGTATTATGTGTAAAGTGACAAATTTCACCCTGTATGATGTTAAAAATACATGTTCAGACTCGCCTAGCACCAAACTGGTCAAATAGACCTGTGTTGAATAAAGGAGTGCATGCTTATTTTAACTCACATTTAAGCAGAAAGGGGGGAGGGAGAAAAAGGAAGCTCTCCCAGGTGAAAAAAATCCAGCAGAGAACATCCTTCCACACCGACTTTGAAAAGCATTTCCAGCTGAGAACCAGGGGACAAAGGGGGACAAACTATAAAAAGGAGAGAAAAACACCCCAAGGGACCTCTCCTCTCTCTCCCTGTCCATCTCAATCTTTACAGCTGAGAAGACAAAAGAAGACAAAAGAAGAAGACTCTAGGGAGAGGTCCTGACCTGAGATTTTGGTCAGTAATACTGTTGGGAGCGTGTGAGTAAGAGCATTACCTTGAATGACGTTTAATCTGTCAAGTTTAGCACAAGAAAGCATTTTATCTTTATTTTTCTTGCAACCATTTCTGACTGTATTACCTCTGCTTACTCTCACTTAAAATTTATCTCTGTGTAGTTAATAAACTTGTTTTATAGTTTTAGCTAATCCCATGTGTTTAAATTGAAGTGTCTGGTTAACTCCATTTAAGGTGGCAAGTTGATGTATATTATTCCCTTAAATGAATAATGGCCTTAATATATTTGACCTGTCCAGGTGAGGGGTGTGCAGTACAAGACATACATTTCTGGGGTAAAATCTGGGACTAGGAGTCTGTTGGGGTCACCCTGCAGCATAACCAAGGCTAGTGAGAGCCAGAGTGTGACTGGCAGGTGGCTGTTACACAGACACTTCTGGGAGGGACCTGGCAAGCTGTTTGTGAGGAGTCCAGTTTGGGAGCTACAAAAGTAAGGCATTGCTAGGCACTCCAGTTGCAGGGTGGAGGTGACAGTTTCCCACTGGTCTGGATTGCATCCTGCTATGTCACACTGTTACTCCTATTTCTGAATGCTTTCATTCTGTCTCTGAGCACACAATGTGTTTAATAGTTCCTGGGAGAGAGGGGTTAAACCAAGCCACCATAAGGTTCCAGATATATCTCAAGATTGCAAGTCTATTTGTCCCCTTTCCTGGAATCTTTCCATAGGCACAAGAACCTATCTTGATGGTAATGGCACCTGTCAGGAAGGCTAAGGTCAATTTATAACAAGGATGACAGTGTAGCTAAGTATTAAGTGAAATACCTTACATCAGCCTTTAAGAAATCTAAAAAATGTTCAGAGGCGCTAAAAGGTCAGTAGGGAGGCATCAAGAGTTCCCCATGCACTTAATATTTAACCCTGAATTAATCTCATGGCATCAGCCAGTCTATCAAAGGTGTGGAGGGCAGGGAGCACATAAATCCTATTTGCATGGTATCTAAAAAGGTTACATTTTGCAACATAGTGTGTTAAAGGAACTGCCACTTTATATTACTCCAATATCTTTTTTCCGTACTATCTCAGACCTCCAATGGACTTTGTAACTATCTGCTGTCTGGAGCCAGCTAGCAGTCTTCTGAACCAGTACATAGAAAGGCACAAGTATACACCCAGCCCTCCTATCTGCTAAACAATGTTCAGCATTTATCCAGTAAAAAACAAGGATCTCTGAGGGATCTATAATCACAGCCAAAGCAAAATACATATCAAGTAAGATTATGGCATAATGTTGTGCTTGCCTGACTTTTGGAGTAGACAATTGATGGACAGCTAGAAAGAAAGTATGGCTATTTGGCCTATGAGCAACAAAACAATAACAATTCTTATTCGTGTTAGAAATGGTTGTGGGGCTAAGAAAGTAGTAGGCGGAACAAGTGATGATCCCCAAGATAGGCTAGCAAAGTTCTAATACTTAGGGAAAGCAGTGGGTGAGGTTCACTCAATATGAAATTCTTACTACAGATGTGTTTTATTCAAAAGCTGTGGCACCTTTCCTCTGCTTCCCAAATGTATCATGGAGTACAGCTTCAAGACTGCTTGAAGAAGTTTGAACATGATGACAGGATTACGTGGCTGCTCCACCTTGTTAAAAAGTGGACTGGGTAAGGGAGGATGTAGGATCCATATATATGAGGACACATGGAAAAAGGTCTAGTGATGAAAGTGGGAGAAAGACATAATGTCTTGGGGAGCAAGGGGATAAGCAAGAAGGAGAAAGCAGTACAGAGGTAGCTATACAGGGCCTTAAAGATCAAGATAAGGAGCTTAAATTGAGAGCAGAAATAAAAAGAATACAATGAAGGGATCTGAAGGAGGGCTGAACAAAGTCCAAATGGCAAGCAAGTTAGATTATTTCTGTGGCCATGAGGACCAGGGGCGGCTCTAGAAATCGGGCTGCCCCAAGCAGCGCAGAGCGCTGCGCCGCCCTTCCCCGGTCCCGCGGCGGGTCCCCTCTTCCCGCGGCTCCGGTTGAGCTCCTGCCGGCATGCCTGCGGCAGGTCCACCGGAGCCCGGGACGAGCGGACCTGCCGCAGTCATGCCTGCGGGAGCTCAACCGGAGCCGCGGGAAGACGGGACCCGCCGCAGTCATGCCCCCCCGGGAAACGGCCGCCCCAAGCGCCTGCTTGGCGCGCTGGTGTCTAGAGCCGCCCCTGATGAGGACTATCCAGAAGGTGAGAAATAGTCAAGGCCTGAACAAAGAGTTTGGCAGTAGAGACAGAGAAATGAATGGATCCTGGAGATGTTGTTAAACAACCACTAGTAAGATTTTTCAGCAATATATGTGTGAAATGAGAAGAAGAATTGACACTGAGGTTGGGAGCCTGAAGGACAGGAAAGAGTGGCATTCTCAGCTGTGACCAGGAGGAGGAGGATTTGGAAGTAGAGAAGAGTTCAGTCTTGATCATGTTAGTTTGAATCGGCATTGAGACATCCAGGAAGACATCACGGAGGCAGCTGGAAACTGAATGATGTAGGAGAAGACAAGTGGAGAAGTCAGTCTGCAAGTCATCAAGGTAGATTTGCTAGCTGAAGCCATCCTGTGACCAGATGAAGACACATGGTGATAAGATACAAAAAGAGAGAGGCCAATGCAATGCCTAGGGGACAGTGAAACTGTAAAAAGAAATGAGTGACCAGGTAGAAAATGCTGTACCAGACAGCAAAACATGCTTCCTCTAATGTAGTAGTAAACTATTTAAATCATTAGATTAGGAATTGGAAAACCACAAAATAATCAGGCCATGACACTGCACTGATATAGGATAATGTTCAGCCACCACCTACAATCACTTCATATTTACGCAGTCAAGATATAATGATAGTGCATCATCTGCTCAAACCCATTCATCACAGCAGCTGAGGAAGGGGAATATGCTTTGCTTTTTCAGTGGTAAGATCCATTCTTACCTATGACAGAATCCCAGCATTTTTGTTCCTGCTGCCCCCACCCTCATGTGAGAGGAGAACCTCAACAGCATGCTGCAATGCCAATTTGTTTGCTCACTACTACCTGCCTTTCTGAAAGTATTGATCAAAATCCTAAAAAGTAAGAACTGTACAAAATACCATAAAGAGTTTTTTGGTGGTTCCTGAGCCACCTACTAAGAATCACTGTTCTAGATTTTCATATGTGCTGAGCATCTGCAGTTCCCAGTAAATTCAAGTGGGGTAGTAAGTGCTCAGCACTTCTGAAAAAGAGACCACTGATCTGTTGCCAGACATTCTTGCAACCAGAATTCTTCTACCAATATTTCAGTGAATGAGGCATTCCAACCGTTAGTGTTTAAGAAAGACTTCTAGTGAGGATCACATACTTTCTTCAGATGTTTACAGCAAGATAAATATATCTTAAATTTGGAATATAGCCAAATCTATGCTTAGCATGTTATTAAAGGACTTTGGTGTAATTGGTTTTCAAAGCCATCACAAGCATGTGTCAGCAGAATATTAGAAACATTGCATTCCAAATTCTCTCTAGATGAGTTAAAATGTTATGAAATTAAGATGAATATAATGTGGTTTAGTGCATAACTTACCCAATTAAACTGCCCAGCTTGCTTCAAACAAAATCCACTTCACTTTTCTTGGGCTAAGCAGCAGCAAGGTAACACTACTATGAAGAAAAGTCAGAGACCAGAGAAAGGATTATGCTCTTTACATCACAGACAGAGACTGAGTGGATAATGGAGGTGATATTGTCTTATTGGCAGGGCAGGAGGAGTAGAGTCAACCATAGGTCAGAAAAAATTCCCATACCAACCCCTACAGAACTGTACTGTACTTTAGAAAAAGCTATGTATCTTACACATTAGAAAACAACTGTATATCATGACATTAGTGAGACTCTCTGCTTGCAGGAACAGGGCTTTCGTGAATTCTCATTTCTGGTTTAGCAAAGTACAAGTTAGAGTTTTGCCTGAATAAAGAGTGATAAATAGAGCTCTGTAGAAAATAATTAAAGATACAATTTTATCTAAATAAAATGTTTTGAATTCATATACTTTAAGATCAGTTTAAATGAAAGAGAACCAATTACTCAGTGCTCCCCATCAGCTGATTCTTTGTCATCTGTTATTCAGGCTTTGTAATACTAGCTCTTACAGACATTGTAACAAGAGAGGAAAATAAGAGAAAGAAAAATATTTGGAGGAAGACTAATATGCATGTACAAGGAAAACAGAACTGTTTACTTGAGTAGATATACAGTATCGAACTCATATTTTCATTTTTCACTTTAGTTCAGTTAGTTCTTTAAAAAAAAAAAAGAAAAATTGTCTTCCCTTTGTGCATTTCTGGCTATGGAAATTGGTAGATTGGAATAAAGGTAGTTTATTGCAATGTTATGATGACCCCTTGTGGTAAAAACTAAATATGCTGTTTCATAAAAAGTTACTCTGACCCTTTTTATGTCAAAGGCTAAATTCTGACCTTAGATCTGCACTATCTTTTCATGTTAATTCTGTTTGGCCTAAACTAACTTACCCTCATAAACATGATCTACATGCTATCTGTATTTGTTTTACCACTAGGAAGCTGTCTGGCTATAAGTTCTTTTGAAAAATCTCAACCTTTACCCCCAACAAAGTTAATAAGCGACAGTCTCATTTTTTCTCATGGAAACTTGTTAATGCTGAATGACATCTGTGTATAAATATCCAGAGTACATACTCATAGAATTTTACATATACTTCTAGTCAGCCACAAAATATAAGATGAATGTACTGTTCTAGCCACTACTACCCAGAAGTTGCAACAGTAGGTATTGAGCAAGGCCATTTTTTTGGGTGTACGAGACCAACAAGAGGTTTCTATAAAAAGACAAGTTAACCAAAATGAGGGAACAATCAAGTCACTGTTTTAGCTGACTGCTGCAGTGTTTTGGCAACTTTCATTTAATTAGAAAAAAGTCTTCAATTTATAAAGGGCATACTAAAAATGTTTGTTAATTAGCTAAATTGTGATATAAATTCATTCTGAGCCATTGCCAAGGCAGTCTCTTTTTATAAATGTTCCTTGTACCAAAAATCAATCAAGTCTCTTGCTGAATGTAATCCATCTACATGTATTGTAGGGTCCAATTCAAGAGCCTAGCCCTTATCTTTTAAGGCCATTTTGAGCCAATATGGGACCCATATATCGCTCAAGAGACCACTTCTCTCTACACCACAACAACATCCAAGACCACCGAGGACATTTTGGCTGATAGTCCCCCCAGTAGAACTTGTGAGGATAAGGGGTAGAAGTTTTTCAGTGGAGGATCCTTGATTGTGGAATTTGCTTCAGTCAAAGATCCATATGAGCCCAAACCTTTCTACTGTAAGGACATATAGCAAGAGCCATTTCTGCACAGGCTTTCTCCTAATAGAGTTTTGAAAGAGCCTCAGCAATATAACTTTGTATGGCCACAAGCTAGATTTGTTCCCTGTTCAAGTACTAATGTGGCTGTGACTGGGGTAGACCAGAGTTTACCTGCTCTGAGGTATTACTTGTTGATATAATGCATACCTTAGAGAGATATGTAATAAAAATACTTGCTTTTGGTGAAAGCAATGGTAGAATCTCATGTTTGTATTTTTTGTCTAAAAAATAGCAGGTTTAAGTTAAAATGGGGGGGGGGGGGGTTGTGTGTGTCTTTTAGAGTAGAGCGGCATCTCAAGGCAATGATTATGTGGATACCAAGAGTACAAGTTCTTTTTTCCTTAACTTATTATGCTCTACACTGTGAATCCCTTAATCATAGTTACAAGATAGACAGACTCATCTATTTCAAAGTGCTACACTTGGAAATAACTGGTCGACAGCAGGAGTAAGGAGTTCACAGCGTGGCCCTATAGAAGCACCAGAAATGTTAGCATTTTACACTGCAGGAATGAGGATGCCTCGAGGAACTTATTAAATGGCCAAATCCTGCTCATTTACTCACACCGATAGGTCCCTTGGATATAAACCAGTAAGTGTTGTCACATAAGTGACCCTTCAACACTGATAATACGATAATATATTTGCACAGCACTATCACATACATAAGCATACATAATAGAAAGCCATGCCTTCATGAAGTTTGAGAGTTTTATTTTGTTTTCTGGGGTTAGCATTGAAAGATTTGCCAAGTGATTTCCCACTCCTTTAGACATATAATGATGTTCAACCTAAAGGAAGTTTAGGACAGAGTGGAAAAAGACTGACCAAAAGTTACATGCTGTTTCAGAGACACTAAAGTGATTTGCACCTGTACAGACATTGCCTACAAAATGAAAGGCAGCCTCTCCTGTAGTAAGTACTAGAAACTCATTGTATTTGCCTAGGTGAAGAGTTATGTTTAGACAGCCACTGCAATACCTGTAAGTGATTAGCTACAGTGGTGAGAGTACTACAGAACACCCTGCGATAGATAGGTAGCATCTGAGTTACCCTGCATATCACATTGCACCTAAAAGTGGCTTTTCTATGACAGCTCTCCTACAAAAGGTCAAATTTAAAGTGCTGTAAGGATGATAGCGGGAAGGAGAAGTATGTTCTCTCAGTGACATATCCACTTTTCTCAATTTGCCTGTGGGTGGCTGTTTTTTTAATATGCACAAGACAGAATAGAATCCATCTCACTGTTCCATAGTTGGATGAGCTCTGCTAACAAACATGACTCAAAACACATTTTGATTTTCAAGAAACAATCTCCAGTTTCCCAGGAACAATTCAGCACTCCCAATTAGCTGCAGGGCAAATGATTATATTTACATCTCTACCTACCTAGTATGTTTGATGTTTAAATGGTGTGTCATTTCACGTGCTATTGGTTGTAGACACAAAACTGGAGATCAGATTGATGCCCTTTAGCATCTGACTCACAGGGAAGAGGTGCTGACCGAGAGATGAAGTGGGTATTCACCCACGAAAGCTCATGCTCCAATATGTCTGTTAGTCGATAAGGTGCCACAGGACTTTTTGCTGCTTTGATCCAGACTAACACGGCTACCCCTCTGATACTTGACACCATCTTAGATAGTGGCTGTATTCAGAAAGGTAACATTTCTATGTAATTGATCACAGCCTATGTTCAATTCATATACTACACTGAAGCCATTCAAAGCTCTGAAAATGAAGCTGAGTGTTTAAACGCAGAGGACAGACAGCTGTTGTAGTTTTTGCTGCTGGCTTAACCCTCTCCTTGACACCACAAGGTAGGTGCTATGCACCTGAACTCAATGTTGCTGATCACTAATCAAGCATACACACAAGTATCACCTAACAGGCAGTAAAGTCCTTTTCCTCCCCTTTTTTAGCTAAAGGCCAAGTGTGCAGCCACTTCTGATCCAAGAGATTAATCTGATGATAGTTAACACATACATACTTTAATTTTAGAAAATGACTATCAACAGCAGCTGTGAAACACCACAGGAAATGACTAAGTCAGACAGTCATTCTTATTATTCCTTTAAAATACAGATCTTACAAGAACAATCTCATTGATGTAAATTCAATGGTCTTTTTAGGCTTCTCTCTTTGATTTGGGCTCAAAATAAAATTTCAAATGTATTAGTTATTTATTAACTCGAGTTAACAAAATTTGAAATTTTATTTTGAGCCCAAATCAAAAGGGAGAAGCCTAAAAAGACCATTGAATTTACATCAATGAGATTGTTCTTGTAAGATCAATATTTGACATTTGAATGACCAGAGCTCGAGTATCCTTACACGTCTTGGGGAAGTCGTAGCTTGGAGGTGACCTCTAGATGCCCACTCCAAGGCCTATGAAGGTTAGGCACTTCATTGACGATCCATTCTTGGTTGGAATGTTTGGGCCTGATCCAATGCCCATTGAAATCAGTGGAAAGATTCTCATTGAAGTCAATGTGTTCTGGATGAGGCCAGGCACAAAGAGGGATGAGGTGCTGACTCCATCTCTTAGTACACACCAGAAGTATTCAGTATGTGTCTCAATTTTTGTATTCTGTTCTCCTGGACTGTGACAGAATCAGCCAGAGGGAAGGACTGATGGGGTTAAAAATCAAGAACTATCGTGAGGTAGGTCACTCCTGGTATCTGGACAAACCACTTACCAAGGCATTGGGCAGATAGAGTTTATCTGGCTGTCACAGTCTTACTACACATGAACAAGCCAGGCTCAGGTAAAAGACAATAATCTCATGCCAGGTCTTACTTCCTTTAGGGAGCCTCTGGAAGGCAGCAGTCTCTCACACATTTCCTGAACCCAGCCATTCTTCTCTCTCTCAGGCCTGGTCTACACTAGGCGTTTAAATCGGTTTTAGGAGCGTAAAACCGATTTAACGCCACAACCGTCCACACTAGGAGGCACCTTATATCAATTTTAATGGCTCTTTAAACCGGTTTCTGTACTCCTCCCTAACGAGAGGAGTAACGCCAGTATCGGTATTAACATATCGGATTAGGGTTAGTGTGGACGCTGATCGACGGTATTGGCCTCCGGGAGCTATCCCACAGTGCACCAGTGATCGCTCTGGACCGCAATCTGAACTCGGATGCAGTGGTCAGGTAAACAGGAAAAGCCCCGCGAACTTTTGAATATTTCCTGTTTGCCCAGCGTGGAGCTCCGATCAGCACGGGTGGCGATGCAGTCCGAAATCAAATTAAAAAAAGAGCTCCCGCATGGACCATGCGGATGTGATCGCTGTAAGGGCAGGCAAATCCGTTCTATCAGCGCTCCGTTACAGAAGATGAAATTTAGAATCCTTTTTTAAAAATCTCCAGACAGATGCCATAGCAGGGACTCAGCGCACTGCAGCGTGACAAGCGTAACGGAAAGCCAAAGAATCAAATGGACGCTCATGGACTGGAGGACTGAAGCTATCCCACAGTTCCTGCAGCCTCCGAAAATTATTTGCATTCTTGGCTGAGCTCCAAATGCTTCTAGGGTCAAACACACTGTCCGCGGGTCAGGGCATAGCTTGGCAATCTACTCACCCACCCCCCACCCACCCCCAGAAGCGAAAGGTAAAACAATCCTCTGACTCTTTTACATGTCACCCTATCTTTACTGAATGCTGCAGATAGACGCGATAGTGCAGCACTCAACACCAACATCCTTGCTCCCCCCCCCCGCCATGGGCGGCTGATGGTACAATATGATGGAAATCCATCCTCATCATCAGCATCAGCTGATCGTGCAAAAAGCTGGAAATCCATCCTCATGATCAGCTTCAGCTGATGGTACAAAAGGACTGGTAACTGTCCTCGTCATCAGCCTATTGGCCCTAATTTTTTCTGGTGGATGGATGGTGCAATATGGCTGGTAACCATCCTCATCATAGCAACAGGGGGCTGAGCTCCATCAGCCCCCACCCTTCATGTGTAAAGAAAAGATTCAGTTGCCCCTGGACTAGCAGTGGGATGCTGGGCTTCTCTCCTACACACTGCTTAATGTCCTGTCTGGACTATCATAGCAGCTGGAGGCTGCCTTCCACTCATTTCTCACTAACAAGTCAGTGTGTCTTATTCCTGCATTCTTTATTAATTCATCACACAAGTGGGGGGACAATGCTACGGTAGCCAAGAAAGGCTGGGGGAAGAACGGAATCAACAGGTGGGGTTGTTACAGGAGCACCCCCTGTGAATAGCATACAGATAATTTCTGCAGGCTCTGACACAGAGCAGCTGTGCTCTCTGGTTCTATGATACGGTGGTTCTCTAGCACACTTGCCTATATTAGGCAGCACTGATTCTATTTTTAGATACCAAAAAGGAGGGATTGACTCAGGGAGTCATTCCCAATTTTTGCTTTTGCGCCCCTGGCTGATCGGCCAGGGGCACTTATGACAGCAGCTAATGGTACAAAACAATGGAAGGTGCAATATGGCTAGTAACCAATCTTGGCTTTTGCGCCCCTGGCTGATTGGCCAGGGGCACTAGCAGCAAATGGTACAAAAGGACTGGTAGCCATGATCATCCTCAGTTCCAATTTATGGAAGGGTTTGGATGGTGCAATATGGCTAGTAACCATCTCTGCTGTCATGCAAAAGCAAAAGCATGCTTCTGTGTAGCGCTGCTGAATCGCCTCTGTGAGCGGCATCTAGTACACATACGGTGAGAGTCACAAACGGCAAAACAAGCTCCATGATTGCCATGCTATGGCATCTGCCAGGGCAATCCAGGGGAAAAAGTCGCGAAATGCTTGTCTGCCGTTGCTTTCCCAGAGGAAGGAGTGACTGACGACATTTACCCAGAACCACCCGCGACAATGATTTTTGCCCCATCAGGCACTGGGATCTCAACCCGGAAGTTCCAAGGGGCGGGGGAGGCTGCGGGAACTATGGGATAGCTAGGGAATAGCTACCCACAGTGCAACGCTCCAGAAATCGACGCTAGCCACGGACCATGGACGCACACCACCGATTTAATGTGTTTAGTGTGGCCGCGCGCACTCGATTTTATAAAATCTGTTTTACAAAACCGGTTTATGCAAATTCGGAATAGTCCCGTAGTGTAGACGTACCCTTTGAGTGAGAACTGGAGATTTGATCTTCCCAGTGAGCCCCCAGTTGAGTTGTATTCTTCCCTTTTAACTACTCTGTCCAAGCCTGACACCTATGGCAGGTGTAGCAGGCCAGGACTGATTAAGCCCAAAGGAGGTCACTAACCCTTTCCTCACCAGTGCAGGCTTTGTATACCCCATCACACCTCAGGATGAGGTAGGAAATCAGGATAGTAATCTTGCATTTTTTACACATTGCTCTCTACACTGGAGTGCAAAAGACAATTCTTTCTTTTGTAAAGACAGACATTTACAAATTATATGAGTTTCTTGAATGGCAGCATCTGCATTCAGGCAATTTAGTGCAATCACTGTTCAATATGTGATCAGAGATTACCTAAAAAAATCTGGCCTTAATATATTCAAGAAGCATGAAAATCCAATTCAAGTTTGATTGTACATTCTAAGTCCAGCTCCAAATCACTTTATGTAAAAAGTGGTTAAATCCTTTGCCCCCTCTTCTGTCTCTCCTTAGCCCATAGTAGATCCCAGTTCTGATTCTGACAGGAAGGAGTTAGATTTGTTGTCTAGCTGATTAGCTGGTGTTTTGTAAGCATCACGCAAAGTGCAGCCAACTACACTGGGAACAATAAACAGGAAGAAACAAGTCAGTAAAACCCAACCACAAGCTGACTGCAAATTAGTGACTATTGGTCATCACCTTCAAAAGAGAAGCACAAGACTTAGTATTCAAGGCTTTCACGTCCACAAAACAGCACGGAGATTAAGCCCTCTTTATCTCCATGACGGGGTACTCAGAGTTTTACTTCAATGTGGACCATGGCTACCTGGAGGGGCTGGTCCGAGGTTTTAAAGCTGGGATCTTGACGAATGCAGACTACATCAACCTAGTGCAATGTGAAACATTGGAAGGTGAGTCTGTTTGTTTACCTTATCAAGAGACAAATACTGTTGGCTAGATCACTGATGAAAGTTAAAAAAGAGACAGGTCAGAGAATTTAATAGGAGTGAAGTCAATATGGTTCTATAGAATTTACTCAATAAATCTATAGGATGAGATTTTGAAAGAGATTGATATCCTACTTATAAAATTTTCACCATACTTTACAGAATTATATAACTGTATAGGATGGTTCACAAAACCTGGAAAAAGCTTATAATTTGGTACTAAATCCATAGGATTTTTCCATAGGATTTAGGACTGTGTTACTGCATGGTTTTTAGATCATTAAGAGACTATCCACTTTAAAGGAGAAAAACTGGGTTTTAGGGAGATAAAATTGCATTACTCTTAAACGAAGAAAGGCTTTTGTGAAGGTGACTTTGTTGCAGAGGAGAAGGGAACATGCAGTTGTTTCCAAAGCAGCTTTTCTGCAGGTCAGACTGGCCACAGACTAGATCATGCAGATTTGAGAGAATAGATAAGGAGATGATCCCTCTCCAGGCATTTCTGAAAAAACAACTTACAAGCAGGAAACTTCTTTTGCAAATAAATGAACACAGGCTTTCTTCTGTATCTGAGAGTAATAACTGCAATTATTTAACCAAAATCTTTTACATTTAGGAATTCTATTAGGTCAAATTATCAGCATAATGACTACAAATGCAAGTTCATTGTGTCTGGAAAATTAGCAGCTTTGCTTCTCCTACCGATTCTGCTACCATCACTGTAGAAGAGAGGAAGCTGAAACTTGCCCACAACAACGCTCATCCCTCCCCTCCTTACACAAAGCTGGGCTAGTGGATCTTATAATAGCTTGGAAGTGTGACCAGTTCCTGTAACCTCTTTGTACTAGTAAATATGGCCTAAGGAACTTACCAATTCTACAGATATATTCCTGCTACAGCAGGTAATTTCCATGAGACAAATATCTCCTGCTCAATGAATGTACAAGCTCTACTTCAAAATGCTGAGAGAAATAACTGACACAACTGATCGAGTTATTAAACCCAGCGCTCTTTCTTCCTTTATCTTCTGTGCTCTCCAGGAAACAAACAGGTGATGTTCTCTGAGTTTCCTCAGAGTAGAAATTAGCTCCATAGCTGTTTTCTCAGAGTGAAGAAATTCCTCACTTTGAGAAAAAATCTTATTTTTCATACATTTAAAAAAATACCCGATCTTTTCAAAAAGTGATCGTTCAAGAAAATACTTAATGGGGTTCTGGAAAAACAGAAACAACACTATAGAAATTCTAGTTCATTTAAAAATTAAGATATTGTTAAAGAGAAAACAATTATTAAAAATGTATTTGCCTTTCAAAATTGCTGTATGTGTTCATGATGTTTTACAGACGGACAAGTATAAAAAGCCAAGATCCTTGTCTAAATAAGCTTTGCAGTATAAATTAATTCTAATGAGATTTTTTTTTTAAAAAAATCTCACTTCCTAATCTTAACTTTACTTTAGAATCCACACACATTAGAGCAGCAGCCTGTAGCAATCCCCCTTCTGTCATGGGCTTTTGTATAATTGTATTCTCCCCATTTAAGTGTTCAGTATTTTCTTCCTTTGTAGCATTTGGCAATTAAAAAAAATAATAGTAGAATCCCTCATATACCCCAAATTTAACAGTGACAATCAAAACCAGAGTGTCAGAATTACAGATATTACTATTTACATTAGGGGTGGGCAATAATTTTTGCAGGAGGGCCACTCCACGAATTTTGGTAAGTCTTCACAGGCTGCACATTTCTACTATATTAATGGAGGAGGTGCAGAGTCTGGGAGAGAGTTTGGGTGCAGGAGGGAGCTCCAGGCTGGTGCAGAGTGTTGGGGTGCAGGAGTGGGTAAGGGGTGTGGGCTCTGGGATGGAGTTTGGGTGCAGGAAGTGGCTCTGGGCTGGGGCAGAGGATTGGGGTGCACGAGGGGGTACGAGGTACAGGTTCTGGCCAGGAGGCGCTTACCACAGGCGGCTCCTGGCCAGTGGTGCAGCAGGGCTCAGACAGACTGCTTGCCTGCCTGCCATGGCCCATCCTGGAAGTGGCTACAGCCGGCTGCTGCTAGCATGTCTTTGTGTGCCCTTTGGGCGGAGGGGAGCTGCGGGTCTCCATGTGCTGCCTGCACCTGTAAACACTGCCCCCGCAGCTCCCATTCGCCAGTTTCTAGCCAATGGGAGCTGTGAGGATGGTGCTGGGGGCAGAGGCAGTGCACGGAGCTGCCGCTTCCACCCCACCAGGGGCATGCAGAGACATGCCAGCAGTAGCCGGCCGCTTCCGGGAGTGGCATGGGGCCACAGCAGGCAGGCAGCCTGCCTGAGCGCCCCCCTACACCGCGGCACTTTTAGCGGCCCGGAGATCGCAAGGGGGCAGCCAAAGAACCTGGCAGGCCGGACAGAAATGTTAGACGGGCTGGATCCTGCCCACGGGCCGGATCCTGCCGACGGGCCGTATTTTACCCACCCCAGATTTACATGCACTATGTCCTAATAATAATAACTACAAGAATGTAGGTTAGAACTTTGAACTTCCTTGAAAATCTTAGGATGAGTCAAGTGTGGCAGTGAATACTCAGCCCAGAGGGAGAAGGGGCTAATGAGGGGCGGGTCATGGGCTACTCCAAGGGCAGGAGAGGCCCTCTGTCTAAGTTACTGCAATGTCTATGGGGCTGCCACACAGCCAGGAATCTCTGCATCAGTGTACTGCTTCCCTGCCCACAACACAGTCCCTACATCAGGGCTTGTGATTGGGTCATTGGAAGCCTTATAGTTGTCTTCACAGTACCTGTGCTGAGGGAATCCTTTTCCAGCCTCAACTGGGGCTTTTAGGGTCCCCTTATTTCATTCTGGCCCTTTTACCCAAAGTATAGGAGTTGGCACATTGGCAATGGTCTCACCCTCAATATTTTACCCTCAAAACAACTATGTGAAAAGAGGATAGCAATAGTTTCTTATTTCATAGGTAGGTAGCTAAGTCATAGAAGGATTAGGGGCCCAGTTCTGCTCCCATTAACATCAATGAGAGTAGGCCCTCTAAGTAATTTATCCTGTCCAAATATAGGTTGTGACTCTAGCAGCAGAAAGTCCAACCAGAGCCATATGATGCCCATAAGGCATGATGCAGGGACAAGTCACTGGGAGATATGGTAGAGAGTGAAGGGTGTTTCAGTGGTTAGATTGCTATCCTAGGATTTAGGAGATCTGGTTCGATTCCTTGCTCCACCACAGACTTCCTGTGAGACCTTGAGCATATTACTCAGTATGTACCTCAGTTCCTCATCTGTAAAATGAGCATAATAGCACTTCCTGATCTCACAGGGAAGTTGGGACAACAAACACATTCAAGAGTGTGAGGCATTCAGATGCTACAGTAATGGGGACAATATAAACTACGAAAGATAGACAGATGTGCTGATTCAGTGCTTTTTCGGGGCAGTTCCCAGGGAATCCACTTCAATGGAGTCCCAGCAGCAGCTTAAGGTAGACCTCCATAGGAAGGACATGCTATTTCTTTTTCTCCCCCTACCGATCTTAGAGTTTTATACTGTTAATCAGCACCATACCATATGAGCACCTTCAGCATAAAAATCAATAGCGATAGCAAAGTCCCTGGTAGACTTCATGGAGTCTGACACTTCTTTCTTTACAGGGTCAGAACTCTGCTTGAGGCACAGGTTTTTTGGGGGAGGTGGGAAGTTACAAAAGGTATGAGAATAAAAACAGGTGTTTGAATTGTGAGCATCACTTATAGTGGAAACTTAAGGACATGGCATCTTCCTCTTTCTCCCCCAATGGTTTCATGTAGATATTGAAAGGAATAAATGGTGTGGGTTCCTATGGGACCCTGCAGATGAGGGGTTTTAGAGTGAAGGAGCAGTTACTCATCACCACTCTCTGAGTTCTGCTGGAGAGGAATGATTGGAGTCTCCGTAGAGCCATATACTCATTATATCATGTAGGTGTATTAATAATACTTTGGGTCCACTGTGTCAAACCTGAAGGGATATAGGTCCCTGTATGTAGTGTCCAGCAGTATGGGCACTGAGATCTTACCCTGTGTCCATGGCCATGAGGAGAGAGTCTTTTGATGCTGGGACAGCAGTCTCCTTGCTCTCCCCTGGTCTGAACATTGCTTGTGAGGCAATTAAGATGTTGGCCAATGTCACGTGTTGTTGGAGCTGACAAACAGAGGCTAGGGACACCATTCCTTACCCATCCTGCCTAATAGCCATTAATGGACTTAACCTCCATGAATGTATCCAGTTCTCTTTTAAATCACCAGCAGAAGTTGGTCCAATAAAAGATATTACCTCCCACACCTTGTCTCTTTAATATCCTAAGACTAACATGGCTACAACAACACTGCATACAATACATATTCCGATAATCTTATCAGTGAAGTATGTTAACAGCTCTTTGCAGAGCTTGATACTTGAGAGTGGTGTCTGGGTTATGCAGTAAGGGTTGACTTGCCACCTCACTCAGAGAGGAAGGTCTCTTAAGAGTGGCTGTATCCCAAGGTGCTAGAAATGCATTTGTGAGGAGTAAATCAAGGCAAATGAGTCAGTGGCAAAGTTGGAAATAGATCACTGGAAGCTTGATTCCTATTCCTCTCTGACACAGTAATGTACTCTAACCCCTACATATTTGTTTGATACATTTTTAAAAAAAAAGGTAAATTATCACTTTTCATCTTCATACGAAATGTAGATATGTGATAAAAATATGGGTGAGTACAAAAAGATTTTAAATATATTTAGACTTGATTTTAAGCATAATTATATTTATGTTGGATTGTTTTATCATGCTTATATTTTTCCTCGATCTAGAGATTAATATAGAGATTAAGCTGAATATTTTTTCAATTAGAAAAGAAACCTGTACTGCAGCACTCTGAATACTTCCAGTTATCTGACCCCATTGTCTATGTGCTTGAAAGGACATAACCTTTATAAATATTTTGTCAACAGAATCTTGTGTTTAACTCTGTAAAGACTTGTTTAACATGATTTCCTTCATAAGGAATTAGTTTATACTGGCAGCATTCAGTCTGGTGCAGGAAGACCTAGAGAAACACTGGCAGATGCACAGGTACTGACTGGACTGAGTTAGTTTGACAAAAGGAGTGTGTTGAATGTGATCACTATAATGAGCCCAGTCTGGTGGTTACTCTGTGTATGGCACTCTTATTGAGCTCAACAGAAAATGTGTACAGTATTCAAAAAGGCTATGTTATCAGGTACTATAGCAAGTCTACTACTTTTTGCTAACCACCACTTCAGAATTCATTTGTAAATGTAATAATTGTGAATAACAAAAAACACATTATCCCAAACTCTATCACTTAAAGCATATGAAGCTATTATTTTAGAATATGCCAGTGGCTTTATTATTTATTTATTTATTTTTAAAGGGAATGGATGCTGAACAGGTCTGAATACTAAAAATAAATCCAAATCACTTGTTCTGCCACCGGTAGTGAAAAATGGTCATAAAGCCAGGGGACAATAGTTAAGGGAACTCATATTGGGAATCCTTTGGTGGCACAGGGTTGCTGTAGAGACTTCTACAGACCCTCCCAGTGCAGGAAGCATGGACAGGATTTTCCTATGTCCATGACCCAGCTTCTAGAATAGCTCTTTGGAGCTGCAGAAGTTAGAAAAGTCCAAAGATCAGGGTCCAAATGCCAGAAGAGCATAAGAGTGACTTCTCTTGAGCTGAGCTGTACAGAACTTGGCTGGAGCCTGTTTCTGGGCTAAGCAGTACCATTACAAGTATACATCTGAGTGTTGATATATCTTCACATATGTAAGAACATAGTCCTCCTTGAGATGTAAATAATCCATCTGAACAACGGAAGAATTCTCTAATAAAGTTATAGGGCCAGATTCACTCCTGGTTTATCTCAGCTTCTACCCACATAAACCAGGAGCTCTGCAGACAGAAAGTCAACTGGAGGCAGGTTTCGGTGGTGCAACAGCACGCTCAGGAAGACGGCACAGTCAAAATAGTGAATAAAGTTGACTGGGGAAGGTGAGGTAGAGCAGGTGAGAAAATGTGCTGTTTCAGCCCATCACCACTGCAGCATCACTGGTGGGACTCTATGGAGATTATGGCAGCCCTGGCCTAATACAACCTCTGAGGAGTGACATATGATTTGTCATCTCCTATGGTATGTAAAAAAGCCTGGTTAGGAAAGGGAGGTGCAAATTTGTGCTAGCCCTGCACTTGCTCTAAATGAAGATAATGACAAAATTCCCTTTGACTTCACTGGAAGATAATCAAGTCTTAATATGGAAACAGAGGGTAAAAGCACCGAAACATGTAAAGTTATTCCAGTTGGTTCCATTTCTAGTGTTGTGACAGTTTATCCTCATAGTTTCTTCTGAATCTATTTGTAGACTTGAAGTTACATCTACAGACCACAGACTATGGCAACTTCTTGGCCAATGAAACTGGCCCTCTCACTGTTTCCACCATTGATGACAAACTGAAAGCCAAATTACTCACAGAATTTCAATACTTTAGAAACCATGCCTTTGAGCCACTTGCCACGTTTCTGAACTTTATCACGTAAGTTAAGTTACCTGTTCATTTCAATTGCCACAGTTATTCAAAGCAAGTCAGGGTAAATTTCTTGTTAATGCAATTTACACACAGCTGGCCAATGAGTGAAATTTATTTAATACTGTACCATTTTAAAGAAGTATAACTCAGTGTTTAGAAACCTAAAGAAAAATCTATTCTTATTTGTTACATCATGGACTAACAGTTTCAAAGTTGTATTACTTGTTTGGGGTGGAGAAGGCGAGATGGGGAGGAGAGATTTAAATTTTTCAAAATATAATTGTTTTTAAATTAGGGTTTGGATTTTTTGGCAAGATGAAGAAACTCATGATATAGAGGATGGAGTTCTAATGCAGAGTACATACTCTTTATTTCCATACAGATAGCAAACTCTGCATTCTGTTTCAAGGTGTCAATCTAAATATATGAATTTCTGTGGTCTTTAGTGAGATGTTTAGATCCTAGTAGCTTTATTTTTGAAAGATCTAAGTGCTATCTGATCTGCTCTTGACTTTAACAACATATTACTGAGAACACAGACCTGATTTATGTTCGTTTGGATGCTTTAGCAAAATCTCCTCTTCTCTGTAGTAAGGACTTCAGTACACATTCTTATCTTACCTTTTAATACTTGGTGGCTGTGACAAAATTGCAAGACTTTACTTCCCAGCTTAGTTTGGGGTAGTCATATTTTTTCCTGACACAAAAGTAAAGTATCATTAATTTTTTCCTCATTATCATAAAGGTGGCTGAGTTAATTTTGTGCATGGACTAATAAACATGGTGATTCTGCAAGGCCTCACTAGGACAGTTATGCACTTAGAACTTTGCAAAATCCACAATTCTTGTTTCACGGAATTTCATTAAAAATTATTGCTGTTTTCATTCAAAAATTATTGCTGTTTTCATTTCAGTTTTGCATGCACACATTCCCCTCCCCTCTCACCATACACTGTGGTGTTTTGCAGTAGGGATAGTACTTTCATAGTACGTGACATGCCTTTCACTTCACTAAGCTACATGTCCAAAATCCTTTAACCTCCTTTCAAACTTTCCATAGGAAATTTCATTAATCTGTTCTGAATCAGTTAAGCAAACCTGAAGAGTAGTAACCATTCTTTAAATGTCACAGGTAAAACACTATGGAAATCTATTCCATCCACATGTGTTACAGCCCCAAAGTTCCTCAGGGTCATAGCAACATGATGTCCATGGGTGATAGGTTTTGCATTTCAACTTCAGAGTTACTGGAAAGGTCCAGATCATTCACTCTCATGGTAAAACCCACAGAAGACTACTAAGAGGGAAGAAATCTCTGAGAGGATCCCTATACGAGGGGGCTGGTCTCAAGGATCCTGGGGGATCTGCAAGAGGCCAGGGTCATCCACCCAAACTCTGTAGTTATAGTGTCCACAAGTCAGGATAGCTCACTTAAAAGAACACCACCACCAGAGGTGGTTCCAGAGGAACTTTGAATACAGGCACATTAGATATTTGCAGTTATCCTAATGTTCCTCATGGGAAACAGCAGTATCCCCAAACAGCAACAATTTCTAGTTCATCAGATGTACTTTTGATGCAATGTATTAGATCTTAAATAAAAATCACATCCTAATGCTGCAATGCTGCATAAGAAGACTTACCTTACATTCGTGCTTAGTCCTTTCTTTAGAACAAGTCCAAAAGCACTTATATGTCAAAGCAACTCCAGCATTCAAAATTAATGTTATATAGCAGTCATTTTTCTGTCTGTGAGATGTTGATATCTGAATAGATGAAAACAGAGCAAGTATTTTGGTGGTTTAGGTCTGTACGGTTTCTTTTATATTTAAGAAATAAATCAAGTTGTTTTGTAACTTTTTTCCCAAACTCAGGTACAGCTATATGATTGACAACGTGATTCTGTTGATAACTGGTACACTGCATCAGCGACCCATAGCTGAACTTGTTCCTAAGTGCCACCCTTTGGGCAGTTTTGAGCAAATGGAAGCCGTCAGCATTGCCCCAAACCCTGCAGAGCTATTCAATGCAATTTTGGTTGACACACCATTAGGTATGAAAATTTAATGATTTGTCTACAGATGCTCCTCTTCACATATTCCTGATAATTTCATTTCAGATCACACCAGCAGTTGTTTCACCAGAGATTATATGATTTGATAATTTAACCTATGAGTAATTGGCAACTGCACTGCAGGACAAGATGCGGTTTTGAAGTGTTATTCTGTGCATTTCACAAAACAACTTTAAAATAAGACAGTTGATTAACAATTTTCATTTCACCTGGATAGCAGTCACATATAGAAAACATGCTACACTAGATCAGACTTTTATAGCTTACTTTCAGAAATATCAAGTGGCTCTGATAATGGTTGAATTGTTATTTCAAGGTTCACTGTAAACATATGCCAATAGCTGTTTCCATAAGTGAATCATTTAGGACAAAATCCTGCCCATGTCTCTTTAGGCACCAAGGTCCCTGGTAATGGCACCAGTTGTTATTATTAAATATTTATTTTATGGCGGTGCCCAAAAGCCTCAGTCGGTTGTGGGCACCCATTGTGCTGGGCACAGTACAAACACAGAAAGAGCCAATCCCTGCCTTGAATGGTTTACAATCAAAAGATAAAACAGACCAAGGGATGAGGTTGTGGATACAATATACAAGCAAAGGAATATGGTGAACAATTGGCAAAGCTTTGTTAGTTACACTTATTGTAATTTTAAGTTATTCAACTGCACAAAGTGGGATAGGATTTTGTGTGCACCCTATGCACTGTGTTGAGCCCAACTCTGTAGGCATTCCCTGTGTAAAGTAGCTAGAGCAGGGATGGACTGGGGAAAGATTGGGGCTGGAGGATCCTTTGTTATCTGGAGCCTCTGGTCCTTCCCCATATACAAAAACACACATAGGAGTATGGCTAGGGAAGGGAGGCTACACTACCAATTGGGCTTGAGTACCCTCTGCAGAGCAGCTCCATGATCTGGAAAAGAAGATTCTTCTCTTCACTCCCCTCTGGAAATCTCCCCAAAGCCCAGCCCAACTACTTGTGCTAAATGCTAGGGAGTAGGTTAGGGCCTTAAAATAATTACTCTGTTAGCCATTCTCATCTGATGCTCTCTGGAGATTTGAGCACTGACAGCTAGATTGATTCCCCTTGCAGCAGAATCCTAGTATAAAGAGAAAAATTAAGAGGATTTCACATATTTACCTTCCTGTTTCTCCTCCCACTTCCCCCTCAAATTACCCTTTCTTGAAACCACAATTCCTTGATCACTGCCACAAAATTGGTAGATTGCTACTGGTCAGGGATGCTCACATATCGCCATCTGAATTTATTCTGTAAGTTAACATACTCTGCTTTCAGCTCCTTTCTTTCAAGACTGCTTATCTGAAAATGACTTGGATGAAATGAACATTGAAATAATGCGAAACAAACTGTACAAGGTAAGTGCTTCTTAGAATACTATACTACGAACTTCCTATAAAAGTAAAAAAAAAAAATCACAAGAAAATGATAGAACATCAAGAATTTGAGAACTATCATCATGTTCTATTTTTTAAAATCTCACTAATGAAAATGAAAATGCTGTGGGTATAAGTTACTGTCTTAATTAGGGTGACTAGATGTCCCGATTTTAATTATGTAAGTAGTCCCATCAATTTCAACTGGGGTACCCACATGCTTATGTGCTTTGCTGCACTGGGGCCTTAATGAAGTTCTATATAAAATGTATCTTTTTCTCCCTCCTTGTTTAGTCTTATCTCGAGGCTTTTTATAAGTTCTGTGAAAAACAAGGAGGCACCACAGCAGAAATAATGTGCCCTGTTCTTGAGGTAAGACAAGCGCAGACCTTACGCATCTAAGTATTCCATGAGGATTTTCTAGCTCAATTATGTAATGCTTTTCCTGCTCCTTCCTTCTTTCCCCAATTTGTGAAATTGACATTCAACTTTTCTCTGAGTGACAACTGGTTTACTAGGATCCGATGAAAACATTTGTTTCGGGTTCAAATTCAACCATTACTTACAGAAGTAGCCATTCCATTGCAAGGGAGGAGTCAGCCTCAGTTAGTATTTTTCTATAATTGCCACAGTAGGAGAGATACCAACGTGTGCAGTAGTATCAGAGATCGCTTACATTTGTTAATACACTTGGTATAAGGAAGGAAGAAAGCAGATTTAGATTTTTCTAACACCTATTCCCCTGAAATTAGGTTCTTGATATTGAAGGTCTCAAATCACTGATTTTTAAAGGGTTTTTAACTGGCAGAAATACAGTGTCGTAGGAGTTTGATTTTCAAAAGTGCTTATTGTTGGTCTAATTCTGTTCCCCTTGAACTTAATGCTTCAAGTCAGAGCTGAGTGACTTTTAAAATTTCCATTCTGCAGGAAATCCAGACATTTCAACACATTTGTTTTCACCCCAAATTGGCACACAAAGTAGAAATTTTGAATGTTTCTGTGGAACAGAAATTCCAAAATAACTGATTCAGAAATTGTCATAAACAGACAGTAAAGGGTTAAGAAGTTCACCTAGCCTAGCTGACACCTGAACAGAGGAACCAATAAATGGACAAAATGTTTCAAGAGGAAAGAGCAGGGCCGGCTCCAGACCCCAGCACGCCAAGCGCGCGCGTGGGGCGGCATTTTAATGGGAGGGCGGCAGGCGGGTCCAGCGGACCTTACGCAGTCACGCCTGCGGGAGGTCCAATGGAGCCATAGGACAACCGGACCTCCCGCAGGCATGACTGCGGCGGGTGCACTGGTCCCACGGCTCGTGTGGACCTCCCGCAGGCATGACTGCGGCGGGTGCACTGGTCCCGCGGCTCGTGTGGACCTCCCGCAGGCATGACTGCGGAAGCTCCACCGTAGGCGCGGGACCAGCGGCACGTCTGCGGGAGGTCCCGCGAAGGCGCGGGACCGGCGCCCGGCAGCGCGAGCGGTGCGGCGCGCCGCCCTGCTTGGGGCAGCGGAATTCAGAGAGCCGCCCCTGGGAAGAAGGGAAGTTTTCCTTTGTTCAGTTCATTAAGTTCTGTGCTGGAGTAAAAAGATCCAGGAATCAACCAACCAGGGTAGTGAGTATTAGAAAAGGAATGAATTAGCTTATGTTTATTTCCTTTTGTGACTTTGTCTTTTTGTATTAGAGGGATAATCAAATTGGGTTTTCTTTTGTGTAACTAAGGTTTTGCCCAGGGGAACATCCTCCGTGTTTTGAATCTGTTGTCTGTGAGAGTAGTTTGTATGCTAATCTCTCAGAGGTATTTCTTTTACACCTTTTCCTTAATTAAAATCTTCTTTTAAAAAACCTGATTGATTTTTTCCTTGTTTTAAGATCCAAGGGGTTTGGATCAGTGTTCACCAGAAAACTGGTGGAGAAGTCTCTCAAGGTTACACAGGGAAGGGTTACAGTACTTGAGAGGGAAAGATTTTTTGGGGGAAGACAAATTTTCCCAAATAACTCATGAACAGCTGTTTTAAACGATTTGGGTGGTGGCAGCAACCAGATCTAAGCTGGTAATTCATCTTAGGAGTTCTCATGCAGGTCCCCACATCTGTACCCTAAAGTTCAGAGTGGGGGTAAAACCTATGACAGGAATGTTGAAATGTTTTGTTTTGACAGTTTTCAAATAAAATAGTTTGACATTTACAAAACTGAAATGTTTCATTTTCATTTGTTGAAATGAAGCAAAGTGGTTTGTTTAAAATCATTTTCAACTGCATTTCCCATTATACTACATTACAACTCCAATAAGGCAGCTCAGAAGGTTGATGCCCCCATTTTCATCTATGGTAGGCCAGACAGGGAGACTGGCCTACATCTCCCATGATGTGCCATACAGAGCTTGGTTAGAGTGAAATCTGTGTTGCATTATGGGAGATGTAGTCCTCCAGAGAACTCAGCGTATAGGAGAGAATGGAGACCTATGCGTGAATATGGAAATGCAATTTAATATTTTATTGAACTGATTCAGAATGAAACAACAAAACAAAAACCAGGATATTCCTATTTGAGTTAGTCTGATCCAAAATAAAATATTTCATTTCCATTTTCTGCACAAATTGAGATTTTCCTATGGAAAGTTTCCATTTTGCAGAAATAGCATTTTCCATGAGAAAATAATTCAGATACAAAATTCTGAACCAACTCTAGTTGAAGTCAATGGGAGTTTTAGCAGTAACTTCAGTGGGAACAAGAGTATGTCAATGCTAAGCATTTTTGAGTAGATCAGTGTAGAGTTCTTTATAGAAGCATTTCCTTCCCGCCCCCACCCTGTAATACCAAACTGATCTAAGGACGTGTTGAAAAAATTGTCTTTTTACAAAGACAGCTAATAAAGAAGTTTAATTATATGGACGAAGAAGTTGTTGCCATTTATGTCGTACTTTCATACATATGCTCAGGTCTCATCCTGCAAATCTTACCCAAGCATGCAGCCATCCTGCAGTCAATGGGACTATTCCCATAAGAAAGGGTTGCATGATCATTCCCAAAACTAAAAAAGTTACTATATTCAAATATAATTAAAATGTGCGTTGTCCTCAAAATACTATAGATATAACAGCTAAAAGTCACCCTATATAGACATTATAGGTCAAATCCTTTTGCTCTCTCTACTTATGAAAGTAGACCCACTGGAATTGATGTGCCTACTCACATTAGTAAGGCAAGTAGGATTTGGCTCTATTACTTATTAACCAAAAATCTTTTCATGCACACATATTCTAATCATTTCCCCATTGTTTATTCTCTTTCCCTATGCTGAATCCAGTGCCAGAGTGCAATCAGGTGACTGTTACAACTTGTTCTAGTCCATACACTCAGGAACTAGGAATGTGAATCTGTTCTTAAATTTGCAAAACAGTGTTGCAACTGCTAAAATGTAAACAAATTATATTGCTCAATAGAAAACTGTAATTCTCTGCTCACCAAAGCATTTTGAAAGTTCACATACTCAGAAGCACTTCACACTCTGCCTAAATTTTGCTCATGCTGTATTTTGATCTGGATAATTCTGAACCAAGTCCCAGTAATTAGCTGATCCATAACTTTTTTTAGAAAAGGTACTTTGCTTTAAAAAGAGAAAAAAGAAAAAATGCTATTTTGGTCCCAAGTCAGTAAAAGAATTGGTAAACTTAAAGATAATTTAAACTTTCACTTACCTTTAAAATATGAATTAAATCCCTCAGGGTGGTAATTAAATCCCTCAGGCCTATACATTGGCATGAATTTTACTGTTTTTCCTGCAGCAGCAGACATAACTGACATATAAAGCTGTCAGAAGAAATATAGCTCTCTGCTTTAGGTGTTAGTAATCATTTAGTGCAGAGAAAACACAGAAACCTGAAGGCCTGAACTTGGCAGGCAAAATGTCTCAGTTCACCTCTGCCAGGTCCTTATCCGTTGTTTTAAGTTGTCCACACACGTAGCCATTATTTTTAAACTTTTCCATTTCACCTTTAATCTCAATAGCAGCTCTCCAGAGATCTGAAGTTACTGAAATAAATGTGGTCTACTTTTGATCTTTTCCTTTTTAATGTTTTGAGCAATGTTATTTAAATTCAGAAGGGGGGAAGGAAGAGATTTCTCAGCAGTCTGCAGAACTAAGTGTTTTGAGAAGCAAAAAGTAGGGAAATGATGGGATGGGCAGTGGTTGAGATGAGACGACAGTGCCAGAGTCATAGAATAAAAGCTTAACTTTCTTAATTTCTCTTTAGAGAGACAAGCGGGGTCAGGTAATATCTTTTATTGGATGAATTTCTGTTGTGAAAAGAGACAAGCTTTTGAGATGACATAGAGCAGTCATCCAATATGTAGTATCAAAAATCACAGGGTCTACTCTTGCAAACACTTTCTACCAAGTGTAGCACTTACTAATTTGAATAGTCCTGTTAGATTTTAATGGGACTACTCATGGCATTAAACACTAGCACTCATTATTATGGTGTTTTTCAGAACCAGGCCATCTAATTAAGTCTGTTGCCTGTTTTGTTTTATGAATTAAGTTTGAAGCAGACAGACGTGCTTTTATCATCACTATTAATTCATTTGGCACGGAGCTGAGTAAAGATGACAGAGAGAAACTATATCCAACTTGTGGAAAACTTTATCCAGAAGGCTTACATCTGCTGGCCAACGCAGAGGACTACGAGCAAGTGAAGTGTGTGGCAGATTACTATGCAGTATGTAAGATGTTTCAAATGTCTTTCAATATTCCAGGATGTGGGTTCCAAGAAAAGCCCTGCAGTACAAGATTAAAACATTTTAAAAAAAATCAAGTATCCAACATAAGAATCAAATTTAAAGGATCCAAATCAAAAGTGTATTGAATCAAAGGCTTTCAGTACAAGAAATTGTGAACACTGAAGTTATTACATTAGTATAGTACAAGGTGCCCATCACAGAGACATGAAAGTAGGCCCAAATCATACCTTCCTACAAGCAAAACTGTTCCCATACCACAAAGGTCCCAAGAAACACAGGTTCATTTTTTGGCAGTGAAGACAAGTCTGACATTTCTTGGCAGATTATGGTCCCCGAGATAGTTCTGGTCCCCACTTATCCATCCCCATCCTGTAGGGACCCTGGGTCTCCCTCAGCTGGAGAGTTTTCCCTCTCTTTTACCCGCACAGTGCACGAGCCAGTACTGCCAGCTGTCCATTTCCCAATGGATTCTCCTGCACTCTGCCATACAGAAACAAGATCCCCATGTGCCGGGCTGCAACATCATTTAGCCCAGTCACTCCTCTGTTTTAGACAGAGCAGTGGTGGGGACAAATTTCACTGGTGTTGTGACCACGCAGCTGGAGTGATGCTCCAGACTGCTCCATTGGGTGACCAGATGTCCCAATTTTATAGGGACAGTCCCGATTTTTGGGTCTTTTTCTTATATAGGCTCCTATTACCCGCTACCCCCGTCCTGATTTTTCACACTTGCTGTCTGGTCACCCTACTGCTCCAGCAGCAGCCGTACTGATTTAGCACATGACCACTGCTTAAAAGTGATTGGGTTATCCCTCTGCAGTTCCACAGCCTACAGTACTTTGAGTAAGTGCAAAAACCTTGGGGTGTAGGGCTGCCTCCACATCTGCAGCCCTCCCCTAATTGGCACCACTGCTTCTCAGCTGTAACCTCAGGGAAGAGGAGTTTAGGCAGCCATGAAAGTGCAGGCTGCAGCCTTCCAAACCTACAAATCATAGGGATTTACAGAAAAGGGGTTGAAGCACACATAGGACCTCCCTGTCCACTGGTAGCTCCTACACAAGTTGCACTACCACTGGGGAGGCATGTCACCCATGCAAACACAAACGTTCTCTGTGAGGAGGGTGAAGCAACAGAGACTAAATGAATGCTACTTGCAGCAGTCTTTTTCGGTGTCTGCACTGCACTATGTCAGCGGGAGACGCTCTCCCATCAATGTAATGCATCTTATCCACATGTGCTAAATTGGTGCGACTGCATTGATGCAGCAGCGCCGATTTAGCGTGGTAGCGAAGATAAGCCCTTCTTGAGTACAGATATCTCATCACTGCCAGAGGTGAGAATGTGGAGAACACATGCACAGAGAAGAGCATGGCTGTTCCCATTCTCATGCTGAGCCCTAGCACCACCAAGCTGCAGTAGGAGAGTTTCCACATGGTCTGAATCTAGAGGGGAAAACTCTGTCACAGTGCTTGCATTCGCTCCTTTTTCCTCCCCACTGTCATCCCATGTGAGTGCCATTTGATCAGTATCACCCTTCCTTACACAGACACACACAAGAATGGGGGGGAAAGATATTTTTCCCCTTTTCTATCAGATCTTTATAGTGAATTTTGTGGTTCAGCCTCCCTTTTGCAACACAAGTTGCATCACAAATTAATACACACAGATTGCACCCATACTTTGCATCTGCTAAATGAACTGTGAATGCAAGCATGATTTTTGTGCTTCTAGCTGCTTGACCTGCATTCACAAGATGGAGGCTGCCTTTCTGAAAATGTGTTTTTAAGTCGCTGAAGAAGTCCTGAAGTAAATGGGGTAGTTGTACTCAGGCAATAGCAAACCCCTTACAGTTCTCTCATTTAAATTGTGAAGTTCGGAGGGAAAGAGGGAGGAAAAACATGGGCAAATGCCAGTATTTTTTTCTTTCAGTGCATATTTGCATGGTCCATGCATTCCAGACAACCAAGTACAATCTGCATGGGTTCCTATTTACAGAAAGTTTACTTAATACAGAGAAGGTTTGTTTGATTTTGATAAATAAGATGAATGAACATATTATTTCCCATTGGTGATGGTTTGTGCTTCTAGGAATACAAGGCTATGTTTGAAGGGGTAGGAAGTGGTACTGGAGAAAAGACACTGGAAGATGCATTTTTTGAACATGAGGTAAGACGTTCCAGCTCTAAACGTATTACTAGCAAAACAATTTTACTCATCTGTGACAGGAAGTGGTGGTGGTCATTCAGTAGATAGCGCTATTTCTTCTGAGTCTGTACTGACCCAATAACCCAACATTGTGTTAGGACACATTGCACTGCTATAGTTGGCATACTTGGAGGAGACAAAACAGAAGGCTTCACTTTCTAAGTAAAACAAATGCCAGGGCACCCTTTGAAAGTGTGTGTATGCAGGTGTAAAGCATCATGGTCTGGCCAAATTCCATCTCAAGCAATTATAAACCATTTACTGAAATTTCCTCTGCAATATCCATAAGAGAAAGTATTCATTTCCTGCCCTAAACTCTTGGATGATGTTTCTGTGGTCTGTTAAAGAGTTGCCACAATTAAACCAGACATGGCTGCATTTTGATCATGCTTTTAGTGGGCAGATCCCTAGTTATAGTTAGTTAAGTTTGTAAAGTGCTCTAGAATCCTATTCTTCTTTAATGCATTATTTTAAAGATAGTTCTGATTTAATGTTTTTCCTCAGGTAAAAATGAATGTGCTTGCCTTCAATAATCAGTTCCATTTTGGAGTGTTCTACGCTTATGTCAAGCTGAAGGAACAAGAAAGCAGAAATATTGTCTGGATTGCCGAGTGCATTTCCCAGAGACATAGAACCAAAATTAACAACTACATTCCTATTTTCTAATTCAGAGAATTTATAGTTCTAGAGTGCACAAACAGAAATAATTTGTGAATATTAAAGAATTTTTTTAAGAAGTTTCTCAGATTTTACAAAATGTATTAATGGTCACCTTTATACATAGAACAATGGAAGCAAAACAAAAACTAAGATCATAGATACAAGTATTTTCCTCCTTTCTCTGATAATAATTGACTGAATCTTATTTTTAGCTGTCCCCCCCCCCCATGTGCTCGTTTTAATTTAGTTGGTCAATAAAAATTGCCAATGGGTTCCTGTTTGTTTATTCTTTACTTCCCATGCCAATACAAGTGTAGCATCTGTGTTTTGCACTAGCGGTTTTTGTAAATCTCATCAGAAAGTTTAATTGGAACTAGCAGTTTTCTCAAAGGACATGGTTCAATACAGGCCAGTAGAACCACCATTTCAATACTAGAAGATCATAGTTAAGTGAAAATTAAGGGTTTCTTAATGCTGCTGTTACGAAGGATATGAAGGACTAACTGGGGGAATAGCGAGACAGATAAAACCTGTGATAGTCCCCTTGCAGCTCTTCCACCACTTTCTTCCATCTAGGTAGGGTTGCCAACTTTCTAATGGCACAAAACCGAACTACCTTGCCCTGTCCCTTCTCTGAGGCCCCACCCCCACTCACTCCAGCCCCCCACCTTCACTCACTTTCACTGGGCTGGGGCAGGGGGTTGCGAGCTCCAGGGTAGGGTGAGAAATGAGGGGTTCAGGGTGCGGGAGCGGGCTCAGGGCTGGGGTGCAGGCTCCTGTTGGGGTGCAGGCTCCAGCTGGGGGTGTGGGCTCTGGGGTGGGTCCGCAGATGAGGGGTTTGGGGTGCAGGAGGGAGCTCAGGGCTGGGGTAGAGGATTGGGGTGCAGGATTTGGGTGAAGGTTGGGGTTATGACCTGGGGCAGAGGGTTGGGGTGCAAGGTCTGGAAGGCAGTTTGGGTGCAGCAGGGGGCTTTGACCTAAGGCAGAGGGTTCGGGGTATGGGCTCCGGCTGGGCAGCACTTGCCTAAGGCGGCTCCTGATCAGCAGTGCAGTGGGGCTAAGGCAGACTCCCTGCCTGCCCTGGCTCCACGCTGCTCCTCGAAGCGGCCGGCATATCTGGCCCCTAGATGGAGGCATGACCAGGTGGCTCTGTGCGGTATGTACTGCTCATGAAAGCATATGCTGCCCCTGCAGCTCCCTTTGATCACGGTTCCTGGCCAATGGGAGCTGTGGAGCCGGCACTGGGGGGCACGGGGAAGTGTGCAGAGCTTCCCTGATTGCCCCTGGACCTACAGGCCGCAGGGACATAATGGCCACTTCTGGGAGCTGCGCGGAGCCAGAGCAGGCATGGAGCCTGCCTTAGCCCTACTGCGCTGCCAACCGAACCTTTAATGGACTGGTCAGCAGTGCAGCTGCCAGGGTCTCTTTTTGACCAGGTGTTCCGGTCAAAAATCTGATGCCTGGCAACCCTACACCTAGGATGTGTGCACTAAACTTCACCAAATCCCACGGTCACGGAGCCAGTGGTGTAGAGATCAAGAGACTGTAACCATGGGAGGTACCCAGATACCATGTGTTAAGTACCATAGAAAAATCAAGATGATTATATAAATTCAAACTTCAGAAAAAAGAAAAATTCCTTGGAAAGCCATAACTTAGATAAACACCTCTTAAATTCCAGATGTAACTGATGAGTTAAATACCAGAACTTCCCATGCTGTTTTGGATACTTATGAATCGTATGGAAAACCAAAGATGTTAATGTACTGCATGAATCATAGTACAGAAGAATACTAGTGCTTTAAATTATTTTGTAATAATCTGAGTTGACAATTTTCTTTGGGAACATATTACAGTAGTAGGAATTTTTTAAAAAGCTTATGATTAATGAGGAAATATAAGTCACTGTTTAAAAGAAATTCACTATAAGTCTATTTGGTATCTCTGAACTACCTTATCTGGTAACCCTACATTATCAGGAAACAAATTAGTACTATAAAAAGACAATATACTTGTATATATACAATATACATTAGGGTTTTGTAGAATTATTATTCTATTTTTGGTATATGTAATTGATTGCTTGCATTATTTTTACTATCTTGTTTTTCTAAATTTATATTTCCCACACTATGCTATGACCAAAACTTCCTAGTCTTACTAGTCTGCAGCTACATTACAAGTAATATAGGCAAAAAGAAGACTAAAATGTCTCCTATGTATGTCTCTCAATACCCTTTTGGTAATGGGAATTAAGGAGTTTATTTACAGTCTTATAATAAAGGATAAAAAATGCAGAGGACAAAATTAACAGGTTCATCACACTGGAACTAAAAGCAAATGAGTCTGCACTAATACTCAAATCATTCCTACTTGTATAAACTGAGTGAACAGGCTTTGTGACAAGGTTTCTCTGAGGAGGTTGGAGAGGAAAGAATCCCCTCTCTACTTGAAGCCATTGGGTGCCAATGGAGGCAGTACTTTGCTGCTAGAGCAGTCTGTGGATAGATGCAGGTGCGTTAACTCATTTTTTTTAATTTTAGGGTTGGGTGGGGGCTAGAGTTAAAATAATAATAGCTGTTGAATATTGCTTCCATAAGTAGTTTTGTACCTGGACTAAATTTGTCCACTTTTAATTAAGTGAGATTAAATCACCTTCTGTTCCAAACTCAGTCTCTCTCTCTCTCTCTTTTTTAATGCAATCTCTAAATGCAAAGCAGTAATGATCCTTATGGAAAGCATATAGACTAACCTATGACTATACTTAAAACTGAAAGGATATTTCCCACTGGACTATTACAATTGTAAGATAGCCTATTTAAGCCAGGTAATTCTGCTGAGTCTGTCAGTCTCAGAATGCCCAACTTCAAGACCCAAGACACAGAGAAGTTTGCTGAGCTAGCAAATCCATGTTGTTTGAATGGCGGTAGTAACTTGCCACCCATTTGACCTCCCAGAAGAATCATGAAGCCTCCAACACTAAAAGTTAGATTCTTCTGCAATGATTTCAGAAGCAAGAGCAGCTAAGATCAAGCACAAGCCAATACCATCCTGTACCACCAGTTCTTCATCTTCAGCAGTGGGAGTGGGAAGAAACTGAGTAAAAGTAAATCAGAAAAAAAAATAGATGGCAGTAATACTTACAGGAAGCTTGGATCAGGCGACATGACATTGGAACAAACTAATTTCAGAGACAGAAATAGTCATTCAGTAAGATAGAATGAACATTCTCCGATAGCAAGAAGAAAAATCATACCACAGAACCACAGGAAGAGTAAGAAAAGCCTAAAAGAAACCAGCTAAATTTTTTTAATTGAGAGTACACTTTGAGAAATATTAATGACAAATATTATGGGGTTTCATGTGTGTTGTGACTTTCAGATCAAAATCGCTCAGTTTACAAATAAAAATATTTGTTACTATGAGCCACAGAAAGTCAAACTGTTCTGTCAGGTTAGAACACATCAAATAACAATTCTGTTTTGGAACTTAACTGATGATTCTGTTGATAGGTGTGTAAGCCACAAAATCCATGTTACTCTCCCATAGTTATAGGAGTTCTGCAGAGCTAACAGGACTAAAAAGAAGGAAAACTAACTGTCATTTAAGGTAAGCAGTGAGGAATTATAATAAATACAAGGCAAGGACCTGATTAGGAAAATGCCATTTGTATAGTGTCACTAAAAGATTCTTACTCCTGGGGGAAGTCTATGCCACTGCATATGTGCAGACTTTATGTCCCTTGCAAAGTTCTTTGCTTCCCTGCAGAAAAATGGACTTGCTGATGGGGTAGCAAAGGGAAGCCACAAGAGCTGTCATGAGACCCTCCCCACCAGTATGTTTCACAGTATGGTGCCCAGGGCAGCTAGCAGAGAGGTAAATCACTGTGGGGCAGGAGATGGAACTGGGGAAGACCTGGCTGGTGGTGCATACCATGCACCGGACTCAGCTGCTAGTCCTGGCTGAACTGGGGAGGATAGGACTTCTTCCTCCCCTGCATGGCATCTGGGCTGGGTCAGACCCACCCTAGATTTCTCCCCTGGCTGCAGGAAGCTCTGCAAACTCTGTCCCCTGGCTTCCTGCACCCATTGCTCCTCAGCGGCATGGGGAGGGATCCCTGTACAGGGAGCTACACCCCCATCTGCCCAACCCCCATGCATCTAGACCCCCTTATACCCAAGCCCTCCCTCTGAGCCTTACCTCCCTGCACCTGGACCACCCCAATGAGCCACCTGCACCTGGATCCCCACCCCACCAAGCCACACCTGTAACCCCACCCCACTGAGCCCCACTCCCCCAGCATCTGGACCCACCACTAAGCCCTCACATGCAGGCCTCCCTGCCAAGATCTATCCCCCACATACCCAGACCCCCCGACATAGCCCCAACCACCTTCACCTGGACCCCCCTGCAGAGTCCCATTACCAGTGCACCCAGAACCACCCCCCAACAAGCCCCTGTGCATCCAGATTTCCCCCTGCACCCAAATTGCCCCACACAGAACCCTCTCAACCCACACCTGGATCCCCCTCACATTAAGCCCCTCCAAACTTGGATCCTGCCTTGCTGTGCCTGTCTGCCCACACAGAGTGGCAGGGCCCTGGGGTGTTTCTGGGGCAGGCCCGGTCCTTGCGCTGTGTCAGGATTGGGTGTAGCCTCATCACTTAGTTTGTGTCCTGGATGGGGGCTAGCTGTACAGTGATCTCCCACCTCTGTGCAACCAGTGGCCTGCCATGCTGGAGCCTCCACATTTGTTTGACAAATAAAATTTGCAGAATTTTAATATATTGTGTGCAGAATTTTTTTTTTTTGGTGCAGAATGCCCTCAGGAGAAAAAGATGTAGTTCTTTCAACTGAAACTCCAAGACAGTAGTCTACTTATTAACCTCCTAGTTAACAGGTAGAGCTTTCAAAAGGGAAGGCCTGCAAAAGTTCTGTTCATGAATTTCTTTGGGCCAAGGCATTGCATTCATATCTCTTCTCTGCCATCAAATGGAAGTATCACTTTGGGACAAATTCACAAATGTTCTACAATATTTTTGCACTAAAAGACTTGCAAAGCAAAAATGTCTATTTGTAGCTAGTGCATCTCTATTTCTAGAAAAACAACTTGCCTTTTTTGAGATGCTTTGGAGATTAGAGGATATAGACTCAAGTATGTGGAAACAGATTCATGTTAATATCCTTGGCAAAACTAGGTACTACTAGAAAATGAAGGCATGACAATCCATCAATGGCCTATCTCAATATGGCTAATTTGGGGTACAATTTCACCTTGTTTAATAGAATGTCTGCTCTAGATGCTACCAAAATAGGTTTGTGCTTACTTGGCCCCTTTCAATATAAGGTGAGGTATCTTGGTGGGGGAACACGAAGATCTTCAGATATTTGTACAATACACTTATAATTGTACAGAGCTGAGAGGTTTTACCAATCTAGGATTTTACAACTAATTCTCAGAATTTTATGGAAATCACAAAATCACAGTATTGCAAATTTTAAGTGAACTAAAGCCACCTTTATTTTATTATTTGACAAATACATTAAAAAGCCCTCAATTATTTGTATTATGATCAAAACTCTACTTATGATTTAGATTATAGACACTTTGGTGCAAAGGCCTCAGACAGTACTCTATTAATTAAAGACCTGATCCAACTCCCACTGAAGGAAAAGATTCCAGTGGAGTGATTTCATAGATTTATAAGGGCAAAAGGCACCATTGTGATAATCTAGTCTGACCTCCTGTATAGAACTTCGCTGGATTAATTCTTGTTTGAACTAATGCATGCATTTTATTTAAAAACATCCAAATTCAGAGACCATTGGATTGGGCCTTATATAAGCAAAACTCAAACTATCTGAGTGCAATTAAACAGAAAATATTCAAATACAATAGAACTTCACTCAAAACTTTGTTAGTCAGACAGACCAAGTAAAAGAAACATGATGGGCTGCACATTCTCCTTCCTGTGGATAATGTCAGGTGTAGAAGGTTTATTTATTTATTTAAAATCTTCTCCCTGTATGCAGCTAATAAGAGAGCTTAAAAGAAATTATTAAAAAGATATAATATAAGAAACTAAGACAGGACTGAACCATTACAATTGCCACAAAACTAAAGGACTACTGGAGCACTTTATTACCTGTGGGGAAAATACCAAAATTGTTAAAATGATTCTATAGGAGCCAAAATGAAACAGCTGAAGCAGTATATGAAAAATATTATGACTTATGCAGCTACATAATAACCATGAATAAAATCCAAATTGCTGTAAAATACCAGTCATAAAAATTGTAATATAGGATGAAACATAACAAATGCTTTAACGAAGCTCAATTAAGAACTATTCTAAATAAAATTCTACTCCTACTCCTATTGAAGTAAAGGGCAGAACTCTCATTGGTTTCAATGGGAGCAGGCCTTTGTGAGACCGATGCTGTGTTCCTGCAGGATGTACACAAGAGAGCTCTAAAAGCAGAACTGAGCCTCAGGTAGGGCTGTGCAGCAAGGTGTTGTCCTATACATAGTCCAACAGAGTGAAATACATGGAGGGGGAACTGCTAGTAGCGGCTGGCAGGCCAGTGAGCTCACTGGACCCAGCATATATCATGAAGCATTGAACGGCTAGCTAAGAGAGAGAATGTTTTCCTATAACCCTTAGACATATTAGTGTCAATGGCTGATGTTATCAATTTCTTCTAATGCAGCTCCTAACAACATTTCCGGTTGGCGGGAGGAGTAAATAAGAATGGCTGCTACCTAGCATTTTCATTCAGGGGACTGCACTTAATCACCTATGTGCTGCCAGCAGCCCTTATCACCCACTTGAAATTCACTATTAGCCTCTAGTTACAAGTGTTCATTTTGGCATGGGTGTAGACATTTGCTCATACTGCTAAGCTACAAATGTTTCTGCAAGTACAGAGCAAATGCCAAGTTGCTAGCACTTTGGTTTTCCACACTTCTTTCACCATCAGCCTATAGAATCAAGTCTCATTGACTCAGACTTTAAGGTCAGAAGGGACCATTGTGATCATCTGACCTAGGGTAGTCAACCCTCCCAGTTTCGCTGGAAGTCTCCTGTAATCAGCCCCTATCTCCCGGAGGCTACTGATGCCAAACCAGGAGATTTTAGGCGCTAAAAGTCTGGCGGCACAGTGGGGCTAAGGCAGGCTCCCTGCCTGCCTACCCTGGCCCCTGCCCTGCGCTACTCCCAGAAGCAGCTGGCATGTCTCTGTGACCACTGGGGGTGGGGATGGGGGGCTCCACGTGCCAACTCTGCAGCTCCCATTGGCCGGGAACTCTGGGCAATGGGAGCTGTGGGGTGGGGGGAGCGTTTGCAGGGGCAGGCAGCATGCGGAGCCTTCCTGGCCACTACGGAGTCAGCTGGGCTGTGTCTGCCTGGACAGAGCTAGGGCTGCCCCTGCACCGGAGGCCTTGGCATTCTCCATAGTAACTCAGAGCCCTTCCCATCTAGTGTCCTATCTCCAGCTGTTGGGGAAGCTTAAGGCATAAGAAAGTACAACAGGGTAAGAAACTCTTTAAATCACCAGCCTGTCAAAGCTGCCCCCTGCCGGTACGGTCGGCAGTGTACCGGCTCTTGTCAGTATGCCGGACTGGACCGGACTGGCTTACTTTCACCTCTGCAAGCGCCTCACAAAAAAAACAAAATCAAGTATTTTACTGAAAATAGGTGGACACTGGAAGAGCTCTCCCTCTACCTACTAAGTCTTATCCTTGTAGGAAGCTCCCCTATTACTGAACCCAGCTCAGAGAAAACTAGTTCTTAAAGTTGGTTGGAACCAGCACACAAAGAGCTTTGAATATTAACACCATGACCTAGAATTGGATCACAGAGGATGAGTGATATATTTTTTCTCTCAGTATTGCTTAGTGGGCAAATTGCGGCACTTTGGAGCATTTTCAAGGGTTGAATATGAATTTGTGGGTATGGGACACTGCTTCTGTGATCTTCAGGCATAATTATTGCAGAGATTACCATGGTTAGGTATGTAGTTACAGACACAGCTGGCCAGCTGCAAGTGGAAGAAAGCCGTTCCAGTGGATATTATTAATTGGATCTATGGTATTCATAAGTAGGCTACAAACAAATTTGACGATCTGCAGGGAAAACTCCCTCATGGTGGGTATGGTATGGTGCTTGCTAGTTCCTTAAATGCCTTCCCCTCATAATGAATCCATATGCTATCGAAGGTGGTTATAGCAGTCACTATACAGGGTATGTCTACACTATGGGATTATTCTGATTTTACAGAAACCGATTTTTGGAAACAGATTGTATAAAGTCGAGGGCACGCAGCCATACTAAGCACATTAATTCGGCGGCATGTGTCCATGTACCGAGGCTAGTATCGACTTCTGGAGAGTTGCACTGTGGGTAGCTATCCCATAGCTATCCCATAGTTCCTGCAGTCTCCCCCACCCATTGGAATTCTGGGTTGAGATCCCAATGCCTGATGGGGCCAAAAATTTGTCGCGGGTGATTATGGGTAAATGTCGTCAGTCCATTCCTCCCTCCATGAAAGCAACGGCAGACAATCATTTCGCACCCTTTTCCCTGGATTGCCTGGGCAGACGCCATAGCACGGCAACCATGGAGCCCATTCAGCCTTTTTTCACTGTCACCGTATGTTTACTGGATGCTGCTGAAAGACGCGGTACTGCAGTGCTACACAGCAGCATCCCCTTGCCTTTGCAAGTTAGCAAAGACTGTTACCAGTCATACTGTAACATCTGCTGCTGTCATGGGTGCTCCTGGCCAGCCTCGGTGAGGTCGGTCGGGGGCACCTGGACAAAAATGGGAATGACTCCCCAGGTCATTCTCTTCTTTAAGTTTTTTCTAATGGAAAGTCAGTCCTGCCTAGAATATCAGGCAAGCCTACTAAAGAACCGGAGAGGCAAACGGCCCCAGATATCTTGCAGAAATGATGAGCTGCATGCCATTCTAGGGGGTGCCCCTGCAACAACCCCATCCATTGCTTCCCTCCTCCCCCAGCCCTCCTGGGCTACCGTGGCAGTTATCCCCCCCATTTGTGTGATGAAGTAATAAAGGATGCATGAGTAAGAAACAACACTGACTTTATTGCCTCTGCAAGCAGAGATCAAAGCGGGGAGGGGATGGCGGTTGTCACATAGTGAAATATAGTGAACCACCATTCTGCACTTGCTCAGCCTATAGCTGAAAATGGGAATCTGTGATAAGCACTAGGATAGAAGCACAGGCAGGACTGAATCTCCATTTGTGTGTGGGCCTTTGGTTGACACGGAAAAATACAAAATGTCCCAGGATAAGTATGTTGGGGGACAGTTCTAAATGGCAGCTTAATTTTTTTACTTGCAGCAAAATGTTGAGGTCTAAGTATCTGATTGTGAGCCCTGGTAGCAAGGGGTAGGCGCGACTGCACAGTGCTGCTGACTGGTGAGAGCAGCCTGAGGCAGAAGCCTCCAGCTGGCATGATATTCCAGGCAGGACTGAATCTCCATTAGACAAAACTTAAAGAAGAGAATGACCTGGAGTCATTCCCATTTTTGCCCAGGCGCCCCCGGCCGACCTCACCGAGGCCAGCCAGGAGCACCCACAGGATGACGATGATGGATATCAGTCATACTGTACTGTCTGCCGTCCGCAAGGCAAGGCAAGGCGATGCTGCTGTGTAGCGCTGCAGCACCGCGTCTGCCAGCAGCATCCAGTAGACATACAGTCATTGACATTGAGAAAAGGTGAGAAAGATTTTTTTCCATTTGCTTTCACAGAGGGAGGGAGGGGAGGGCTGACGACATATACCCTGAACCACTCACAACAATGTTTTTGACCCTGCAGGTTTTGGGAGCTCAGCCAAGAATTCAAATGGTTTTTGGAGAGTGCGGGAACTGTGGGATAGCTACAGTCATCGTCAGTCGCCCCTCCCTCCGTGAGTGTCCATTTGATTCTTTGGCTTTCTGGTACACTTGTCTCAGCTCCTTAAGTTTCATGCAGCACTGTGTTGAGTCCCTGTTGTGGCCTCTGTCCATCATAGCCTTGGAGATTCTTTCAAATGTTTTGCCATTTCGTCTATTGGAACAGAGTTCTGATAGAACAGATTCATCTCCCCATACAGAGATCAGATTCAGTATCTCCCGTACAGTCCATGCTGGAGCTCTTTTTTGATTCTGGGACTGCATGGTCACCTGTGCTGATCAGCTCTCCACGCTGGGCAAACAGGAAATGAAATTCAAAAGTTCGCGGGGCTTTTCCTGTCTACCTGGCCAGTGCATCCAAGTTCAGATTGCTGTCCAGAGCAGTCACAATGGTGCACTGTGGGATAGCTCCCAGAGGCCAATACCGTCGAATTGTGGCCACACTAACCCTAATTTGAAATGGCAATACTGATTTCTGTACTACTCCCCTCGTCGGGGAGGAGTACAGATATCGATATTAAGAACCCTTTATATCGAAGTAAAGGGCTTCGTTGTGTGGACAGGTGCAGGGTTAATTTGGTTTAACGCTGCTAAATTCGAGATAAACTCGTAGTGTAGACCAGGCCACAGAGAGCTAGGACTTCAACTCCATAACAAATCTCTAACACTTGAGCTAAAGGAAAACGCCTTTAATTTGTTAGTAGTGGGTCCATGTCCTTTCTGTGGGCCACCCATTAAAGGCATCATCACCTGTTCTCACACAAAGCTAGAACATTACATACCTCAGCCCCAAGTGGATAAAGCTTGCCCCAAACTTCTGAGGTTTCTGGACACCAGAATGAAGTGAACCTCATCTTATGAGAAGAAAGACACTTAAATTGTACAAAGGCAGCTCAGTGCAATACAGTCTCAGCTTGAGGTTATTGCCAGACAGCCCAGAAAATGTTCTAAACAAGAGATGTTCTCTGAGCTGTTGCTCCTGCTCTCAGTCCCACCTCTGGCTGCACATCTTAAGAAAGGTGGCCCCAGACGGAGGGGAAGGAATCTTAAAGTTACAGTATCCATAAAAAAACTGATTTACTACACCAGTGGTCACCAACCTGTGGGGTGCACTCCCCAAGGGAGGTGCAGAGGAACGTTCAGAGGAGGGTATGCAGCAGGGCCTAGCCCAAGCCCCATGAGGGGCAGGGAGGGAGCTTCACCCAGCCCCGTTCCGCCCCCAGTCCAGCTCCAGCCCCAGCTGCACTCGCCCCCAGGCCAGCTCTGCTCTCATTCCCTCTCGGCCTCCAAGTCAGCTCTGCCTCTAGCTCCAGCTCCTCACCCATCTCCAGTTCTTCCCCCAGCTCTATTTTCAGCCCATACTCCTCTGCTGAGCCCACTGCGTGCGGACAGATTCCATTCCTGGTAAGGGGTGCACAATAGGAAAAGATTTGGCGCCACTGAACTACACACTTATCACGAGCACCCTGTCAATCTTGCCCAGTCCCATTTCAGTCTATTGCTCTTCATCCATGTGCTTATTTCACGTAGGTAATAGGATAATTGCAAGATGGTGTCTGGGGCCTGGTCTACATTACAGGGTTAGGTTGACAGCAGTCAGCTTATGTCAACCTAACTGCATAAGCCTTTACACTACAATGTTCCTCCCGCTGATTTAACTTGTCTGCTATGCCGACCTAATAACTCCCCTCCACAAGAGGTGTAATGCTTAGGTCAATGTAGTTAGGTTGATGCAGTGTCCGTGTAGACACTGCATTGCTTACATCACCCATTGCTGGCTTTGACCGCCCGAGTCCTGCCACCTTGCACGAGGTTGACAGCTTGGGCTGTCAGCCCCGGGGTGGTGGGGCTCCGGCTGTCAGTGGCCCACAATGCCCCACTTAAGTTGCTGTAAGCCCTCCTGGTGAGGATGCATACCGCCGACAGAAGGAGCATAGTGCGGACAGGAAGAGCTGATTTAATTACTGTGGTGGGTGTTGGTCAGCATACCTTAAGTCAATTTAATTTTGTAGTGTATACAAGGAGTGGAATGCTGAGAGAGGATGACGTTGGCTCAACTTTCCTCCCTCTAACTGATTTGAGCAACTGAAGTTTGTCTTTTTCTACTTTTGTGCCTCCCTCCCCCTCCTGGCACAAAATCCAAGGTGACAATATGGGCCCAATACTACAGACGAAACACCTACAAAGTGATACTTGATTAGAACTACAAGTGGTTAATGAGGAGATGTTTAAAATACACACACCTACTAGGGATATAAATATTGTTTAAAAAGTTAACTGTTTACATGATTAAAATGATATACTTTAGTTGGCTAATCAATTGAAGGGAGAGGGACTAAGGCTTCTCCATCTGGCTGGCCCAGGGCTGGGGTCACTCCGTCCGTGGGCCATCCCAGGGCTGCTTTGGCCATGCCCGGAGGTGAGGGTTAATGGTTAAGGTGGGTTAACTAGTAAGACTGATGCTTACTGGTTAACCATTTGACCGTTTAATATTTTACACCCCTAAACACACACACACACACCCCCTGTGAAACCTCTTCTCTCTGTCTCTACTTGCAAAATAGGAAAGGCAGATATAGCACAGTATACTTATTTGTATTACAGTAGTATCTACAGCCCTTAACTGCGATCAGGGCCCACTGTGTAAGGTGATGTGCATTTGCAAAATAAGAGGTAATCTCTGCCCCCAGAGAGCTTACAGGCTAAACAAACAAGAAAGGGTGAGAGGAAGGAATTATAATATATATTTTACAGCAGGAGAATCAAGGCATAGAGAGATTAAATGACATGCACAAGGTTACAGCAGAAAAAAAAACAGAGCTAAGAACTGAACACAGATTTCTTTCAGTCCAATGACTTAATCACAAGACTATGCATCTAAGAAAACTATGAGAAATGTAGTCAAATCTCTCTTTCCAAAAGTTTGAATCCAGTGACATTACCCAAATATATGACCAATAGTACCTAGTTATCCATATTTTCTCCAAGTATTAGGGGGAAATGATTCTCATGTGTAAGAGGATGATGAAAAATGTTTAAAATCCTTTCAAATAATCTGAATCTGCATCTACCAAGTACAGTGCATGAAAGTAGGGGGGAAACCTCTCTGAAGATCAAAGCTTCAAAAGAATACCAATTCATATTTCATATCCTTCTCTAAAAATCAATGAACAAAGCCTGTTGTACTAGTAAGATAGCATTTGGAGAGGCAAAAGCCTTAGAAAGAGCAAATCACTGACAAAACTGTTATTCTGGCAAAGTCAGATATTATTCAGAAAGGAGACAATGATCTCATACTATTGGAAGAAAACAGTCTGTCTGCATGGAATCAAAGAAAAGGTATATACACACAAATCCTGAAAGCTGTCATAAAGCCTGAAAAATTAAATGCCATAGCCTATTGCTACTCTGAGTATTCCTACTTAGAATTGTCCAACTTTTTATTTCTGTATGCTATCCTCTTTGTTTCAAGTAAGTTGACCATTCCAAAAAACCCCCACAAAAAACCCCAAACCTCCTTATCAGCAGTTGCATACAAATATGCATAGGACAAGCACTACCTAGAATAAGGATATTTTGACAAGGGTAATGGGGGTCTACAAACCTCATAATGAGCAGAGGCACAACGGAGAGGGGAGGCTCTCCTGCCTATAGGCAAGCAGCCTGAGCTCATCCCCATGCAGCTGCCAATCGTGAAGGCAGACACCCTCAGCTGCAACCAAGAGGGGAAACAAGGCCTGCTATAAAACAAGAGCGCTCGGAGAAGGAAGGGAGGAAGGCCTAGGACTGCAAAGGGGCAATGCCCCTGCAGCAGGCTGTCTCCAGAAGCATGGCCCAAAGGGATTGAAACAGACCACCAGACCTAATTAGAGGCCAGGGATCATAAGCTGCCCTGACTAGGGGCTAACCAAAGATAGCCAGTCAGTCAGGGGATGGTAGAAAGACAACCTCAAGAACCGGTGACAACGTGGTACCAGAAGTGGGGTTTGTGCTCTGGACTGTCTCTGCAGAGAAGGGAAGAAAAATATATATTTTTTTAAATTCATTCTCTCTTCTCCTGTATATGCCAGATGGCTATGGAGATGAATCAGCTATTGGAATGGCTGGCAGAGTCACAAACCCAACAACAACAGAGGCAACAACAGCTGTTTGAGCAGATGGCAGCCCATCAGCAACAGTCGTTACAACAGGTTACCAGGCTAGCACCAGTTGCTACCCCTCAGAGTCCCGCCACTATGGGAAATGCGTCACCATTAATCAGGAAAATGCTCCAGCCCTGATTATCCCTAAGAGGACAACAATGACCCAGAATCGTTCCTGATAATCTTTGAGAGGGTAGTCACAGCTTCGCACTGGCCCCAGGCTCAGTGTGTAATCTGCCTTGCCACCCCATTCATCAGGGATGCCCAAACTGCATATCAGGGACTCGATAACACAGCAGCCAAAGATTACAACCAGGTGAAGGGAGCCACATTAGACAGGCTAGGCCTAGACAAGTAAGCCTACTGCCAGCGGTTTAGCAATGAGAGCTACCCCCCAAGGCACAACCTCAGACAGTTGCTCAAAGGCTTAAGGATTTCTATTGGCATTGCTTAAAACCAGAGACCCAAATGGGATCCCAGATAGCCGAACTTGCGGTCCTAAAACAATTCATACAGATCCTTCCACCCGACAGCAGAGATTGGGCTTGTAGGCACCAGCCGGTAACCCGAGCTGAGGCCACTTGCCTCATGGAGGACCAAATGGTTACTCAAGCCATTAGAGCACCTGCCATGGAGGAAAATTATAGCTCTAGATACACCAGGGAAGGAGATGGGCCAGGGATCCAAAAGTGGTGGTACCTCTTGGATAAATTCCAGGAAAGCCCAGGCAACTGGCTGGTCAACAGGTAGCATAAGAGACAGGGGCGCACCTCAGGGTAAGATTTCCCTGTGACAAGAAACCCGTGCCCTTAAATACCCTGCCAACTCCTTGTACCATACATGCACAGGTGCAAGGACCCACCGAAACCCAGAAAGAAGGTGAGAGAGCCACTAGAAAACAAGGGGCAGAAGTGATAACTTGTTGTTCCTGTGAACAACGGGGGCACCTATTTCGAGACTGCCCTACACGGAGTCTAACTTTGGGCAGGTCTGGACTGGCAAGAATAGGGCCTGCATGAAAAATTCAGAGAAACTCACAATCCCAGTTGAAGCAGAGGGCCAACAGACTCCAGCGCTTGTAGACTTGGGGTGTTACCAGACATTCGTCTGAAACTGGATAGCTGAGGTGACAAGGAAACCTGAGAAGCATAAAAAAAAAAAAAACCACTATGAAATGTATCCATAGTGATGTTTTATGGTATCCCACTAGGACAGTAAAACTGACTGTTGATGGGCACCAAGACCAGATGAAGGTATGTGTATCTACAGACCTACCCCTACCCCATTATATTAGGTTGAGACTGGCCATATTTCCCCAAGCTCTTTCAGAATCTTCCCCTAGCTCTGGAACTTGAGGAAGACACTCCAGAAGAGGCTTCAAGCATCCTATTCGCCTTTAAAGGATCCTGACCTTCTTACCTTCTAACCAAAGGAAAGAAAATCTCAGAAGGAAAAATGGGTAGTGAGGAGAGAGTGGAGGGAGATGGCAGAGGTGGTCCCCTCTGTAGCCGTAATAGGGTCCGCATACTCTGGAGCTGACACCAGCGACGCGGATGATCCCAGAAAAAGGCCATCCACATTGCCCCCACTGCAACTAGATTTGGAAAAGCTAACTGGATTCTTGGAGTTCCAGGTGGGACAAAGGAACTATGAGACCTTGTGCTGAACCTTCAAGCAGGTAGCCATTGTGATGCTATATGGAATATGTGAGACACGTTAGGATATTATTGATACCAATATAATAAAATTGCAATGAATCTTCCTAGTTATGCCATTTAAGGTAGCAATGAAAATGTTACAATTTACCAAAGTATGATAATCTTGTTTATATATTTGCATCATCTTTGTATTGCAAGTTATAAATATGTGTGGTATATTTGTATTTCAAACTTGTGCAGTGTTTCTGGGTGACACCAGACAGAAGGGCATCAGCACTAAGCCTGCTTGATGGCCCATCAAGGGAAATCAGCTGTACAATGAACCCATTGAAAGAAGCCAGGGGCTACACCTTATGAGTCAGCAAGACATGTAGGGGCATGCCTGTGGACAGAGAACTCTAAGGCTTTTCCATGCCATGTGCAGTGAAGCTTGTGTTTGGGACAAAGGAAGTATATCACCTGACAAAGGATATAAAAAGGTAGCTGCATCATCTCCATTTTGTCTTCAATCTTGCTTCCTACCTCTGGATCAACTTCTCTATAAACCGAAGCATTGAAAAAAGGACAGAATGACCCATTCAAGCTGTGGATATGTTTCAGAGGGACTTTCAAGACAGCAAACTCACCAATGCTGCTAAGAATCTGATATACGGACTCCGAAGTCTGATGTATGTATCTGATTGCTTTACCATTTAACAATTCTCTTCTTGTTCTTTTATAATAAACCTTTAGTTTTAGATACCAAAGGATTGGTTGTCAGTATGGTATTTTGGGGAAGAACCAAACTAATACTGATCTGATAATGTAGTTGGTCCTTTGGGATCAGAAGAACATTTTGTATAGTGAGCAGAGTTTTTAATAACTTATCGCTTTACTGGACCCATGTGCTGATTGGGAGCCAGAGAACTGGAGTGCAATAAAAGGAGCTGTGTGATTTTTTTTTCCAGCTTCCCAATAACCCTTGTAGGAAATCAGAAGCACAGTTTGTGACTGGTTCTGGTTGGTGAGTCTAAATTCAGTGTTAACCAACAGTTTTGGGAGAATCTGCTCTCCTTTTTGCATCCTGCTCTGCCCTTGGTATTTTCAGTGAGGGCTATCCCAGGTAACAGCTATGGAGGATGAAGAAGATGTAGACCCCCTAAATGCCTGGCACTATCCACACTTTGCCCTCAGACTTATTATACCACATAGACCAAGACAAGCAGACACAAGAGATAAGGACGCAACTGCTAATACCTCAGATATAGCGCTGAGAGTTGCTGCACCTGGCAGACGCAACCCCATGCACAGGGCATCTAGGGAAAGAAAAGATGCAGTCTAGGATCCTGGCCTGATCCTTGAAGACTCCTGGCTAAAAGTAAGTTGAGAATTTCTGCAACTCCTGTCCTGAATGCCAACTGACATCCCCAAGGGAATCCCATGGGCCCAATTAGTACATCTCCCCTTGGTGGAGACCCGCTTTGAAAGAGTGGGAATTGACTTTATAGGTCCTCTAGAAAAGAGCGCCTTGGGGCATCAGCACATAATCATTATGGACTGTGCAACCAGGTACTCATACCATTACATTCTACGAATGTGAAGACTATCACCAATGAGCTGCTGAAAGTCTTTGCACAAGTCCGGTTTCCCAAAGAGGTCTCGGACAGACTAGGGGATGATTTTCACATCCTGGCTGATGAAGGAAGTATGGGAACTATTACAAGTCAAGGCTCTGCACACATTCATGTACCACCCTCATTCAGATAACCTAGTAGAAAGATTCAACCAGACACTTAAGAGGATGCTCAAGAATTTCATTGCCCAGGACCCCAGACATTGGGACCAACTATTCCCGGCCTTACTTTTTACCCTCAGAGTTGCATCCCAAGCTTCTATTGGCTTTTCACCCATCAAACTGCTATAAGAATGACAACCGAGGGACATACTTGACCTGGTATGGGAAACCTGGAAAAGCCAAAACACTGAGAGCTGAAAATGTGGTGGAGTATGTGTTAAAGCTGCATTGCAGACTGGAGGTTATGGAGGCATATGCTAGAGAAAAGCTGAAGAAAGCACTGGAACAACAATGACAGTATAACAAAGGGGCAAAAAATATGTGTCTTGCAACCAAGTGACCGAGTCCTATTGGTTCTTCCAAGCTTGGAATGAAAGCTAATGGCCAAATGGCAAGGCCTTTATGAAGTGATAAAGAAAGTGGGGACTGGACTACTTGACCAGACAACCAGGAAAAAGGAACAACAACAACAACAAAAAAACCTACCACATAAATTTATTGAAGCCCTGAAAAGCCAGGGAAAACCCTTTTTCACTCCATACCCAGAGGGGAACCGGAACTAGGACCCCAAGGTAAAGACTGCCTAAAAGAAGGCTCAGTGATCCTTGAGAAGAACTTAAATGATAAGCAAAGGGAACAGGCAATTCAGCTAGTGGCCACTTTCCCACAGGTATTCTCGGCCCTACCTGGGAAAACAAACATTGTATTAATACAGAAGGTGGTAAGGTAATAGGACAAGAGCTCTGACCAATCCCCAACAAGTTCAGGGGAGCCATCGAGAAAGATCTGGACCATGTTGGAACTTGGAGTGACAGAGTCCCAGAGTGAATGGAGGAGTCTTATTGTGCTGGCCCCAAAGCCGAATTGCTCACTACATTTCTGCAGAGATTTCAGGAAGGTGAACACAATTTCTAAATTTGATGCAGATGCCATGCCCCAAGTGGATGAACTCGTAGACCAACTGGGAGAAGCCCAATATATCACCACTTTAGATTTGACAATGTGGTATTGGCCCTTTAACATCAGTTTCAGGAGAAGACAGCCTTTTCTACTATGCTCAGTCTATTCCATTTTAAGACCATGCCCTTTGGGTTGCATAGGGCAGCAGCCACCTTTGAACATTTGATGGACTGAGTGCTCCAACAACACAGCCAATATGCAGCAGCATACTTGGATGACATAATTATCTACAGCAAAGATTGGGGTTTCCATCTGGACAAGGTATCTGCTATCCTCTGATCACTGAGAGAAGCTGGGTTAACAGCACACCCAACTAAATGTGCAATAGGGAAGGAAGAAGCGGATTATCTGGAACACAGAGTTGGTGGAGGACAAGTCCGTCCCTTGGTGGACAAGGTTCATGCCTTACATGGATACAATACCACCATGACCAAAAGGCAAGTGTGTGCCTTCCTTGGCTTAGCTGGCTACTATCACAGATTCATACCTCATTTTGCAACTGTAGCAGCCTCGTTAACAGATTTGACTAAGGATGCTGTCTCAAGACAGGTGTTATGGACATCCACCTGTGAAAGGGCCTTCCAAGAACTCATGACCACACTCTGGAGGCACCCAGTGCTATATAGGCCAAATTTTGAAAGAGTTTATATTACAAATGGAGCATCAGAGGTACGGCTAGGGGCAGTCCTTTCTCAAGATATCAATGGAAAAGAACACCCAATAGTATATGTAATCCGGAAACTCTTTCCCTGGGAGAAAGTGTACTCTGTGATTGAGGAGTGGTTGCCTGCCAAATGGGCAATAGTACCATAGGTTCTCTATCTCCTAGGAAATAAGTTCACGCTAGTTACAGACCATGCACCCCTGGTCTGGCTAAACGTGATGAAGAAGAGAAACCCAAGGATCATCAGGTGGTACCTGTCACTACAGCCTTGTGCCTTTCGGATACAACACCGGTGGGCAGGAAGGTTGCACCATAACACCGATTTCCTGTCCAGAGAGGTAGTATATGCCAGCCAAGGTGGGGCCTCGGCCTTGAGGGTGTGGATACGTAATGGGGTCTACAGACACCATACTGAGCAGAGGGAGGGGAGCTGTGCCACTCCTGCCTACAGGCAAGCAGCCTGACCACACCCCCATGCTGCTGCTACAACTCCCAATCATGAAGGCAGACACCCTCAGCTGCAACCAATAGGGGAAAACAAGGCCTGCTATAAAATTAGAAAGCTCAGAGAAGGGAGGCAGAAAGGCCTGGAACAGTGAAGGGGCAATGCCTCTTCAGGCTGCCTCCAGAAACATGGCCCAAAGGAACTTAAACAGACCACTAGGCCTAACTAGAGGCCAGGGCCAAGAGTTGTCCTGACCAGGGGCTAACAAAACAAAACAAAAAAGCAGCCAGTCTGGGGGCAGTAGAGGACCTTCCTGCCCTCAAAAGACCACCTCAAGGACCAGAGACAACAAGGTAAGCAATGTGAACAAAGTCTTTTCTATCCAGTACATTTGCTTGGCTACAATTTTTCATTCTGCAACTGACTGTCTAATGCTTAATTCGACTGCATTTCTCTAACACGCATCTGATAAATTACTTGTGTTGCTGCTTGCACGAGCACTGCCTGCCCCACTGTGAGAAGCTAGGGATGGCATCATGGCTAGCTCGAGGCCTGCCTCTTCCCCTCTGTGGGGCTGGCATTGTCACTCCCTCCCCCCCCCCCCCACGCATGTTCCGCCGCATACCACTTTTGACAAAAATTGGCATTTGTCCCACTTGCTCTTGCCAACTGATCAAGTGGCAGGAGCAAACAGGAGAAAAGCCCACTTTTGCCAAAAATAATTGGACAGCCTTGAAAAAGGGAATGTCCCTGCCGAAACGGGATGTATGGTCACTCTATTTAGAAAGCTATAAACTCAAGATTCACCTCACTGTGGTATCATCATCCCAGTCCAACTAACATACAAGTCCTTTGGTAAAAACAGAACCTCATATTTCTATTATTAGAAGGCGGGACCTTCAAGCCAAGCTGCAGCTTTGGTACACAGAGATTTCCAAGAGAACTCAACCACCTCCTAAACTTCCACTGGGTCCCAGTCACAAGTTTGCAAATAACTACTACTGTACTCGTGATGGACGCAGGGAATCCTATCCTCCAATTATTGTTATGTCTAATACTAAAGACAAGCAATAAATCAATCAATGAATCAAAAGAAGGCCAAACACCATCTTTATACACCCTAACACAGCAATAAAAGGCACTTTTAAAAAACCCTTGTAGCTCACTTTTAAGTGTCAACATTCCATTCCATTAACTACATTAACTACATTCATTAAAGAAATGTGCCACAAAGAAGCTATGGCTTTGTTTTTGCCACATTTTGTCGTAGTTTCTTCATCACTTACTTTTCCCTCACTGAGGGACTAATCTAGTACCCACTGAAGTCAATGGAAAGACTCCCCTACTATTACTTTCTCTGCTCCACTGCCTCATATCGCTGACCCTCTTATTAAAAGGTGATTTTCAAATGCTTGTTACAGTACTTGTTTTGTTTTTTGTATTTTAAATTTGGCATGTTAGCTCAGGATGCAAATGTTTGCAGAACTGGGGCCCAACATAACAAAAAATTTGGTATAAATTCAATATCTAGTTCAAGTTCTGTAAGAAGAATGAAATCTTATATGGCAGATTTAGGCAGAAAGTGATCTTTTTCTATGCCAAATTAAACCATGCAGAACTGAAATTTGGGTAGATAGAACTTTAACTCAAGCAACACAAAAGGCATGACTATGATTATAGAAATACTGTCAACTTTAAAGACAGAGGAGATTTTAATAATTTACAATCTTGGGACAAAGGGTCAATTCCCCAAGTAATGATTACAAAATTAAATTCTCTCTCAAAGAACATTTGACCTGACCTGTGTGGTGGAAACTATGTAATCTTGTCAACCTTTTTTTTGCTTTTACTAACAAAGTATGTCTTACAACAGAGCCTCTTTATCAATGAGTTCTTTGCATATGTATTTACTGACAAAAAGTGCTAGAAGAAGTAGGTGGTATTATTATTATTATTATTAATAAAAAGATGAAATTTAAAGTTTTAAAGTTTAGTGAGATGACTAGCTTTCTTTCATAAAATTTTACATGTGAATTGTCTATTTCTGTACTTCGCTTTCTTAGAGGGAAATTTAAAAACAAACAGTAAGACCTGTTCATCTGTGCTTTACAATGGGCTGCGTAACTATAATATTGTGGTTACTAATCCCTTTGAGAATACACTTTAGTTAAATTTAAAGTAATTGGGAGGGCAACATTAAAGGAGAACAGACTATTCTTGTGCATTATATGAGTGTTTTCTCATATAATAATGTCCACTGTCATATACAGCAGAAACCTTTTCATCCAGATGTTCTAGGAGATGGCCTCTCATCCTCATTACAGAAAATTTCTAATTAACAGAAGATTCCATTTCAACAGTAAAGTTGTTTTTCAGGGACTGAGTTTGCTGCCTGTAGAGCCATAGGGGCAGCTAGGAGATCCCCAGCACAATTAGTTAATGAAAAAGGAGAAAAATAATACCCAGAAAACAGTGGTAAAGCAATGTGTTCACTTCCTATATTCATCACATTGTGGAATATGGAAGCTATATAACAAGGAATAGTACCACTATGGCAGTGATTTTCAATCTATGGTCTGCAGGCGATGCCTAAAATTTCCAAAGGGGTTGGCACCTCCATTTGAAATGTTTTAGGGGTTCGTAAATAAAAAAAGATTGAAAACCACTGCACTATGGTGTACAATAATTTAGGACAAGAAAAAAAGAAAGCCATATCAGATTATAACCAAAGGGGTAACTTAGTTGGACTAATTCCCCTACACTGATGTAGAATGTCATGGGATCTTTAAAGATCCCAAGTGGTCAGGCTCCTGGTTTTACAGTCCCTCCAGCCGCACAGTGCCCTATCATATGGTTGCAGGACTGACTCAAAGAAGAATACTACCCATTCCATCCATCAAACCACCACTTACTGCAGGTGTTCTGGAAGGTTTCCCATCCAAATACTGACCTGTTTTTGACCTTGTTCAGTTTACAAAACCTGATGACTTCTCATCACATGGTGATATGGACAAAAGCAGATATGTGACATCAGAAAAAGCTGAAGCTTTTTAAAGTGTACAGGAAGTGGATGGCAGCGATTTTAGTTTTTCTGACTTCAGCCTTTTTCCTTCACTTCTCTTTTGTTGATTACCACACTCTGTTAACTTCCCTTTTTTTTTTTAGCATAGTGTGCATTTTACTATAATAAGTCTAGTGAACAGAATCTTATACCTCAAGAGAGCAACAAAATTGGCCTATAATTTTCCAATTCTGAACACTGGCAAAATCAACATCTTGTTTTCAATAACCATGTGATAGATCTTGGAAAAAGTTACCTAAAGTGAAGGATTTTTCCTTTTGTTAAATGCAAGTTAAAACCCCCCAAACCTAGTTTTCACTCAGCCATAGTCAAATATAATGTTATTAGAAAGAGTAGTGTCACTAGTGAGCATGTCCACATTACAGACATGCAATACAAGTTGGCACATTTCAGCATTTTCAGAATAGGCTAAATTCACTTTCACTTATTGCAGTGGAAGCTGATGTCAAGAAAACAGGATTTCAGTGATGGAGATTAATTTTCCAATAGTTGAGAAGAAAGCCAATGAAAGATGAAGTATGAATTATATCCAAGACCAAGTATTGTGAATGTCTAATAATGTGTTTCTATAGAAATCTAGATTTTATTTTGAACAGGAATACGTGCCATGGAGTGACTCCTGCAGGGCCAGCCAATTCCCTGCCTGTATAGTATTCAAGTAAGCAACCGGCTCCTGGAATGCCACGGCAGGGTAAATTGGATTTTTTTCCTCATTTGGAAGGGATTGGTGAAGAGAGAGTAGCATAGCACATTGATTTTGAGTTTCATTGTCTTTCACTCCTTCTCATAAAGGCCAACGTAAGTCTTGCCTCTAGATTCTAGAGGAAAAATTGGGAAAAAAACAAAACTATGCACCACTCAGTTGTGCTTCCACCTCATGTCATTCCCATATGCTAAATGCTACTCCTCTTTCAAGAGCACCCTGAGCAAAGTGTAACAGGAAAGAGACATGTGGAAAATGACTTTGCTGACTTCACTTGTGACCCCAGTGGTCCTTCCTTCTCTCTTTAACCTTGCCTACCTTATTTCTCATCTTCCCTCCCCAGATAAGCTATACAGACCTATCCCTGAGGCTGTGTTCATAATCAAGTCCTTAGTACACACCACTCAGATCAGCAGTGGTGCAAGCAGAATTCATTTCTTACCAGTACACTGTACTCATGGGAGGGACGCAAAGGGGAGGCATGTGACCTCCCCACCCTGCCCCCAACCCGGGGCCCTCATGCTCTCCCTGTCCCCTTCCCATGATCCATCTCATGTTACCTGGGGATGGAGTCTTTCCTCCTGCTGTGCCGGAGACTTCTGAACCACAGGGCTTTCTAGAACCACAACAACGAAAGGAGCAGAACGTGGGGTTGCTGGGCGGCCCCACACTGGCAGCTCCTCTGGCACAGCTGTACCGCCCTCAGCCCTTTCACGCAGCTGCGCCTGCTGAGTCCTGTCTGGGATCTGTACAGCAGCCCTGCCAGAGGACGGTGCCCTGTCCTCCAGCGGGACTTCTGTACAGACCCCAGACAGGAGATGCAGCTGCGTGGAAGAGCTAGGGGCAGTACAGCTGCACCAGAGGAGCTGCCAGCGGCCACATGTTCTACTCCTCCTGTGTCTTTCCAGTACAAAATACTGGCTATAAATATCTTACTGCTATGGTGTACCGGATTGTACCGCCGTACTTACACCACTGCAGCTCAGTGACTCACTCAATGCTTTGTGGAGAGCCAATGGAAAGGTTCCCAGAGGGCATGCATACACACTCACACACACTGTGTGCATGACTAACCTCACTTTTTAAAAAAACAACCCTATTCAAGATAATCTGCTATTTGTGTCCCTAAAATACATTTACATGTGGGGATTTAGTCTTGTGCAAGGTTTCTGAAAATTTGGCAAAGCCACTTGTCTAAAGTATCACATCAAGTCAGTGAAAGAACTATAGAGAAACTCAGATTTTCTGACCACTAGTCATGGACTTTAACCTCCAGACAATATTCCCTCGTTATGATCCAAATGGCAGACAGAAGAGCGGACAGCTGATTTAATTATGATGTCATCACCATACTAGTGAGGAAGGCACAACCCTAAGTGATATATAGTAGAAGAAGGGAGAATACAGGAGACAGAAGAGCAGCTCTATTTCAAATGTTATGTCTCATTTATATATATGCACTGATTGTGAATCTTACATATTTTAAACTGAAAACAGTAATTTTGCAAGGATACCTTTAAATAGATGTAATGAATGTTCAAATATTGTTCCAAGTAAATCTGATTGAAAATATCACCACAATCTAGTAGAGACTACCCATAAGATTGCATAGTTGAAGAAAAATGTATGAGCAGTGCCTCTGTAGAAGTCACAGCAAGAAAGTTCTATTTTCACTATTTAAAAATAACAAAACATTTTCCTAAGATTGTCTATTTTGCCTAATAAAATATTTTAAAAACTTTATATATGCTTTTAAAGTATATGTAAAGTTAACAGTGACCTTCATTAAAACATTTATAAGATATCTTCCCAAGATTACTAGTAAACATGACAAAATATTTAACAAGTCAAAAGTTGAACTCTGATTCCTGAGTCAAACATTCTCTAATCCCTTTTGGTATTAACAGCTTCAGAGAACATAGCAAGATCTTTTCACTAAGATTACTCTATATTGGCAAATAAGGGTATTAGTTAAACTTCTAAATTTTAAGAATTACATATATTTAAATTATACATAAAAATGCATAATCCACACTGACAAAATAGGACCTTATTCATATTTGATGAATAAGGCCTGTAATAGACTATCAAGATCTGCAGAGAGCTAAAGGTTTATCTTACTGGCTCATCTGGCAGCTACATTAAGTTGGTCTCATGAGCTCCATTCAGAAGGAAAAGAAGTGAAGAGTTATTAATGCAAGAGAGGGGCTAGGGGTTAGGAAAGGAAGTCTTCCAGGGAAAAAACCCTGTAAATAGCCACCTCACAAGTAAGCTCACACTAAGATTTATACTTATTGTTCTTAAGCATAAAGGGAAATCCTGGTGTGAGTTTTGAACATTCATCTAGTGTGTATGTGTTCAGCATTCAAAGCAGGGCTGGCCCTCAGCCTTTTTACAGTGACCTATCATTAGGATATTTAATACAAAATATGCATTACTGTAATGTTAAGGTAATTTTAAACCTTCAAAATACAAAAGTTAAGGGACCAGTCTTGGACCACGAAAAGAAGAAGGCAAAAGTGACTTTGACCTTTTTGCAGCTCTCCAGTTCTGGGCTACTCTAATGTAAACTCAGCAGCCTATAGACCCAAGGGGCCATTCCAGCAACCAGGATCACCAGAGAGGAGAAATGCTCTGATCTTTGCCCCCAATAATAGCCCCTGTGCTCAAGGAACAGAGGGCGAGAGGTAGCATAGAGAGACTGCCAACCTCCATGCCATCTGGCGAATGCTCCTGTACTGCAAGAATATTCGCTGGTTAGATCTGCTGTGTTTTCAGCTGTGTTGCACTGCCGAAACAACTTAAAGCAAGCGAAAGGACAGGTAACCTAGCACAGAACAACAGGACTGCGATTCCCTGATTGGAGCCTTTGGTATTTTTTTTTAATTGCAGTATCACCTAAAGTGCCATCAGTTATATAATGGCGTTTTTCAGCTTACACTGACCACTTACTAAAGAGGTGGACGCTCTTTGCTATGGCAATTTTACCTCCCAATAATCAGTGCTCCAATCAAAAAACACAGGGAGGTAGGGTGTAGATGAGAGGAGGGAAACAATATTTGTCCTGGAATAACTGTTGTAAGTGTATTTATAGGACCCTCTTTGCCAGTGGAGAGAGGCTGACCAGGCTCACCAACAGCTGAGTACTCCTTACTAAGAGCAGAAGCAAGGGGAGAATGAGAACTACATTAAGTAGCATCATCAAGAATTAGGACAGAAAATTAATGTACTAAACTTTAAAGAGTGTCTCACTGTCTACCTTGCAGGGTTCCAAAGGAGAGCCGATCTATGCTACTTTAAGTGTTAAAACAAGTTATTGGAAGAAGATTCTGTTAGACTTTGTCTGCATTTCAAATACAGCCATGTAAAAGGACCTACCTGTTGAATTTAGAAAGGTCCTTGGACTACTGTATTTAAAAGTAATCAAATATGTTTGTACCATCTCACATTTTAATGAATGTGGACTGGTTTGTACGTGATTTAGTTTGACAAAAACAAAGCGTTATCTCTACTGCTGCCAACAGATATCCTGTCAGCTCAAACTCCTGCTTCTAAAGCATAACCCCAAGCTGTTTTCTCATTGTTTCAGGATCTGGCACACAATCCCTCTAGCCTTACATGGGGGAAAAAAACCCAACTTGCAAATTCATTGCTGCTTCATTAGTACACCCACCGTGAACAGCAAATCTGAAATACTGCACCACTCAGTGGATTTGAATTTGGTGTATTCTCTAAGCATAACACCATTTGGGGGAAGAGATATTTGAGGAAAAGAGACTATAGATGCACACAACCAAAAAGCTACCACTTACTTCTAATGTAAGAAAGAAGACATTAGAAGATATTCTGATTTGTAATGCACTTGTATATAGTTCTATAGGTCTGATTTCAGCTACAATAGTTGTTAAATCTGGAAGAGATAAATAGCAAGTTAATGAAATTCAGATACAATACTGAAAGGTGTTACAATCAACAGTGAAGATGGGGGAAAAATACAAGAGCTCTACTGAGACGGAGGTTAGAACTATAGCCAAAAACCAACAACTATCCTGCATTTTTCCAGGAAAATGTATAATATGTCTGAGGAAGAATTATGTGAAGCACAGATTTTCAATGGGAGGGAGCTATTTAGAAAAGTGTAAAGTGCAAAAAGGCCCAAGTGGCAATACTGCACAAAACAAATCGGACGAGTCTGCAGTGTGATGAGGTGGTAGAAAAGCAATGAATAGAGAAAATGACTGAACTGGGTGTTGTATCTTTAATATTCCGTGAGCTCTGAGTAACAAGCCTCTGCTGGAAATGAACCTTTATAGAACTTCATTGGAGAAATCGTCACTTTAACTTTGTTAAACACTGCTTTTTATAATTAAATTTCACACAACTGGAAAAAGAGGTAAGCATGATATATCAAACAGACAGTAGCACTTAAAACTTAATTATACTGGATCCCAAACCCCAACCAAAAAACAAACATAGCATACTTGTCTTTAGCTGGCAATCCTCAAATCAGGTGAAATGTATTAGCTTGCATTTTGTTTGATTAAAGACTGAAAGATTTCACCTCTGATATATTAACAGCACACAATAGGAAAGTTCAGCAATCATGCTTCCCCTCTTCTTTCTGGAGGAGTCCTACAGAATTGGATAGATGAAATCCCTTGTACAGAATTTTTGAACCATCCTATAGAATGAGAAGATTATAACTTTACCACAGTATTATATGGGATGGTTCAAAAATTCAAGAAACTAGATTTTATTCTTTATTAAATTCTATAGGTTTTTACAGTAATTTCTGTAGACTCCTACTGGTTTCATCTCTATTACATTCTAGAAGACATTTCCATAACAGAGTTTCTGATCAATAACACAGTCTGAGATAAAAGAATGTGATCGTTCCCTCATCCTGGTGTTTACCGCATGCAGAGAAGAACTGAGTTGTTCACTGAAGTGAAAAGGAGCAGTTCTGTTCCAAGAAACAGTCACACAATGCCCATTCTAGAGACATTTCAAAATTGCCTCGGGACATAGGCGCCAACTCCATGCAGAGCACCCATGGGAAAAAAAAAACTGGTGGCTGCTGAGCACCCACTGGTAGCTCTCTGTGGCCCCACCCCCCTGCTCCAACTCACCTCCACCTCTGCCATGAGCATGCCGCCGCGGCCTGCTTCTCCTCCCTCCCAGCCCTTGCGCCGTAACACAGGTGATTCATGGGGCAGGGAGGAGGGGGAATGCCGCATGCGGGGAGAGGTGGGGCCGGGGCAGGGATTTGGGGAAGGGATCCAATAGGGGCAGGGAGGGGGTGGAGTTAGCATGGGGACTTTGGGGATGGGATTAGAATGGGGGCAGGGGATGGGGTGGGGCTGAGGTGGAGTCAGGGTAGGGCCAGGAGTTGTGCAGGCACTCACCAGCGCCGGAGAAAGTTGGTGTTACTGCCTGTGGGGGAGGAATATCAATTTCTTTGCTGATGGGAAAGAGGGCCAGGACCATGGTCTTCTGGGTGGTCATTTCAATGTGGTAATCTTGCTTCTCCTTTCTGTGCTCTTGATATGTTATCATGGAGTATGAAAACAGAATGTTATAGTTTTTTGGAAGGAGAGAGAAAAATGTTCATGTGATGGGTTAGGTCACAGAGACCCCCTTGGGACTGTCACCTAATGTGCTGAGACTACCTCTGAGCCCATTTTCCCAGCAGCTTGGGACTTTAGTACCCTGTCTTGTTGAGCCAGACACACTAGCCTGCTGCAAACACAGACCCAGGTCTGAACCGTGTCCCTCAAAAGCTGCAGACTTAACTGAAAACAGATTAAGAAATGCTCCTGTCTATAGCACCCAGATACCCAGCTCCCAATGGGATCCAAACCCCAAATAAATCCATTTTACTCTGTAGAAAGCTTATACAGGGTAAACTCATAAATTGTCCACCCTCTATAACACTAATAGAGAGATATGCACAGCTGTTTGCTCCACCGGGTATTAATTAACTGTGGGTTAATTAATAAATAAAAGTGATTTTATTAAGTATAACAAATAGGATTTAAGTGGTTCCAAGTAATAACAGACAGAACAAAGTAAGTTACCAAGCAAAGTAAAACAAAACACATGCAAGTCTAGGCCTAATACATTAAGAAACTGATTACAAATGAAATCTCACCCTCAGAGATATTCCAATAAGCTTCTTTAACAGACTGGAAACCTTCATAGTCTGGGCCCAATCTTCTCCCCTGGTACAATCCGTGTTCCAGCTCAGGTGGTAGCTAGGGGATTTCTCATGACTGGACCCCCTTGTTCTGTTCCACCCCCTTATATACCTTTGGCACAAGTGGGAATCTTTTGTCTCTTTGGGTCCCTGCCCCTCCTTCTAAATGGAAAAGCACCAGGTTTAAGATGGATTCCACTACCAGGTGACATGGTCACATGTCCTATGAGACCCGAAGCCTTCATTCTTCCTGGCCTGACTCACAGGAAGGCTTGCAAGTAAACAAAACCATCTACAGTCAATTGTCCTAGTTGATGGGAGCCATCAAGATTCTAAATCACCATTAATGGCCCACACTTTGCTTAATTACACTAGGACTTCAGAGTTATATTTTATGTTCCTCATTTCAGATACAAGAATGATACATTCATACAAATAGGATGACCACACACAGTATATTATAAGCTTTGTAATGATACCTTAACAAGAGACCTTTTGCATGAAGCATATTTCAGTTACATTATATTTACACTTATTAGCATATTTTCAAAAAAAACCTATCGAGTGCAACATCACAGTTCAATAATTTAATTTTGTTCAATCATTGGCAATCAAGGAGAGAGCTATGAGCCCATAAGAAAAGCAGCACATTACGTACTTATTTTGTATGTTCCTTGTTTGACTTTGAATTTCCCAAAGCTGTCAAGGCTATAGATACACAAAACCAGAGCTTGTTGGATAGGTTTAAATAAGCTTTTGAAGGGCTACCCTGACAACAATGTATACTGGAGGCCACTTTTGTAATATATATATTCCACCTATGTTTCGGAGTTGTATTTCAAATAAAACTGTGAGACAGCTGTACTCTATTATGAGGCTCTGAAATGTGGGTACATTTATAGTTACATGTCTAACCATGTAAAACTTATTTGACTTTAGCATTAGATATTTGTATATGTTCAACCCCAAAACTCAAAGTGAAACTTTAAAAACATTTGCAAATCAAAACTGAACCTGCAGATCAAAACCAGAGCTTCACCTAGCAATAGTTTTCAAGGTTCACAGATTGCAACTGCTCTCATTTTTAATGAGGAAACACAAGCAGCTCAGACTACAGGCAACAGCATGAAGTGTTTCATCTCCCTTCCATCAGCTGGGAGCACTGCATGCTGGAACCAGTAGTCTCTGTAGGCCACAGAACAATATAAAAATTAAAGATAACCTTAAAATGGGGAAAAATGAGGGATATTACATTTTTTACATCGGTATGAAGCATAATGAATTCCTGAATTTTTTTAGCTTGTTTTACATGTAAGGCTCCCAGCCTGCAAAACACTTTGCACACCTAACTTCACTTGCTACACAGAGTCTCAAAAACACATAGAAAAAAAATAAGTGGCATTCAGGTTATTTTTATACATCATATGAAAACAAAATATCACAAGCCGTAAGAGTTAATTAAACATCACTTTAAAGGCCACACATGGGCTATGCTTTGGCTGTATCTACAAACCAGAGTGTGGCAGATGTCCATGTAACAGGGAAAGGTGAAACTGGGGAAGGGGTAGACAGGAGAAACCCAGAACTGTGCATAAAGTCTTATTCCAAATCAAAACATTCCCTGTGTTACAAAGGGCTAGGACAAGGCAGCCTACCAACAATACTATTTGTATGTGCTACTAAGTGTATTATACGTGTGTGAACAATTTGGCCTGTTTACACTAGATTGTAAACTCCATGAGGCAAGGGTGGTATTTTATTATTTTTGAACACTGAACATAACTGCTGCTATTAGCAATAGAGCAAGCCACCACCCAGGAGAAAACCCCAGGGGTAAAACAAAGCAGAGGTTTGGTAACAGAACCTACTGAATTAAGATAGAGAAGAACAACTTATTTGTAGGGTGGCCCAGGATAGAGGACTCTGGAGATCTGTTGTTGGCGGACCATATCCCGACTGGGGTGACGGGCATGAATGAATGAATGACACACTACAGAGCTAGCATTTTCCTTCCTTTACCAGTCCTTATGTTTTTGAAAGTAAAGATATAGGTACTCTTACTTGGTGAGTATTTCTCTTGCTGGTTAGTTTCCTCAGGAGCTAAAAAACATTAACACTGCTGGCCATGAACTCCATTTTAGGCCATGGCAGGCAGTCTAGGTTTTGAGTACTGCCATTTATACCCACCCACAGAACAATCTGCTGCTAGGAATGAAACACTGCAACTTCCCATTGAGGAGTAAGAAATTCCTAAATATTTCCCTTTTTCCCTATAGTCGGATGTTGTTCTTCATGACCTTCTGCTTTCAATTGAAAAATATATTTTTTAAAATTACACCACCACAAACATGAAAAAGGAGCAAAAAGTTATTAGCCAAAACCAGAAAGGGGTGGGGCCAATGGACTATAAAGTTAGTCTCCAACTACAAGTCAGTCAGTCAAGTATATGACGAATGCTGGGAAATAAATTGAGGAAACATAAATACAATAAACTCACTCATGCTCTTAGTGTCAAAATGTGGGTAAAAGAGTTAAGAGAAAAGGAAGGACTAGAGGAGATTAAAATCTATAGTTATAGGACACTAAATTATACTCAGAAAATAATCTCTGGACGTTGATTTAGAATTATATAATAAAATAAAGGGAAAGAAAGCCATCCTATATATGACAGATAAAGTTTGAGCTTATGTAATGGTAAATGGAATATGAATATGTATTGGTGGATCTAAAGATGAAAAAACAAGAGTGGTTGTAGCCTTTTGCATCCCTGAGAGTGAAATTAAGAAATCTAAGAGAACATCTAATTTTGTAGCCATTATGACAGCAAAATTGCTGGGAATAATGTTAACATTAAACTGGATCTGGGACATAAGGGCTACTTTAGCTTTTATCTTTTTGGATTATTAAATATACTGGTAATTAAAAGAGTTATCTCAGAAAGCAGGAATGATCTAATAAATAAGATATTGTTTTTGACAACAGAATTAGTACATTCAGGCATGTATATAGTTCTAACAGGGATTCCAGCACAAGCTGGGATATCTGGCAATGAAATGGCAAATAGAGAAGCAAAAAAACGCTTTAGAGAATGGAGAAATTGATATTAAGATTCCATTGAGTAACTAAGAATTAAAAATTTAGTTAAAAGGGATTAAACTAAAAAAAAGGAATGGCAAGAATTGTGGACCAAGGGGAAAAGAGGAAGACTATGCTATGAAGTATGGCGCAACATAGAGGATAATACACTACGAAAGAACCAGTGACGTACTCATATTTAGACTGCTAACTGGTCACTGTTGTTTGAATAATAATATTTACTGAATAGACACAAAGATGGGTTATGTAACACAGGTAAAGGCACCACTGATCACATGATATGGGAATGGAAGCAGTGTTCGCAGAAAGGCTCTTTATGAAACATTTAGATGCTCTCAGGTGATAGAATATACTACGAGGGATTTAGTGAGACTATTGGAAAAAAAACTTTTTTTTTAAGGATTTAGAGCAGAGTAAGAGAGTGTATTGGCATGAATGTACAGGGAATACAGCAGCTGGCAGTAATATACTCAGTAGATGAGCCTGCTTTGCTATAAAGCAGTGGTTCTCAAAGCTGGTCCACCGCTTGTTCAGGGAAAGCCCCTGGTGGACCGAGCCAGTTTGTTTACCTGCTGTGTCTGTGGGTTCAGCCGATCATGGCTCCCATTGGCCGCAGTTCGCAGATCGGAAAGTTGCCTGCTACTTTCTTTAACATAAGGCTGGGATTTATAAAAGGATAGCCATAGTTCCTGAACTTTGTAAGTCAAATCAATTTATTACGTTTTTAAGTAAAGTTTGCTATTTTTTACTGCCTACAACAGATTTCTGAGTTTGAGTCTACAGCCCACATCTCCCATGCTACAATTACTGTGTAAAAATTCATATAAATACCCACTATTTTTAGTTTACAGAAACTCCTACCACTGTATCTGGTTAAGAGAGACCCCATTCTATCATCTAGAAAAGCTTAGTTGAAAACATTTCTTAAAGGTGAACAGCAAATGATTTTTTTTAACAGTCTGTAGCTTATTTTTCCAATTGAGTCCTCATAATGCCTAAAAAGAATCTTAAAAGTGTTTTTTGTAAACTGAGAAATGACAAATGTCTAATGGTAAATGCTGGGGCCAGGGTCTTGTTCCTTACTTTAAAGAGCAGGGTGTCAAATCTCTAATGAATGAGTCCATTCCAAAGGCCTTATCTAAATACAAAAGTTAAAGTGGTACAATCTTCTTCGCCACTGCAGGTGCAGTTCTATCAGTACATGTGCTTATATTAGTATAACTGCTTCCTTTAGGGGAAGTGGAATAAGCTGTACTGGTATAAGCACTCTTATGCCATAATAACTGCATCTGCACTGGGGTCTGTACTAGTATAACTATGGGGACTGTCTCTTTATTCTGTGTTTCTACGGTACCTACATAGCACAATCGTCTGGGGCTCTTAAGTGCCAGTCCCGTAATGCTTGGTAAAAAGTTAAACCCCTCAACCAAAATTGTAAACCTGGTACAAAATCTATGTGCAGACTAGGCCTAAGCTAAATCCAGTCCCTTCCTTTCCCTTGGGCTCAGCTTTCACTCTTCTGTGCTGTTACTAGTTCCCTAGTATCTTGCAGGGCAGTGAATAACTTTTCCTTTATATATAACCCCCTTAACCCCCACACACTCTAACATACCACAGCTGCTCCAGGCTCTCCTACAACAACCAAGCCCTATAATCACCGAGTGGGTGGAAGTGGCGATGGGGTTTAACCGTATCCAAGGGGCACGAAGGCAGAGGCAGGCAGCTATTACCTGGTGAACCAAGTACAGGGTACCAGGGCCCGCTGGCTTAATGCCTCGCCCAGCACAGAAGCTGCTTCGGTTCATTGCCTCTAAACGGCATCGCTGCCCATGCCACGCTCACCCCTCACCAACTGGACCCCGCCAGGGTGATCAGGACGAAACCCCCGGCCTCCAGCTCCCGTCTCTATAGATGTTGGTTCAGTTCGGGGCACTCAGTTGGTTCAACCCCTTGCAGCGTAAGCCCTCGCCCCTTCCTTTCGCGGGAGAGGTTGGCCTAGTCTCCCCCCCACCGTAGAGAAGTTGGTTCAGGCCGAGGAGGCAGAAGCTGCTGCTCCTACAAGTTCCTGTTCCCCTTGCGGGCGCGCGCAGAAGCGCGCGCTCAGGGTCCGGCTCGGTCGGCGCTGGCAGTTGGGGGCGCGCGACGGCTGGCGTGGGGGAGGGGGTTGTTGTGCGCGAGCCGCCGATGCCTCCGCCGTGAGATGGCATCATTCTGTGCGGCGGAGGGGTGAGGAGCCTCGGCGGAGAGGGGGCAGCGGCGGCTTTCGGGCCACGGTAAGGACACAAACAGGCTCTGGCAGAGCCGCTTCCCTGGGGGTCTGGCCTGACAGCCCGGCTGGGCGAGTAGACGGGCGGCTGCGGGGCCCCTTCTCGCCCGCTCTGGGAGAGGGACGCGGAGCGGACACTTTCTCCTCCCACCGCTGTGCGGGGGAGAGAGGGTGTCGCTGGGCCGACAGGCGCTGCCCCTGTCAGTGGGGACGCTCGGGTCAAAATGGCGAAGGGGAGCCGTACCAGGGCTGCCCCCCTTGGCCCCTGCTGGGAGCGCGGTGGGGGTGGCCGCTGGCCCCTGGGCTCCTGCACCGCTGGGAGTGTAGGGGGAGGGTCCCTGTGGTATCCTGTGTCAGGCGCGTAACCTTGTTTGTTCCTTTCCTGGGCCTGGCCATGGGGGTAGATGGGGCTGAGCCCTGACCCGAGTCCGTGCTGAGCGTATGGGACGCAGCAGGGCAGTCGCAGAGGCGGCCCTGGTCTCTTTACCTAGAGAGGTGAAAGAGGAGGAGAGGGCGATTGTTACATTTGTTGGCCTTCCCTCCGCGCCACCGGGGCAGGGGACGCCCCACACCTCTCCTGCGAAGGACTGTGACCCTGCAGCCTGTCTTCCCCGTCCTGCCCCCCACTGGCCCTGGAGATATAGGGCTCCCGTACAGCGCGTGATGGGGCTGGAGGGAGAGTTGTTGCTGTTAATGCCCAGGTTAGAAGTGCCTGGGAATCTTTCTGGTGCTGTTTAACGTCTGACTCGTTCAGTGGTTGATATTTTGATTTTAAAATCTCAGTAGTTTAACAGAACGTGCACCAATTAATTGCTTTTATTATAAATGCTATAGTGAGCTAATACAGCGTTCCACTTACTCCTTTCTGTATACCTATCTTTATTTTTAAAACAAAATAGGTATCAAAATTGAACTAAAATTTTCAAGGCATTCATCTTTCTGTACCACCCATTACACAAGCATTTAGTTAAAACAATCTAGCAGAATAGGATATGGACAAAAATAGTACATGAACTTGTTATAGAATGCTTAAATCTTTGACAAAGTTCTGCAAATACTGCCAAAAGTTATTTTCATATTTCAGTGGTGATCCTGTATTCCTATAGAACAGTGGTCCCCAATGTGGTGCCCGCTGGGGCATTTATGTGCGCCCACCTAGTGCCCAGCAGGGGAGAGAAGCCACATCCCCATGCCTGCTGGGGACAGAGTACTCCGGGGCTGCGGGCGCCAGTGTTCTCTGTCCTCCTGGCTTCTCTCTGCACTGTCCAGAACTGGCGCCAAAAAAACCCCAAAACCAAAACCAAAACAAACCAAAAAAACCCGCTCTGACTCTGCAGAATGGACAGAATGCTGCCCCATAGCATGTGCTGCCCCAGGCACGTGCTTGCTCCACTGGTGCCTGGAGCCGGCCCTGTAGGTGAGTAATTGTTGGCGCCCGCCACACTCTTCTGAAAACATGAATGTGCTACTGGCCACAAAAAGGTTGGGGACCACTGCTAGAAAATCACCAGAAGGGTATTCTTGGGCAGATATTCAGGTTACACAATTATACTACAATTAGCTCACTAGATTTTGCTGTCATATATTTAATGTAGTTAACATATGAATGGATGGATAGCACTTCTAATAAAAATAATTCAACCTTACATTTTGCTTGTTTAACATTTTTGTTAGGGAAGGAATAAATTGACTGTTGATGACCTGTTATAATTTTTCACAAACTCCGTGAGATTTTCATTAAATGGAATTTGATAACCTGAGTGACTCACGAGTGAGTTTAATCTACATATGAACTCAGTTAATGTATTTCAGTGTTCTACTAAATTATGATCAAATGGGGGGTGAGGGCTTGCACAGAATGAAAGCTTCTCATGGTTTATTTATTTATTTTTGGGGAGGAGGTGTCGGGTGCAAACACCTTTCAAAATCACAATAGCTTACTTCAACTCGTTCCTAAGACATGAGAGAATCAAAATATGTTATACTCCTGTTGCTTGTAAAACCAGCTGAATTTTTAGCACCTTTATGCCATTACCTCTCTTCCCCATGTGGTGGTGTATACAATACATTAGACTTTATTATAATGGTCTGATCCTGAAAATGCTGTTGGATACCGTAGTGCTTTGTGAGTCATTCCTATGCCCGGTAATGTTTTTAGGGTTATGCCATTATACACCTGAACATAATGTATATGTGTAAAGCTATTCATATGTGTAAGAGTTTGCTCCAAGTGGGCAGATGGTAGATCCTACAATCTGCCAATTGCGGGCCTCAGTTTGTATCTTTGAAGTTTAATGGATATTTTGAGGTAGTAAAAGTAATAGTTTTTAGAGTCTGACACTAAAAATATGTTAATGAAACAAATAAAATGTCAGCAAACTTGTACACCAATTTGAGACTACATTTAAAATTGTTGCCTGTTTTGTTGCCTGTGCTAGCAGGGCACTATGGAAGGATCCCAGAGAGAGGTAATCTGCTGCTCCCCAGATCCTGGAAGGAGTCATGGAGACATAGTAGTCCTGTTGTTCTCCACTAGCCTTGTCCTTAGCTGCTTTCCTGGCTCTGTGGAACACACTGAAAGAGGAGGGAGAAATACCTGCCTGTTTTGTTACCCCTCCTCCTCCTCCTCAGTGTTCCATGCATGAATGCTGAGTTGGAACACCGTCCCAATCACCTTCCTCCCTCTCTCTTGAAAAGAAAATGGTGGAGGCTGAGAGAGGTCCTCTTAACCTTTCCACTGTTTTTCTTATTGTGGCCAAACTAGAGGGCCAGGAGATGAGTCTTCCTCCCACTTCTTCGCTCTTTTCTCAAATAAATTAATAAACTTGTTTTAATATTTAGAAATTATTAAATTAAACAGACTTTACAAAATAAAAATGGATATAAATTTAGAACCAAAACTAGGTGTTGAGTGCTCCTTTAAGATATCTATCCTAAAACTAGGATGCAGAAAATGAAGCCAACAGAAAAGCAAAAAACTTAAAAAATCCAAACTGCTTAGTTGTCATTTCAGTACTTTACTTGACCAACTTGGTAAGCAAGTATGCCACTTTTCCATTCAAGCTGAAAACAAAACAATGCTTACACTAAAATATGAACTCTGTTAATAGGAATACTGTTACAGTGTTTTACTAGTATTACCTTAAAGTATGTAAATCTGTTTTAAAACCCAGCTGTACTGTGTGTAACTTTTTGCATGCCCGTCCTTCAAAGTCTCTCTCCCCCTTCCCTTGTTCTCCAGAAGTATCAGTCATGTTACTCAGTGTACTGTTAACCACTCTACTCTTTAACAACTGACATTTTCAGAAATTCAGAGATTTTCACTGGGTAGTTAAGACAGGGCTTGAAAAATGTAGTTGCCAGTAATAAATTGGAATTTTTCTGGGCCAAGTGGGATCCTAACCTATCAGCTTTTGCAAAATGTAACCTTTTAATTAATAAAAATTAGATTTCTAGCCCTCATGTTTGCTTATGCAACTGATGCAGTGCAGCCTTCCCAAGTTTGCGGACAGGCAGCACCTGTGCTATGGCTGCTGTTTACAGCTTTTCCAAACAGTGGAATGAAAGTAATAGAGCTGTGGTCAGTTTCACTAGTTTCATTGCTGGTCACAGTGTTCTAAATAGCAGCAATTAAACTAATAAGAATCCTGTCATTTTTACTCTGCTGCATTTTATGAAAGCCATAAATCAGAGCTGCTAAATTCATTCTATACAGGAGGCTGAATTCCATGTTTAATTATGATTAGTGGATCAGAATATAAATTTAGGACTATATATTATCTTTAATGCACAGCCAAACTCCCACAGATGGTTGTGGGAGATTTTCACAAAAAACCAACATGGAATGCAGCCCTGTGTAGTAAATAAACTTGTATTTTTATTTGTTTTTTTATTGTCATATTAAGTAAGAATGATTTTATACTCTCCTTTAGGATCACTACTGTGCTTGTTTTTTTTTTCCTGCCTTCATCATCCTTTCCTTTTCTGTTCCCTATCTTCCCTCATTTTTCTTCTCTATCTGATTCAGAATCCCACCCCATTTCTCTTCCTATCAGCTCAGCTGATCAGCAGTGGAATAGTTAATGCTGACTTCTAAAGTGCCATGATTGTTGTGCATTGGCATTAACTGCTGCATGTAACAAATGGCAGCAGGAGAATTCACATCTCAGTCATTATTTTGAGCTGTCTGCAGACTCTCAAAGGCAACACTGCATTAGTTACACTCAGGTCACATTTGGAAAGCCACCCCTTCACCCCCACCTCAAAAAATTTTTCTTCAGTGATGCATAGTTTTTTTTGTTTTGTTTTGTTTTTTATAAATTGTTATGACTTGTAAGCCTGCTATAAAAATCAGTGGTATTTTCAAGGGAGCACTGGCAAAGGTAGTGGACACTCCACCACATCATCTTGAGAGAAATGGGAAAGAAAGCTCCTTTTTCCTACCTGAAAAGCAGTACTCTAGGACAGTGGTTCTCAACCAGGGGCCTGGAGCTCTCTGGTGAGCCACAAGCAGGTTTTAGGGGGGCCATCAAGCAGGGCCAGCATTAGACTCACTGAGGCCTAGGGCAGAAAGCCAAAGCTCCACCACATGGGGCTGAAGCCCGAAGCCCTGCCAGGGCCCCAGGATTGTAGCCGAAGCCTGAGCAATGTAGCTTTGTGGGGGCTTCTGTGGCATGGGGCCCCAGGTAGTTGCCCTGCTTGATACCCCCTAATACTGGCCCTGGCTTTTATATGCAGAAAACAGTTATTGTGACACAGGTGGGCCGTGACATTTTTATTGCATGTTGGGGGGTGGGGGTGGGGGTTCAGAAAGAAAAAGGTTGAGACCCCTGCTCTAGGAGAGGTGTTCAGCAGCTAGTAGTCAAAGACCTATAGGAAAGGTGGAGTCTATAAGTATGCTTTGAGGGCATCTTCATAGGAATCCCAGCACCTTCCTCTTTCCCAGTAGCAAGGAGTGATTGGGCTTCTCTCCAGGACGTTGCCATTTGCCCTGCTAGATTGACAATTCCCTTCATCTTCTGTATCAGTCTCTGGCTAGTAGGTGTCTGTCATGTTTTTTAGACCTGTTTTAATATGTGACTTAATTAGAGTTTATCATTGCTTTTATGGCCAGATAAGGCAGAAACTGTTATTCCTAACAAATTAACTAAACCATATTTCAGTTTACCACCATGTCATAACCGTGAGTGTTTATCTATAAAACAGCACTACTGATTCCGGGGAAACTATCTGCACTCATACATAAGAGCACTACTGTTCTACTGAGAGAGAAGTGCTAGGATTAAGTGAAGAGGAAAAATTAGTGTTTTGAAAAAGATACTTGAGAGAAACCTTTTATCCTCCTATTACTTATGGATAATTAGTGTTTAGGAAGCTCAGGGCCAGATGGCATTTGACCGTAATTAATTAATTAGAGGAATAGGGTGACCACCTGTACCAGTGTGATCCCTGCAACTGTAGAAGTTTAACAACTTATCTGCACTCCCTCATTTACCCTTGTTTCAGATAAGCCCCTTCATCTGTTCTGTGCATTGTGAGGCACTGTAATTGTGGAAGCACCTTTTAGTTTCAGTAACGCACTGTTTTTTCAATTATAAAAGTTCCAACAAAATAAATCTGTAGTTCATGAACTGATATGCACTTTGCTGCAGAGTTTTTCTTCAAACTTAACTTTTCTGGATGAAACTACCATTATTAAGATATCAGTGATGCTCTTACAGAGAAGTTTGATTGAAAAACTTTCAAAAAAACCTGAAGTTAAGCATATGCTTGATAAAATTGTTTATTTGCTTTGTGGACTTTTTGTCGTCTGTCTCCCCCCGCCCCTCCGTTACTAGCATTTTTCTTGTTCCATGAAAGTATTCAGGAGACAGCCTTTCTGATGTTGCTTGTATTCCATGTTCAGCACTTGAGGCCTTGGTAAATTTAACTAGGCAGCAAGCAGAACACGACAATTTTTTTTCTGAACCACCCTCGATGCCTCTTTATTAGCAGAGAAGAAGTTGATTGCTGCCTCACAATTATGCCATCCTGATAGTCTTTTGACTCTTGTACCAGGATCAGCCACTACTATGGGTTCTCAAGACAAATTCATAGAATCATAGATTATCAGGGTTGGACGGGACCTCAAGAAGTCTTCTAGTCCAACCCCCTACTCAAAGCAGGACCAATCCCTAAATGGCCCCCTCAAGGATTGAACTCACAACCCTGGGTTTAGCAGTCCAATGCTCAAACCACTTTGGTGGCCTCAGAGTGTGGCCACCAACTCTTGCTGGTGGCTGCTCACACTTTTTCCTAAAATATTTAATTAGCTTTAGGAAAAACAAAAATATGCACATATACATGTCCCAATCATTGTAATTTATTTATTGCTAATTAGTAAGTCAGTTGTGAAAAGTGATATTACCAAACATACAAATATTGTTTTTCACAGCAGAATTACTTAGCCCTGGCAAGCCTGGGGACTAATTAAGCCCTGGATGGGTGACAGTGGGGGCCAGGGACGATGTGGGTGGCTGGTGGAGGCAGTGGGGGGGCTGGAGCCTGAAGCCCTGTTCCGGACAGAGCCCGAAGCCATGCGGCTGGAGCCTAGGGCCCACCATTGCACAACTGGAGCCTGAAGCCCTGCAGCCAGAGCCTGCCACCCTGCTGCCCCAGGGCTGAAGTCCGAAGCCTAAGTCCCAATGCTCCTGAGAAGGTGGGGAACCCACGGACTGCCTGCTCCTCCCGGGTTGTACTCCAGGTGTCTCCGGAGTGGGGCAGGGCCCAACCCCGGCTGGCGGCCCCAGCAATCAACACTAAGGCAGTGCATCTAGGAACAATGGGGGGGAGAGGCCGCTGCTTTGCTTACCACCCCCACATCACAGCCCAGAAGGCTGTGGCCGCAAGAAAACAGCATTTGAGAAATATTTCTAGAACTAGGTCCCTTTCCCTGGCTCCAGTTAGAGAAAAAACAGGAGTGGGCCAAAAAATTATTAAAATAATGAAGATTTCCACAAGTGAAAATATTGTTACTTTTTACTTGAGGGAGAAGCTAAATAAGAGGGGACATGATAGAAGTATACAGAACAATGAGCGGAATAGAGACAGTACATTGTCCATGTTTCCTTACTTTTCTCATAGAACTTTGAAAAAGGGGTTAGTCAATGAAATTGAAAAGCAGCTAACTTTAAATTGTTTTATGTAACCTGTGAAACTCATTGCTACAAGATATTATTGAGCTCAATAGACCTACTAGGGTTAAAAATAAGGATTAGACTTTTATATAGATAATGTGAGTTACATAAAATTTTAAATTTAAAAAAATTAGTAATATAGTGCCCTCCTGTTTCAGGGGATATGCCGGCCTCTTATGAGGAAGAAAATCTTTCCTGGGGCCAAGTTATTCCACAGTTGTACAGGATATCTTGCATTTCTGCTATCAGACAGCATTGATCTGATCTCTTATAGTGATTCCTGCATGTCACTGTTTAGCCCTGAAGTTAGTAATTTTTGTTTAAAAGCTGATAATTCAAAATGCTCTAAAATCCACATGCATATTCAGATTCATTTCCAAACTCACTCCACATAAGATCTGGGATACAGATATAGGAGTAAGTGTGGGATCATTTGGTCAAGAATTTCTTCATATATAACATCCCACATCCTCAATAAGTAGCTGATTTTAATGTTCAAAGTGCTCTAAAACCCTTCTGCATATGGAGTGTGTCTGCACGAAGCAAAGATGGTGGTTTGACCTTTTGATATAAATTAGGAATAACTTGGTCAAGGGATTCCTGAGATACTTCATCCTATCCCTCCTTCTCCTCACCGCCATATGAACTGTCTTTAATTTTCAAAGTGCTCTAAAGTTCATATGCCATAGAGAAATTGCCTTGAAAATTGGTATACAGAAGGAAGGGACTGGGATAGAGATTGTGGTGCAAATTTTGGTGTCTTTTGTTCAAGGAGTTTCTGAGACAGAGGTTCCCCTCATATTGAGCTGCTTTAAAATCTTCAGATTCTATAACTTTCTTAATGCAGAGCTAAAACCTAAGGTGGCTGATCATCATGTAGCGTATAGCTGGATTATGCCAAGTTTAGATACTCAATGGTAATTAGAACCAGTTTACACACATTTCAAAAGTTACTGTACTACAAATACTTCGGTATATCAGTGTGCATCTCTGCAAGCAATCTATGAGCCATTGCTTCCTCTGGAATATTTTTGAGTGATTCTCACTGAGCAATGTATTCACCTGGTGGCTCAGGGGAACGGGCATTGACTCTTGAACTGAATCCTCTCCTTGGGTAATATGCATGCTGTGCACATTAGTGCTCTCAAATTGCCTTTTGCTTGGTATAGGGCCACAGAGAGGCTCCTTTTGGAAGTGTGAGTGGTGTGTGCAATATTGAAAAGGTTAAGCACATCAGAAGTATACCCCCAATACTATCTGCCTGTCTGCCTAAGTGGCACTCTAGGACAGTTTGGGCAGTACTGCCTGGTGTGTGAAACTTGGTATGGTTGTGTGAGATGAGCTGTCATGGAAGGGACTACAATCCACAGAGAGGCTAGTGCAAGAGTCCCAGACAGGACAAATTAGTTCTATGCCAGGAGAGGTTCACTGAATTCCTGTCATGTCACACTAAGCATGATGGGCCAGGTCAGTACTGGGAGCTGGGAACGGGTATGATTGAATACCATAGGCACTCAATACTGAGGCCTGGTCTGCTCTACAAAGTTAGGCTGACATAAGTCCGCTTGTGTCTACCATGCTATTCATGTGTGTATGTTTAAACTTGTCTTCTGCCCATGTAAGTGGCCTATTACAGTGATGCAGTAACACTACCCCCCAAAGCGGTGCAGAGCCATGGTTGAGTGTGATGGTGTAGATGGAGTGTGAGTGTAGATGGTGCCTTAGTTGTGTTGACCCTAACAATCTTCCAGCACCGGTCCCTCAAGTACCCTGTCCCTGAGACAGTGACTCCTCTGGTCACTATTTGGAACTCCACTGCCCAGGGGCCCCAGAGTCCAGAAGTCCACTCACCCCTTTAAAATTCTTGTGTGTCTTTTGAAATGCCTTTTCCTCATTGCCCATCTTATAGAGCATATCTAGCAGCTCTCCTTTTGTTGTGTGGCTCCAGCTCCCCTGCTGACCATGCCAGCTCCACCTACACAGAAAGCTAATAGAGTTACTCCTGCCTGGAATAGGCGAGAAGTATTGGATCTGCTTGGCTTGTGAGGACAAGAGGCTCTGCAAGCACAGCTATGGACCAGCCATAGAAACATCATCATCTCTGAGCAGATTGCACAGAGGACGATGGCAAAGGGGCACAGCAGGGATCAGCAGCAGTGCAACATGAAAGCAAAAGAAGTCTGCTAATAATATCACAAAGCAAGGGACGGCAACAAGAAATGTGGTTCTGCCCTGCAGATCTGCTGCTTTTACAATGAACTGTGTGCTGTAGTTGGCAGTTAACCCACCAACGTTCACAAATAATGGTGGGTGCCTGAGAGGAACCCAAGATTGAGACCCCTGCCATGAACCACGGTGGTGGTGGTGGGTGGGTGGAAGTCAGCAGGGGACTTGAACCATGCTGCGAGCTAGGAACTATTTGACATTCTGCAGGAGTCTAGCCAGATGAGCCTACTGACAAAAGAGAAGGGAACTCAGGTAAGTGTATACATGCATTATTCCTTGCAATGTTTGTTTTTTTATTTTCCTTTCGCTCAAACTTCATTTGTTCCTTCACCTCCTTTCCCCATGCCTTTGTTTGCTATTTAAAAATGGCAGCATACGAATGGGTCAGGCAGTTCAAGAGGTATTGACTTTTCATTGCTTTACTGGTATAATGTTAGAAAATAAAAAGGGTTGTATGGCAGTCTGGTTAAACAGTCCATTTCAGATCTGTGCCTTGTACTCAGGCAGTGGTAGAATAAATGGGGTAGAATCAAGATCTGTTTTTCAGGTTTTTGGCCTGTTGGGCTAGGCAGGGGGGCGTGCAGAATACTGTTTACCAGAGTAAGGATGTCTCTCTTATCCTCTTGAGAGATCTCAATGAAACTTTTCAGGAGAGGTTTACAGAGTATTTCCATTAGATTTTCAGCCTTGTTTCTTTCATCACAGTAAGACACTTTTCCATGCCACTCTGTGATGAGTTCAGCAGGCACCATTGTGGTAAACAGCCTATCTGCATTTGGGCCTGGGTGGCTTCGGAATGCCAGTAGAAAGTGGGCTCTTTGTGCCTTTGTCACCCTCAGGAGTGAGATATCAGGCAGAATCATTGCTTCTGAAAATAGTGCCAATATGTTGACTGCCATTTCCCTGTGGTTTGAGCTGGAGAGCGGTGCTGTAGTGAGGCACTCTAAAGTGTCAATAAGCATTTATTAAAGGTATTTGTTGGAATAATGTAAAGGAAGTTTTAAGACTTACCTTTCCCGTTCTGCTGTGACTAAATCTAATGGTATATCTATCTGTTTTTATCAGTAACTTTTTGTGTGCTGGCCTAAAGGGGTCACCCCTCCACATCCACTGAATGTCTGATCCTGAGGAAAAGGAAGAAAACTAGGGAGGATATGTTCCATGAGATCCTCCACACCACAGTTGCCTTGCACAGTGATCAAAGGTGTTGGGGGCGCCCTTCACAATGTGAACGAGGAGAAAGTGAATGGAGAAAGCTGTGACTGCAGGACAGGCAAAAGGACCAAGAGGCACATCAGGAAATGCACCAGGACATAATGGGATTGCTCAGGAAACAAACACAAATGTTGCAGAGTATGATTGATCTACAGTCCCAAAGATCTTTGCAGTCCTTGGAGAATGCCATGGCTGCTGTTTCCTACAACTACAACCAATATTCCACGTGGCACTGTGCTGCACATTCTTATCCCATCACTCCATGCCAGGGGACAAGAACTATTTCTACACGTTACACCAACCTGTTGAAACCACAGATCAGTGTGTGTGTAGCCACAATTCACTGCACTGAGCTATTTACATACATGTTTACTGTTTACTTCCATTTTCATTTGGGATTGTTGGCAAAAGTATTTCTTAACATGCTGTGTGTGTATTTGCAGTTTAATTTTGTTAACTGCTGTTTTGCGCACAATAAAGTTCTATTTTTGTAAAGCCAGACTATTTTTATTAGTTCACATCAAGCATTGCAGAGTATGTAGTGGAAGGCAGAGTGCAAATCAAATTCATAAATATACACCAAGCATTACAGAATTCATAACAGCAGGCAAAGACCGTACCAATATATAATGTGAAGTACAGAGAACAGACACTATTTCATAAAAGCAACAGAGAACTCTACTGTGGCTGACCAGTAAAATGCTCTTTTAAAGCCTCCCTCAGCCATACAGCACCATGGTTGCCTCTTCTAGTAGCCCTTATGTCATCTGGCTGTTCAAATTTAGCAGACAAATGATCAACCTAAACTCCTTCACCCTGGTAGCAGTTTTTCCACCCTTGCCTCATAGATGTTATGCAGTACAAAACATGCAGCTATAACCATTGGGATGATTTTCTCACTGAGATTGAATTAAGTGAGTAAACAACACCAGTGTCTCTTCAGTTTACCAAAGGCACACTCAACAGTCATTCTGCACCAGCCGAGCTGGTAGTAAAACCTTTCCTTGGCTCTTTTGATGCATGAGCAAGGCATATGCTGGGTCCCCCAGAGTCACTTCTGGCATTTCAACATCATCAATGGTAATCTGCCAGTTGGGAAAGACTGCCCTTGCTTACAGCTTTTTGAAAAGTCCTGTGTTTTTAAAGATGCAAGTGTCCTGTACCTTCCTTGACCAGCCTGCATTGTTATCAGTGAAGCTCCCCACATGATCCACTAGTGCTTACATTACTAAAGAAAAGCAGCCCTTTCTGTTGATGTACTCTGTGGCAAGGTGACCCAGTGCCAAAATAGGAGTATGCATACCATCTGTCTCCCCACCACAGATAACCCCATTGCTGCATGTCCGTCCAGTATTTCCTATACTTTACTGAGTCAATGGCCTTACATACTTGACCACCACTCACTTCTCCACTGTCACTGCATCTCCTATTTTGGTGCACCTGTGCTGGAGGACTGGCGTGAGCTCAGCACACAACCCCAGGAATGTGGCCTTTTGCATTCGCAAGTTCTGCAGCCACTGCTTATAATCCCAAATCTGTATTACAGTGCGATCCTACCAGTCAATGCTTATTTGTCAGGCCTAGTAATTGCTCTCCACTATGTGATACTGCTCCATGAACACCAGCTATGATCTCAGATTGTTTTTTCACTATCAGCATTCAGTTATTGTGCTCAAACATCTTCGCATGGTAGTCCCTGTTGTAGCATACTCCCTTAAGCTATGGAAATACTGGAGAATTGTATGTCCTGTATTAGCAATGCAGAGGAGAACTCTAAGTGCTGCAGATGTCATGCTTCTAGAGAGATGGCAGACACTGAAAAATGCTGTTTGGGACTGTGGGAGTGCAAGCGGCTTGCATCCTCCCAGACAGGAGTCCCTTCCATGCAGCGGTCTCTCTCTCCTGTCTGGGGGTATGCGAGCCGCTTGAACACACAAGCATGACCAGGGACAGCCACTGGTAAGCCTGGTGCCTGCCCCAGTGGGCAGGGCTATGGGTGGTACAGCCATACCCTGGCGCAGGGCGATGGCTTCTGGGAGTAGTGGCCCGACGTGCTGCTCCTTTCGTCTCTGTGTTTCCTGGTAGAGCCCTGCACCTCTGCGGATACCGATTTATATCCGCATCGGCAGATATAAATTTGTATCTGTGAAGGGCTCTACCTATTAGCTTCTTGTTTCATTCAATGTACAAATTTGGACGGACTAAAATGATGAATTTGTCTGGTCCAGAGCACTCTTGCGGTTTCCTGGCTGCCTTAGGCCTTAACTGTCCACCCTACTAATCTGCCAAGTGTTCCAGCTTCCCCATTAAAACTTATAAGTGCAATTATGTATAGTCAGTGCAAATGTTATCATTTAATATTTGAAAACTTGGAGCAGCTTAGAATAAATTGATTGTAATATCAAAATATTACTCTGATGGTCGTAGCCATATTTAATTCAATGGAAGCCTCCCTTTGATCTTAGTTGAACCTGACATAATTTGTATGTTGCCATACAAAAATGACACAGAAATTAGGTCCAACTTACTGCAAAGCACACAGGGCCTTCAGTAATGATGGTATATGCAAGTCGCAGTTGTGGAAGAAAAATTAATGCAATTACAGCATGCTTTCGAAATCAATATATGCCATAGCAGAAGTACTGTAGAAGATTTAACTAATGCTTATATACAAATGAAACAATTTTTTTTGGTTAGTATTCTGCAGTTAGTATGTATGCAATAAACCTGAAAGAGTGTTGTTTTTGAAGTTTGGGATGACAATTATATAGTTAGTGCAGATATACTGTAGCTATACTGTAATTTTACAACTTAAATTTTCAAAATTGACTTTTTGGGGTGCTTCAATTTTGGGTTGTCAAATCTGAGACAACTTAAACAGTTTTTACTTTTTCAGAAAGTGCTTAGCACCCCACCCTCTGCAAAATCAGGCCTCCTTACTCTGGCAAGTTGCTCACACAATTGAGACATCCATAATCACTTTGAAAATGTAGCCCTAAATGTTGAAACAAGTGTCTTCCAGTAACACAAAGACTGAAGTAGATAGAGATTATCCTCCTGAAAGAGTTCATCTCTCAGTAATGGAGAATTTTAGATATTAAATTTCTCATAACTGAGAGTTACCTTGGTATTTCAAAAATGTAATTCATGCTTTGTACAATTTCTATTACTTATCACAGACCTCATCTTGCAAACATGCATGTGCTTAACATTACTACTGTGAGTAGCCCCATTGACTAACATGAGCTATCACCAGGCAACCTTTATTGTGTGTTAACTAAGTATTTTGCCATTTAATTTCTATTCTATATTTGGAAAGAAGGTGGATGTTGTATTCATTTCTTACATTAATAATGAAATACTTTTTATTCTAACAGTAAATAGAGGTGATGTTTAACAGCATTAATAACAGTTAAATATTTTTTAATTAGCTAGTCTGGATAACTTTGCTCATTTTAACATTGCTGATGGCACACAGGCATAGTAAATAGTAAGGACATGGATAATGATTGTGGTACATCACTGTTTAGTAGTTATTATTTTCTTAAACAGTTTTCACTATGCATGTTTAAATAAGAACTCAAGCAAGGGAGATTTAGAGACAACCAATTAGATAAACATCATAAAACAGGTGTATAATGAGGGAAAACTAGGAGTAACGGTTAAAAAATTGTACTGACTATTGAAAATAATTTTATGACAGCGAAATCTGTTTGTTTCTGGTCCCATCTCCCTAGTGATGTGGTGCAAATTCCATCACTTGTGACATAGTAAAACAGAAGAAAAATGGTACTTTTCTTTAGCAAGGACATAAACTGGTTTATCTAAAAAAATTAGTTTTGTGAACTTGAAATAGGGGAAATATCATTGGAGTATTAATCCACCAGATGTAAAATAATCTGTAGGACTGTATTAAAGTCCCTGACTATATTTTGTGGTGCCAGACCTTAGAAGTGACAGCCAAAAAGTTGTTGTTATCCTGTCTGATAGAAAGATTGTCTAATTACAGTAACAGCAGGCTAGTTACAAAAACTAGAGTAGATTCAGTCACAAAACTGTTAATCTGAATGAACACACATATACATACCAATAGAAGTTTAGCTAACAACTTCACCGTCTAGGGCAGAAACTTATCAGGAATCGTAAAACTATCCAATTCAAGAATGTTCTCTTAACTTTTTTTGTACACTTTTGAGACTGAGTATTTTAGCATTAGATAGAGTAGCAGTGAGAACAAGTAAGAGTTCCTTCATTCTGAGTTGCAACTCTTCTTCTGTTGAAATCTAGGTCATTCCCAAGGAGATATGGTCAACTGGCAAAGTGTGGTAAATATGCAATACTGGTAAAAAGTTCAACAGAACTGAAATATGTAAAATGAAAACAGTTACCAATGAATGTCAATATCATTGCATAAATACTTTCATTTCTTCAAAGCAACATTTTGTGTATAGGAGATGCACCATATTTCTGAAACACAAATAAATACAACTATTCAGATGTTTGTAAAAAATTATTTTTTACATGCCAAATTTCCACTATAAAAAACGAACTCTCTGGTACAGCTCTGAGATTAGATATGATGATCTCCTACACAGACTAGCATTCAGTGCTAGTTCCATAGGTATTTTTCCATCTGATATCAAGGCAGTGGTGAGTTCCAATCTGTTTTCCTTCCATAAAGACTTGTTTAAATATTTTAATTCATAAAATTAAGGAAGTGAAAGAATGACATGAGTGTTTTTATTTTTATTTTTTTATTTTCAAAATTCATATTAATCCCATTGTGGGCTGTAGTGGGTTTATTTGTCTGATACGAACTATGGAAAACAAATTCCTATTTTAGTTCACTGCCATTCACGCCTAAGAAAGACTTTGGGCTAGTTTACACTGGCATGCGGCAGCACTTTAACATGGCTTGTGTGGCTGCGGCAGAGCGCTGGGAGAGAGCACTCTAAAAAAAACCCCATCTCCACAAGGGGTGTAGCTATGAGCGCTGGAAGCACAGCTCCCAGCACTGGTGCACTGTTTTCACTGGCGCTTTACAGCGCTGAAACTTGCTGCACTCGGGGGTGCTTTTTCACACCCCTGAGTGAGAAAGTTGCAGTGCTGTAAATTGCCAGTGTAGACAAGCCCTTAGAAAATCTTATTGGCCACTGACTTGCACATTGTGTAGTGCTTTATCCATGTGCAAAGTGAGTGTAAAATACCACCCTTCTGAAATGTTAGCATTTTTACATTCACTTTGCACAGGTTTAAATGATTATGGCCAATTGGGCCTTTAAAGAGTAGTTCTGCTCGGAAGGGTGTCTAAAATGGCATTTCAGGTCAGCACTGCTTTAATTGAGAAGCTTATATGGCCTGCAGTATCTTTGTTACTGGTGTGGAGTATACGGAGAAAAAGAAACCCTGGTTTAGACTGCAAGGCAAAAGATTGTAAATTGATCAGATTTGATATGGAACCACATTTACAAACTAACTTTTCAAAATAGAGTAACATTTTACTTGAAACTTTCTAGACTTATGAATTTAAAAGATTAACTCATTTAAATATTTAAAATGTTGTAAATGCAGTCTGTAATTTAAATATTTTTAAAAAAATCTTTCAGTTAAGAGTAAACCTTGCCACAAACACCACAAGTGAAATGGCTGCTGTTAGGTTTGTTTTCCAGAGTAATATTTTGAAATTTTTAAAAATAATACTAAGAAAACAGATGAAGTTTTCAAAGGTTTCTTGGTTTGACTAGGTACAGGGTAGAGGATATATATAGGTACAGAGAATGGATCTGGAAAGTTGAATATACTGAAGAGGTTGTTGAGTAGAAGACATTTTGCTGGCTTCTTTTGTGTCTCACCTGATGGTTTTTGTGGGTTATTTTGGGGAAAGGAGTTGTTAGAAACATTTGTATAGGACATGGGAGTTCTTCCTACTTAAAAGGCTGCTGACCAGGAATAGCTTAGGGCTGGTTTACATGTGGGAAAATTAAATCAACCCAGCTACATTGCTCAGGGGTATGGATTTTGTATACAGCTGAGCAATGTATGTAAACTGACCCAAGTCCCTGGGTAAACAATGCTAGTTTGATGGTTTAGCCCCCATTCTCCCACATTGAGCTGGCAGTGTTTGAGTGAGTTGGCCTGACCGTTTGTCTCGTGGTGGATGCATGTGGCTCTGAGGGACAGATGTGCAAAAGAATATTTCTGTCCTCCATTCAGGCTTGTGCTCTCCCCCTCCCACCTTGATATGAGATAAACCACAGGTTCTTCTTTTGAGTGGTGTCCCTATGGGTGCTCCACTGGATGCGGGCGGTAGCTCCTCTGCACCTGAGGTTGGAGATGCCAGTGCCCGTTGTGAGCAGGCTAGCCCACTTCAGGACACGTCTGCGACCCCAGAAAACAGCACAGGCATTCGGTACCTGGAGGTGCTGTCTACAGTGGAGGGCCCTGCAGGCCACAAAGGACATACTGTCCCTACCGGTGCCACCCACGCTGGTTCAGCGGTATCCCGCTCCAGGGGTAAACCTGCCTTGGGACCTTTCCAATGGTCCCCATCAGTGTGGCACCGCTCCTCACCAGGAGTGTCCCGCCAGCGCTCACCTGTGCAGAGCCACCATGTCTCAGACACGGGTCAGCCCATGGTCTGGGATCACAAAATATAGTCGGGGACTTTAATACAGTCCTATAGATTATCCTACATCTCTTGGATTAATACAGTCAAAGTCTCCGATGTCGGTCCCCGGACTCCAGGTGGCGCTCTTCGGGCTCGAAGTGGTGATTAGCAGTGAATTGGAACAGACCTGCAGAGGTGTGCCTGTTCCTGCAGCCCCAGTGTCAGAAGTGCCCAAACCACTCTCCCAGCATACAGCACCGCTCCAGTGATTCAAGCCGTTAATCCTGTGAGCCCCATTACTGGTCACAGGAGTGCCGGTACGGATCACCACAGGCACGCCGACGTTCCCTGACACGGTGGCCTACTCCCTCCTGCTTGATGGATTGACACCGCTCGCTGAGTGTTAAGTGTAGATTGCCAGGTTCCTGTTGCTGGTCAGCCAAATGCCATCTCTGGGATTGAGGCACAGAAAGTCATTGCCCTCGTGCAGATCCCCAGCGGAGCTTTGGGGCTGGGACCAGGGTAGACAGTCAGCCTCGGCACTGTCCTGGTCCCCCAGACACGGTCCCTCCTCCCCGAGCTCCGCTAGTGAGGAAGAGTCCCTGCCAGCAGGCCAGGGTCACTCATCGGAGCACTAACATTCCCTGTGGCACCTCCTGGAGCAGTGTGGCCTCAAGGCCAGTGGCCTGCCCCCTGGAACCTCTGGAAAACCCTGGGAGTTCCCGCAGCCTTCACAAGGGCATAAGTCAGCCTTGGGGGCATCAGACAAGGCTGGTGATGATTTCCTGCCCGCCCCCCCCCCTCCACACTGACACAGAGGTGACACTGGAGAGGATCCCTCAGGGTCAGTGGAGGTGCCCGTGGAGGAGGCATTGGTTGCGGCAGACCTGCCGGTACCTGCCTCTTTATCCTCGCCTGATGAGGCAATTATGGGGCCATCTCACCCAGTCCCCCACGAGGATGCCCAGGCTCACCAAGAGCTTTTGAAGAAGGTCATGTCAAACCTGAGATGAATCTTTGATGTGCTGAGCTCGGCGGCCCCTGCAACGATGGTGTTGCCAGTGCACGAGGGAGTGGCAAAAATTACTAAGTCCCTGTGGCAGACACCTTTGTCACTGCTCCCCATTTCCAAGCGGGCAGAACGTAAATATTATGTATTTGCTAAAGGTTATGAATACTTACACACGCATGCTGTCCCAAGCTCACTGGTGGTGTCAGCCTTTAATGAGCGTGAAAAGTAGGGTCAACCAGGTGTGACACGCACAAATAGAAGCAAAGAGGCTTGATCTCTTTGGAAGAAAAATGTATTCAGCCTCCAGCTGAAAGTAGCCAACCATCAGGCTTTGCTGGGCAGCTATGACTAACATCTGGCAGTCCATGGCTGTCTTTGGACTTGCTGCTGGAGGACCCCTGGAAGGAATTCATGGCGATCCTTGACAAGGGCCTGGCAGTTGCAAGGGCAACCTTCCAAGTGGCCTCGGATGCGGCGGACTCTGCAACCTGAACCATGGCCTCAGCCATCTTCATGACGTGAGCGTCCTAGTTGCAATCCTTGGGCCTTTCCACGGAGGTTCAGCAGTTGATCCAGGACTTCCTGTTCAGTGGCCTGGTGCTGTTCTCTGAACAAACAGATGCCAAGCTACACAGTCTGAAAGACTCAAGGGCAATCCTGCGGACCTGGGGCCTGTACACCCCAAGGCCAGGAAGCAGTTTAAGTCACAACAGTCCCAGAGATTGAGCAGTCAGTCTCAGTCAGAGCCCTTCTGCAAGAAGGGCAAGACCTATAAGCGCCAGCCAATGTCCTCCGCTCATTTGAGCTCCACCCGCAATCAGCAGGGTGGTAAGTGGGCATTTTGAGGGTATGCTTGAAGGCGACCTTCCAGCCTGTGTCCTGGATCCTGCTTCCCGGCTTTTCTCCAACTACCTGTCCTCTTTCCTCCCTGCCTGGGCATCTATAACGTCAGACCAATGGTTCTCAGTACTGTGGCTCATGGTTATACCCTTCAGTTTATTTCTGTCCCCTCTCCCCGTCCCTCTACAGGGACCCCTCTCACGAGAGCCTGCTCACTCAGGAGGTGCAGGACCTTCTGCAGGTGGGAGCTATGGATGAAGTCCTCCTAAATTTCAGGGGCAAGGGGTTTTACTCCTGTTGTTTTTTTTAATCCCAAAGGCCAATGGGAGTCTCAAGACCCATCCTGGACCTGCGAGACCTCAACAAATATCTCAGGAAGTTGAAGTTTTGCATGGTCTTCCTGGCTTCCATCATCCCTTCCCTGGATCCAGGAGACTGATCTGGCACCGTCGATTTAAAGGATGCTTACTTCCATGTATCGATATTCCATGAACACAGACGTTTTGTGTGCTTTATTGTGGAGACCGCCCACTACCAGTTTGCAATGCTCCCTTTCGCCCTAACAACTGTTACAAGGGTGTTTACCAAGTGCATGTCGGTAATGGCAGCTTACTTCAGACATCGTGGTATCAAGATTTACCTGTACCTTGACAATTCGCTCATCAAAGGACGCTCAAGGACCCAAGTCCAGCTCAGTGTCACTGTGCTGAAAACCACATGCCGCGCCTTGGGCCCGTTGGTAAACGAGCAAAAATCAGTGTTAATCCCAGTCCAAAGGATAGAGTTTATCAGAGTGGTACTCAACTCTACCCAAGCCAGGGCATTTCTGCCACCTGACAGGTTGAAGACTGTGTCAAATCTCATTGCTAGTATCTCAGCACACCCACTCACCATAGCCTGGGTCTGCCTCAGATTTTTGGGTCACATGGCAGCGTGCACATATATCATCTGCTATGTGAGGCTCAGGCTGCGGCCTCTTCAACTGTGGCTAGCCACAGTCTGTTTCCTGGCCAGGGATCATCTGGACAAGTTTGTCACAATCCCGCGGAATTTACCGCTCTGAAGTGGTGGACCGACCCAAGGGTGGTGCTGGAAGGAGTGCCATTGCAGAATCCATGGCCTGTGGTCTCCCTGATATACAATACCTCTGGCATTATATATAAGTTACAGGAGCTGGCATTACATATAAATGTCAGGGAGCTCCGAGCCATCCGCCTAGCCTGCAGCGTCTTCCTGCCACAGGTGTCTGGTCTAGTAGTGCATGTGTTGATGGACAACACAACCTCAGTGTTCTGTGTCAACAGGCAGGGAGGAGCTCACTCTCGGCCCTCTGTCGGAGAGCACTTTGCGCGTCGGACTTTGCACGCAGCACGCAATCTACCTGGAAGCTTCACATCTCCCTGGTGTCCGGAACGTGCTGGTGGATCGCCTCAGCAGGTACTTTTTCTGTCACCATGAGCGGTCGCTCCACTTGGAGGTTGTCCATCCGCTCTTCCAGAAGTGGGGGACTCCCCAAGTCGACCTGTTCACCACCAGACAGAACAGAAAGTGTCATCAGTTCTGCTCTCTCCGAGGCCTCAGCAGGGGCACCCTCTCTGATGCCTTTCTCCGGTCATGGGCAGGGGATTTGATGTATGCATTTCTGCCGATTCCACTACCAGTGCTGGTTCTGCCCACTCATGGATTTGGCCTTGGCTGCACTGTGACCACTGCCCAGATGCCCAGACCTGCTCTTGCAGGACCACAGTCGGCTCCTGCACCTTAACCTTCCCTCTCTTCACCTCACAGCTTGGCTGCTGCATGGCTGAACCCAGAGGGAATGGGCCAGCTCTAGCCAGGTACAGCAGGTTCTCTTGGAAAGTAGCCCACCAGATCGACTTACCTGGCAGAGTGAAAGCAATTTTCCTGCTGGGCCTCGGAGTGTAGCATCTCTCCCACTTGGTCATCTCTGCAGTCTATCCTGTGTTACTTGCTCCACCTAAAGCACCAAGGCCTCGCGCTTTCATCCATCAAGATGCACTTGGTAGCCATATTGGCCTTCCATACATGCATCCTGGGCCAATCAGGGTCTTGCATGAGATGTGGATGAGGTTCCTAAAGGGCATTGAACAGCTCTTCTCCCCGGTCTGGAACCTGGTACCCCCAATGTACCCTGAACATGGTCCTCTAGGCTCACAGGCCCGCCCTTTTGCTCTGTGGCTTCTTATTCCATCTCCCATCTGACATGGAAAGTTGCTTTCTTTGTAGTCATTACCTTGGTTGAGGCGCATATCCGGAATTAAGGCCCTCACTTCGGAGCCTCCGTATATGGTATTCTACAAGGACATGGTCCAGCTGTGACCCCATCCGACTTTCCCGCCTAAAGTGGTGTCCCTTTTTCATGTCGGCTAGGATATCTTCCTCCTGGTGTTCTATCTGAAGCCACACTCCACCAATGAGGAGAGGTGGCTACACACTTTGGATGTCCGGCATGCCTTAGCATTCTATCTGGAGCAGGCCAAATCCTTCCACAGGTCGACCCTGCTCTTTATCTTGAGAACGGATAGGATGAAGGGCCTCCAGGTGTCCTCACAGACAATCTTAAGTTGGATCATCATCGGCATCTGGACCTGTTATGAGCTGGCTCAGGTCGAGCCACCACCTGTAGTGAAGGCCCATTCGATTAGGGCTCAAGCATCCTCAGTGGCCTTCTTGGCGCATGTCTCTAACCGAGATATCTGCAGGGCTATGATGTGGTCTTCGATACACACATTCACGATGCACTATTCCATCACCTAGCAGGCAAGAGATGATGCTGGATTTGGCAGAGCTGTGTTACCTTTTCTCGCAACTGGTGTTGACCCACCCGCCTTCCCTACTGTTGACGTTTCTGGCAAGAAGGACCTGAGGGTGGGGGGAGCCAGCAGTGACCCTTATACTGTGGCATACGTGCACCACTCCAGAGCTGGTCCCCTGCGGATACTACTTAGGGAAAACATTGCGGCACTGGTGCATGTGGTGAGCATACACACCACAATGGAATAGACATGAGCAACACTTCTCAAAGAACACCAGTAACAAAAAAAAGGTAACTGTCTTTTCTGATATCCAGAATCGCTGCTCCCAATGGTTCACACCTTTTCCCCAGAGATGCAACTCTCTTTCACCATCCATGACCGCTCCACCCTTTTCCAGTGAGAGAAAGAGAAGTACTTGGTTGTACCTCGTACTCCCCCATCATATCCAGGGGCTCCACACAGAGAATCGTACTCCTGGTCTTTGAATATTGAGGGCAAAAGCAAACCTGGTACTTGGTACGGGTACCTGTATATGCAGCCACATGTGCCCTATTGGGGCCCTCGGGCTGCATATAGGCCACACTTACCCAAACCGCCCAACGATCAGAGACAGACACACATATGCTCTCCATCCTCATTGCTATCTAGGCCTCCTGACCCAGAGCCAGAATTGTTAGAAGAGCATGAGGAAGAAATGGAGGAAGAAATTACACCACCAGTCAATGTTTCCTCATCCTCCCCTGATGAAGCCATCATACCACCACCTCCAACATTGGCTGACAATTTTAATCAGTTTGAAGAACTTTTCTGTAGGATTGCAGACTCTCCTGATCCCACTGGAGGAAGTTAGAGAGCAACAGCACAAGTTTCTTGACACATTGCAGGCCTCCACATCTGCAAAGATGGCACTTCCAATCAATGAGGCCTTGTTGGACCAACTAAGATGATCTGGCAGACCTCTGCGTCGATACCATCTACCAGGAAGTGAGCAGACAAGAAGTGTTATGTGCCTGCCAAGGACATGGAGTTCTTAGTCTCTTATCCATTGTGGTCAATGCAGTCGACAAGAGATAATGACAACCCCGTATGACAAGGCCTGGAAGAGACAAGACCTCTTCGGTCTCAAGGCATAATTTTCAGGCATGCACCATTTTTTAATAGATAACTATAAGGTACTTTTATCCAAGTATGATCATATGAACTATTTCAAATTCAATGAATTCACTCAATCTCTCCCAGATAAAAAAGAGAAGTTCCAAGTACTAGTGACAGAAGGACAACTCCTGGTATGCATGGTGCTGCAAGCCTCTCTGGATGCTGGGGATACAGTGGCCCGGTCCATTGCGACTTCTAAGGTAATGAGACGAGTCTCATGACTTCACCTCTCAAGGTTGCCCAGGAAGCGCAGACTACTGCAGAAGATCTCCCATTTGAAATGTCTAAACTTTTTGTTGAGCACATTGATGAATCCTTTCATTCATTAAAGGATTCCAGAGCGACTTTCTATTCACTTGTCATCTATACACCAACACCAAAGAGAAGACAGGGTAGATATCTATCTATTCCGAGATCCTGCCCTCCACATTTCATTCCTTAACAGCATTATGATACACAACATAGGCGACAGTGACCTCCTCCCAAATGCAGACAGACATCAGCAAAGGTGGTTATGCCCCACCCATCTACCTCCAAACAACAATTTTGAAAATTTGGTTGAGTCCCCGAGATGCCTCCCCCAGTCCAGATGCTGTAGCCACTTGAATTAATCCATCAGTTTGGTGAGTCTTTGACTTCATTCTGTCCGATGTGGTGGCAGATCACCTCTGACAAGTGGGTACTGGAAATCATCAGCAATGGGGATTTGATTTCAGTTGGTATTCTATTGCTTAACAGTGCGATTAAATCACGATTTTTTTTTTAGTTAATCTCATGAGTTAACTGATTAATTGACATCTCTAATAAACCATATTATACGACTGGGAGCCGTAGAACAGGTTCCATTCCAACAAAGAAGGAAATGCTTTTATTCCCACTATTTTCTAATCCAAAAGAGGTTTCCACCCACCACACTTATCTTAGACTTGAGGAACCTCAACAAGTTTGTCAAACTAGAACAGTTCGAGGTGGTCACACTATCAACAATAATCCCAGTACTGGAACAGGGGGACTGGTTCTCAGCCCTCAAACTGCAAGATGTGTACTTTCATATTACCATATACCCTTCCCACAAGAGGTTCCTCAGATTTATTCTGGAGTTCAGCCATTATCAATGCAAGGTACAACTCTTTGGCTTCTCGATGGCAACAAAAGTATTTTTCCGAAGTCCTGGCAGTGGTGCTGCAAACAAGGGCTTGTAATATTCCCATATCTAGATGACTGCTTCATCAGAGCTCCATCCAGATTTGATGCGCCCCAAGCCATAATAAAAAGTGAGTATTCACCCACGAAAGCTTATGCTCCAATAAGTCTGTTAGTCTATAAGGTGCCACAGGACTCTTTGTCGCTTTTTACAGATCCAGACTAACATGGCTACCCGTCTGATATTTGAGACCTTTTCTTGAAACTTGTCCTCCAGATAAACATATAAAAATCAACACTGACACCAGAACAACAACTTGAGTTTATTGGGCCCCAATTAGATGCTATAAAGGTCAAAACCTTCCTCACAGCTCACAGATTTTCCGTAATAGTCAATCTCATTTCCACTGTGAGGACCAGAACTTGCCTACGGTTGTTGCTTGGTCATATGATGGTGACCATATTTTTGGTAAAACATGCCAGATTACATGTGTGCTGCCTCCAGGAATGGCTATGAACAGTGTACAAACTGTTTATTCAGGCATACACAGCCTGAATAAACGGCTCTCGATGCCAATCAAGGGCAAAGATTTATTAGACTGGTAGACACAGCCCTAGAATATCTGCATGAGGGTTCCCTTCCTCCAAGCATCACGGTCCTTGATACTTATGACTGATGCCTCCCTATTAGGTTGGGGAGCACATCTACAGACCTACATGGTACAGGACAAGTGGTCCCCTTTGGAATTCACATTGCACATCAACCTCCTGGAATTATGTGCAGTCTCCAAAGCATTTCTATGCTTTCTACCAATAATTGGACAAAAGACCATAAGGGTAATGATGTACAACATTGCTTGCATGTTTTATATCAACAGACTGGGGGAGTGAGGTCTCAATTTCTGTGTACAGAAGCACTAAAATTGTGGAACTGGTGCATCCAACATGGTATCAACATCTCAGCTGTATACCTACCTGGACACCAGAACACCACAGCGACTCACTGAGCAGGAAGTTCTTAAAGAACAAGAGTGGGAGATAGACACAAGAGCCTTACAGCACATATTCAGTCACTTGGGATTCCCCAACATAGATCTATTTGCCACACCAAAGAATGCCAGATGTCCACAATTCTGCTCAAGCATGGGTCTAGGTCATCAGTCTCTGGGGGACGCCTTCTCATTTCATGGGATGCCCTTCTCCTCTATGCCTTTCCACCATTTCCCCTATTCAAAGAGCTTAACAGGATACTAGTTGAACAAGCCAGAGTCATTCTCATAGCCCCAACATGGTCACGACAAATATGGTATCCTTACCTCTTATGCCTGGTGGTCTGTCCACCAGTCACCCTGCAGTTGGTACCCCACCTCCTCTCACAGGATGCAGGCCAAATTGTCCACTCAGATCTAGAACTCCATCTGAAGGCATGACTTCTTCATGGTTCCAGGATATGGAGATGACTTGTTAAGAAGAGGTAAAGGAGATTATTTTAAATAGCTGGTGTTCAACAACGTGCTATACATACCTACATAAATGGAAAAGATTCTGGACTTAGTGTGACACAAAACTAAAGGCTCCTAAGCAAAGTAAGCTGTCATGGGATAAAGAGGGAAGGTCCTCTCATGGATTGGTAACTGATTAAAAGATAAGAAACAAAGGGTAGGAATATATGGTCAGTTTTCAGAATGGAGAGAAGTAAATAGTGGTGTCCCCCAGGGATCTGTACTGGGACCAGTCCTATTCAATATATTCATAAATGATTTGGAAAAAGGGGTAAACAGTGAGGTAGCAAAATTTACAGATGATACAAAACTACTCAAGATAGTTAAGTCCCAGGCAGACTGCGAAGATCTACAAAAGGATCTCTCAAAACTAGATAACTGGGCAGCAAAATGGCAGATGAAATTCAGTGTTGATAAATGCAAAGTAATGCACATTGGAAAACGTAATTCCAACTATACATATAAAATGATGGGGTCTAAATTAGCTGTTACCTCTGAAGAAAGAGATCTTGGAGCTATTGTGGATAGTTCTCTGAAGACATGAACTCAATGTGCAGTGGCAGTCAAAAAAGCGAACAGAATGTTGGGAATCATTAAGAAAGGGATAGATAATAAGACAGAAAATATCATATTGCCTCTATATAAATCCATGGTATGCCCACATCTTATATACTGTCTGCAGATGTGGTCACCCCATCTCAAAAAAGATATATTGGAAAAGGTTCAGAAACAGGCAACAAAAATGCTTAGGGGTATGGAACGGCTTAATAGGGGAGAAATTAAGAGGAGAGATTAATAAAACTGGGACTTTTCAGCTTGGAAAAGAGGTGACTAAGGGGGAATATGATTGAGGTCTATAAAATTATGAATGGTGTGGAAAAAGGAAATAAGAAAGTGTTGTTTATTCCGTCTCATAACAGAAGAACCAGGGGTCACCAAAATAAATTAATAGGCAGCAGGTTTAAAACAAACAAAAGGAAGAATTTCTTAGCACAATGCACAGTCAACCTGTGGAACTCCTTGCCAGAGGATGTTGTGAAGACCAAGATTATAACAGGGTTCAAGAAAGAACTAGCTAAATTAATGGAGGATAGGTCCATCAATGGCTATTAGCCTAGATGGATAGGGATGGTGTTCCTGGCCTGTGTTTGCCAGAAGCTGGGAATGCGCGACAGGGAATGGATCACTTGATAATTACCTGTTCTGTTCATTCCCTGTTGGGCACGTGGCTTTGGCCACTGTCAGAAGACAGGATACTGGGCTAGATGGATCTTTGGTCTGACCAAGTATGGCCATTCTTATATCTTATGAAGTGAATGGTTGTTTTTAACTGCAGAGTATAGGAAATGTTGATGAACATGAACATATGGGAAATTGGAAAAAAAAAACCCTCCTTAAGATGTATGGGATATGAAAAATCTAGGTGGGTAACTTCTTGGATTCTTGCTCCTAATTAGATTCTGAACTCTGCTGCTTGTTGCCATTGGAAGCCTGATGCTTTCTCCCTAGAGCAGGCAAGAGAGAAGCAGATTTTGCATGACAAAATCCAAAGCGGGAGTCTTTCCTTGAGTCTGAATCCAAAAATAGTCCAGTGTAAGTTTATGCAGTGAGAGAAACATTCCTGAATCTGTCAACATTCACCACTCACCACAGAACCCGCCTCCTCCCTGCCCCCCCTCCCCCCCATTTCTGTTTTATTTCCAGTGGCCGTTCCAAGAAAATATGAACAACCTGCCTGGAGACACAATAGCTAAAGAGCTCTTTCTTGTCAGGTTTCAGAGTAGCAGCCATGTTAGTCTGTATCCGCAAAAAGAACAGGAGTACTTGTGGCACCTTAGAGACTAACACATTTATTTGAGCATAAGCTTTTGTGGGCTGCAGCCCACTTCATCGGATGCATGCAGTGGAAAATACAGTAGGAAGACACACACAGACACAGACACAGACACAGACACACACAGACACAGAGAGAATATGAAACACTGGGTGTTACCATACACACACTAATGAGAGTGATCAGTTAAGGTGAGCTATTACCAGCAGGAGAGAAAACAACTTTTTGTAGTGGTAATCAAAATGCTCTATTAGCAGAAAACAGCTTTTTGTAGTGGTAATCAAAATGGTCTATTTGCAGCAGTTGACCATTTTGATTACCACTACAAAAAGTTGTTTTCTCTCCTGCTGGTAATAGCTTACCTTAACTGATCACTCTCATTAGTGTGTGTATGGTAACACCCAGTGTTTCATATTCTGTGTGTGTGTGTGTGTGTGTGTGTGATTGATATATATATCAATCACACACACACACACACACACACACACACACACACACACACACACAATGTTCCTACTGTATTTTCCACTGCATGCATCCGATGAAGTGGGCTGTAGCCCACAAAAGCTTATGCTCAAATAAATGTGTTAGTCTCTAAGGTGTCACAAGTACTCCTGTTCTTTCTTGTCAGAAACCAAGCTTTTGTGGAGAGGTCTCCCAAGTTGAAACAAAGTACCTGAGTCTAAGTGATCATCTGAGACCAGATGCTCCTCCTCATAGGATCAGTTTTGACCATTTGCAACAAAATTGAGACCCATATTGTTCTAGGTCAGTGTGGAGATTTTAGGATAAAACCTTTTTCTTCTGAGCTGTACCAGCACTCTTGTTTCCAGAGGACTTGGAGGAAAGGCGTAAAGACTCCTCCTTCACCAGTGGCTAGAGAAGGCATCCCTTGCTCATATGATCAGTTCTCAGAGCCATAAACAAAAACCAACAGACCCCTTTGTATGTTGCTGGTGAACTAGGCTAGTGGTCACTACTGGAGAAAGATGTGATCTGTGCCTCACTGATCTAAAGATCTAACTGATGAAAATATATCATAAGTTGGCCAAGTCTTTCTCTTATTGTTCTTTCTGGCCAGGTACATGGTAAGTAGAAATGTCATGTGGGACAGATGATTCCGGACAGAAAAGGCAGTATTTGGAGCCATGCTGCTTGTTTAAAGAAAACATGGTGGCCTGATGTCTGTCTGAACCACAGTCACTCTTCAGGATGTTAGGGCTCTGAAAGTTTTTGATACCTATAGCACTGCCAGGGAATGGTAATCTGAATTGGGCTAGTTACAAGGGTATAGGAAACTTCCTTTGCACATGCACTGGATTATGTGCCACCGATTATGGAGAAATCAAGTTTGAATCCTTCATTGTTACAGGATGACTGGCCCCTTTAAGTAAAGCAGGTCTGGCGTCCCTGTGCCAGAACAAGGGCTCCGAGTTTGGCCAATTAAATGGGTGGGGCAACACCTGGGGCTATAAAGGATGAGGGAGAATTAGAGAGGGGAGAGGTCTCTGAAGAAATCTGTAGGAGGTCTCAGGCTGGAGGGGATGAAAGCAGGAAATTAGCAGTTAATTGTCTGGTGATTTCCCAGATAGAGCTGAAGGCCAGAGTGGGCTGAAGGCAGGAGCAGCAAAGGGGTTTACCCACTGATATCTCCATGCTGGAGAGCTGGAACCAGAGGAACATAAGGCTGAGGGCCAGGGAACAGTAGTAGGGCCTACCTGCTGGCCAGTCTGAGATGAGAAGTTAATAGAACAGGGAGAGTAATGAATACTCCTGTGATGAGAATGAATTTCCAGCAGAGAGGCGGGGTGGAGTTATGGCTGGGAAGAGTGGGATTGAACTCCAGCAGGAAGAGCTGGGTACCTGTTCTGGGAGAAGGAGGGGAGAGAATCAAAGAAAAGACCAGGTGTAGTGAAAGATGCTGGAGTGTGGTATGTTACATCAATGGATTAGATGTCATGGATTTTTAAGGACTATATCCATAGAGGTTATAAATGTATTGTTTTGGGGACTTTTGTTACTTAATGTTTGCGCTACATTTTTTGTAATAAACCAGCCCCAAGGAGGAGTGTTGAGGGAATAAAGCTTTTTTTGTGGAGTCGTTAGGGGCTTGAGAGGGGAGAAGTAGGACAGCATCACCCTGGGCACTAGGGTGCCTAGCCATGAGGGGGCATTTGGAGATGAGAGAGAATTGTTCTCTCATAAAATATTGGACATGTCCAGTGTCATTAAAAGTTGGATGGAAGAAATTTGAAAGTTCATCACTATCCTGTGCATTGTCCCCTAGATTGCTGTGTCAGAGACCACAGGGAGAAAATGACCCATGTGTGATGTGAAAGTCCATGTATTGCTTCTACTGGGATTCAGTCCGAGATTGTCTCATGTAGAGATGTACTGTGAATACAGCTGTGGCCACAGGCCCAAGATTCCTATTCAGTCCAGGAGAAATACTGAAGTGAGAAGCTCAGATGCCTGGTTACCCCCAAGCTGCTGCGAAGGGAGAGTATGTTGAGATTTGAATCAGGATGCTGTTTCTGGACCTTATTTAGATGCTTAACTACTATGAAGAGGGCATTGGGGAAAGGGACCTGTGTCTCAATGCCCTGGCTTCTGTTAGCATGTGGGATAGGAGGAGGAAAATAAGATTTTTACTACTCTATTCAGTTCCCATCCTCATCTGTTGTCAGTCAAAGCTATAAGCAGCAGGGCCATTCAGATGGTACTGTCTGCAGACTCAGGAAAACACTGTTGTTGTATATTGTATGTACCTATAAAGGCTAGATACTTTAAATTTAAAAGTTTGCACAAATTGATATTTAGGCCCACTTCACCAGCTGAATTCCTACTTACAAGTTGATTCTTCAAGCCATGAATTTCATGACTGATTTTCTGGCTCTCCTGCTAGTAGTTAACTTTTATTAATTACCCCCTTTAGATCTGAAAACTTACTTCTAAATCCTCCAGACTTTTTTTGTGTTGTGTTGAGTCCTGGACACCTGTATTCAAGATTATTTTAAATATAATTACCATTTTTATTATTGGTAATTTTCATAGCTAAGGTTCCCCAGGTGTTTCTGTTAAGAAGGGACATTTTTGAATGCTTATAAATTTCCCAGTTTTATCTTTTCAGTTGAAAATTGGTATGATTACTTTGGAGTCAAAGTATGATTTTTTTTCATAAAATGTCATCAAATAGTTGATCCATTATTTGCTAGCATGGAAGGAGTGAAAAAAGTGCAGTGTGTGTGTGAGAGAGAGAGAGAGAGAGAAAAGACTTGGCACCTTAGGTGGAGACAGAAAAGTGCCAGCAACTTAGAATCTTACTTGATTTAATTACATGATATATGTTTTTTAAAACTTCATGGCATGTACACTGGCTTATATCTGATAAAATTCTCTGTTTTATTAGTAATGCACATGCATTCAAGTATAAACTGAGATGATGTGCGTAGATACATAATGATGAAGAGTAGGGTTCAGAAAGAGTTCTGGCTCTTTGCATGGTATAGATGAAGGTGGATATGGCTTCTTTACATACAGCAGGTGAGCATACATTTGGAGGAAGCAAAGCCTTTCACAACACATCATAGAACAATTGTGGTAAATGAGGCAGGTGCACAGTGGGTTTAAAATGTTTATGTAAGTTCATTTTTTGTTTTAAAAGTAAACCTGTTTAATTTTACATTGGAAAATGATTTACTATAACAAGATATGCTGAGGCCTAAACTAACTATAATATATGCAAATAATTTAAATTTAAAAAAACCCGTCATCAATAACTCCCTCCGTCAAATTTGAATGAGTTAAAAGGTGCAGCTTTTTTAATTATATAGACCAGAGGTGTGGGACATTTAATTTGAGATCAATTCAAGCTTTTATAAATGTCACAATATATTGTACTAGCTACATTGTTTTCAGTCTTATAGTGGAAAATTTTGTGTCCATGGACTAAAAAGAACTTGCCTGTTTTTAAACTTTTAGAATAACTTTATGCTTTTTACATTTTTGATAAAAGCTTTTCAGCATGCGTAGATCATATCTGCCCCACAAGCAGTCTCCAGGAATTTAATTTGGTATGTCAGACTTAATTGTGTATACAAAATTGCTTGAGATTTGAGGGACAAAAACGGTGGTTAGGTGTTTTGAAGCAGTAATTTCACTCATTCTCTCTCCCACTCCCCCAGCCTCCCAATGTCTGCAGTATTTGTATTCCCAAAGTCCAATGTATTCTTTGCTATAGAATTGTGTCCAGAATCTTGGCATTCATTTTTTAAAAAATGTCTAATCCTTATGGTTGCAAAGATAACCTTGAAAATGTGAACTGTGTGTAACTAATACCCATTTGAGTCTGTAAACAGCCTGAAACAATAGTTCTGAGAAGGGTAAATTGCCTAGGTCACCTCACACAAGGCTTTAGGGACTCCATGATTCTGCAGCAATGGTATATTTGGTATTTTTCCCAAGATAACACAGAATTCAGCATTTTTCTTGCACACTTCATTATTTCATTGCAGCAGTGTGCCCAACACTTTGTTTTATCTAGGTGCCTGGAGCTGCTGCATACTCTGGACCTTTCTTCACAAGGGGAAATTAATTGAATTGCAGTGAATTCTCTCTTCACTGTTCTGTAGAATAAGGCAAAGGTACGTGGAGAGGGAGCAAGTGCTAGAGTACTGGAACCAGAAGTGCAGGCTGGGCAGGCAGGCTGCTTAGGGAATAGAGCAGCAGCTGAGGCTTGAGGCTTGCTTCCCTGGCATGTACAACGTAGGAGATGGAGATACTAAACTGAAGTTCCAAGTTAAAGTCATAACTTCTGATCCACGCTGAGTTGGGTCATCTGGAGAATGCAGTGGACAAAATACTTAATCAGAAATAGTTGCTGAAAGCCTTTGACAAATTGTACGTAAATTAATATTTTAAACTGATCCATAGTATTGTGTGTTTGGGGGTGGGATGGCTAGAAAATGAAGAGTATTTCATAGAACTACAATAAATTAACAGTGCTGGAGAATTTAGGAGTTCTTACCAGAATATAGAGTTGCTTGCCACAGAATTTGATCTCTCTGTCCTGCAGACTTCACAGGACCCTGTCTATATCTTATCTCTTTGCTCCTATGTAAATGTCTTACATGTTGTTGTTTGTTATACCTGTTCAGGTTACAAACAAACATAAATTAATTACATATGCACATATCCAAGTTTTGGCAGTTACATTTTAAATTATATATTTTCATGACTAAACCCTAGGACATGGAGTCAGAGCTGTGTTCTTTTTCTGGCTCTTCTGCAGACAAGTTATTTGTCTTGTTTCCAGACACTACTGTAACATCTCATCAGAGAGTAGGACCTCATTGTTTTAGGCACTGAACAAACTGGAAGAGACAGTCCCTGCACCAAAGTACTTACCATCTAAATAGAAAGAGACAGTCTAATTTCTTTCAACCTAACTTCGTTCTTTAAAAGGTCAATTGACCTAGTGGATTGGGGGAAGAAGTAGACATGTATCTTGACTTCAGAAAGGCTTTTGACATGGTCCTACATGACGTTCTCAAATGAGGGAATCTTAGTCTAGTTCAAATGATTGTAAGGTGGGTGCATAACTGGTGAATAAACATACTTAGAATAATTATTAAGAGTTAGCTGTCAAACTGGGCACATATATCAAGTGGAGTCCAGCAGGAACTAAATATTTTCATTAATTACTTGAATGATGGAGTGGAGAGTATGCTTATAACATTTGCAGATGACATCAGGCTGAGGGGTTGCAAGCACTTTGAGGACAGAATTAGAATTTAGAATGATCTTGATAAACTGAATAATTGGTATGAAATCAATATGGTGACATTCAGTAAAGACACCTGCGAAGTAGGAAAAGATGGAAAAATCACAAACACAATGGGAAATGACTGGGCAGTAGTACTGCAGAAAAGGATCTTGGAAATTACTATAATGGAGCACAAATTGAAACAGCACAGCGGGGTGCTGTTGTGAAAACGGCAGGTGTCATTCTGGGATGTATTAACAGGATTGTTGTATGTAAGACATGGGATGTAATTGTTCCATTCTACTCAGCACTAGTGAAGCCTCAGCTGGAGTAATGTGTCCAGTTTTGGATACCACACTTAAAGATGTGGACAAATTAGTCAGAGTCCAGAGGAGAGCAACAAAAATGGTAAGAGTTTTAGGAAACTTAACCACCGAGGAGAGGTTGAAAGAATTGGGCATGTTTCATCTACAGAAAAGAAGGTTGAGGGAGGGTTTAATAAGTCTTCAAATACATAAAAGGTTGGTATAAAGAGGACGGTGATTAGTTGTTCTTCATGTCCACTGAGAGTTGGACAAGAAGTAATCAGCTTAGTTTGCCACAGGGAAACTTTAGGATAGAAAGTATTTCCTAATATCGAACTTTAAGGATAGATGAGCATTGCAACAAGTTACTTAGCCCTGGTCTACACTGGGTGGTGGGGCTTGATCTAAGTTTTGCAACTTCAACTACGTGAATAACGTAGATTAAGTCGACATACTTAGATCGACTTACTGTGGTGTCTTTATGGTGAGTTAACTGCTGCCGCTCCCCCATCGACTCTGCCTGCGCCTCTTGCAGCGCTGGAGTACAGGAGTTGATGGGAGAACTCTTGGGAGTTGATTTATTGTCAGGTCTAGACACGATAAATTGATCCCTGCTGGATCGATGACTGCCTGCCGATCTGGGGGTAGTGTAGACATACCCTTGGAGGCTGTGAAATCCCTGTAATTGGAGGTTTTTAATAACACATTGGATAAACACTTGACAGGGATGTTCTAGGTATAGTTAATCCTGCCTTATCTTGGGCAGGATTAGATGACCTTTTTGCAGTCCCTTCCAGACCTATGTTTTTCTATTATTCTATGAGTCTTCTACTTTACTTTCTCCATCTATAAAATGAAGGTGATACTTCCCTAATTCAGATGGGTATTCTGAAGCTACTTCATTTAACATTTGTAAAGTGCTTTGAGGTCCTTAGCTAGAAGGCACAATAGAAATGTAAAACCATTACTTTAATTTGGTTATACAATAATGTATCATGTTCTGGTATACCTCAGTGACAGAAAGAAACTCACTGTTTTAGTTTCTCAGTTTATTTTAGTTTATACTTGTGGACAACATGTGAAGTTGGATATTTTTAAGTAAACTAAATGGGTACGTGTATAGACATATTTATCTTTTTCTTTTTTATAGGCTAAAGCAGTAGCTTCTGACATGGCCACAGCCTCACCAAGATCTGATACCAGTAACAACCATAATGGAAGATTACAGATGCAAGTAACTAGTAAGTAATAATCTGTGTATTACATATATTAATATGTGGCCATTAAGTCCAGAAAGTATTCTTTTTCACAGTAAACAATCCTTTGTAGCATAAAAACTATGTAACCTTTATTGATATAGACTGAGGGCAGTATCAGAAAATATTATACCATGTCACTCAAACTTACTTTTACTTACTACTAATGTATAAATATTTTGGAAATAATACACATTCGTTTCACAAGACATTTAAAAAGAAAATCGTGGATAAAAAGAAAAGCATAAACTATTGTAGCATAAATCAGGATATTTTGATTATTTTTAGCAGGGTTTGTTTACATACTTGTAATGTTCAAAGTGTGCTGTCTTTTTGTGTGGTCAGCAAAAATGAAATGATACAGAGATTTGCAATTTTGTAGTTTCCTGAGAGAGTGCTTTTTATATGGATTAGATGTTCTTTTTGAGGTGGGTGAATAGCTATTGTTTGGCTTGTCTTCCTTTGTTTTTTTTTTGTTTATGTGAAGCATAATTTTACGCTCATTCCAGGTTTGTGGCCACTCAAAGAAACAATGTGCCATATTTTGTATCCACTCTTAGCTAGTTTTAATGGTTCAGGTTTGCTTTAGAAGGGAATGTTTTATGCACATTTTAGAATGAGTGTTGCATTGAGAAGGATTTAATCTTATTAACAAGTGTGTTCACTATGGTTTCTGCTATAGCAAATTGTCGTCCTTAAACCCTAATTTTGTTTGTTCCTAAAGTCTTCAATTTCTGCTGCTTTAAGAACATTTTTCAAAAAAAAATACAGGACACCTTAAATTACCTTTTGCTTCATATATTCTGCATTCCTTTTTATGGTTGCATTGATGAATAATTAGCTGTGAATTTTAGTCTGCAATTTGGCATTGATATAAATTATCTCCTTTTGAGTTTAAATTCATGTTTCTGAAAGATGAGGGGTGTTTTTTTTTGCCTCATGTACCTTTTTGTTTCAAATGTTCAGAAACACCTTAGTTAATTTAAAATTGGTTCTCATGCCTGATTTAAATCTTGAAATCTTCATCAAACATGATGTCTTTATGGGTTCTGTCCTTTTTTACTGAATTTGCTTTTAATTGTTTAACATTTCTGGTATGTATCTGTAGATTATAGGACATCAAAAATTAAGTGTGGAGTCAATAGCAGAGTATCATGGATCTCTAAGTATAGAGTTCATTATTATTAGTCTCTAGTGTGACATAAAGTACTGACAAACTTAGCTAAATCTTCAGGATGGAGCTTCACAATAGAAGTGGTTAATGCTTCAATAGTTAAACTGGGTGAAACATGAGAATTTACTAACTTCTTTTAATCTTATGCTTGCTTGTTGCAGTTCTTTCTTTGTAAAATAATGTGTCTGGATTTTGTTTTGCACTTACGTCACATTGAGCTGCATTTAAAAAAAAATTGGCTTTTTTTTAGCAGTAGAATTAAGGAAGTTACTGATTCCCTGTTCTGTTAAAATGGGCCATTTGCTTTTAGACAAGATATAAGGACATGGAAGTATGAGTACTAACATTAGATGAACTGTTTGGTTTGATACATTTATTTGTGAACATAGACCATACTAATTTTGGCCTCAGAAATCAAAACTAAAAATATAAATAATCTTTTTAAAAGTATGTGTATGTGTATACTAATATTCCTCCACACAAACTTTTCTGTGTAAGAAGTAGGCCATGTCTGCAGTACAAGTGCTACAGTGGCGCACTACAGTGACATAACTATGCTACTGTAGCACACACTTTTTACAGCAACAGAAGGGGTTTTTCCATCGTTGTAGAAACTCCACCTCCCCAAATGATGCCATAAGATGTGGCTTCTACCCTGGGAGTTAGGTCAACACAGCTACAGCGGTCAGGGAATTTGACCTAACTTTTAAGTGCAGACCAGGTCTTAAGGCTATCAAGTTCTCTTCCATCACTCATTTATTAAAGGTTTGGGGAAATCACTAATTGAAGTAACTTACCACTCACTGCAATTCACGTATTAACACTTAAATATTGCACAGCACTACTTCAGTCTCAGTATGCAAACACATAGTACACACATCCAATTCTTCACATTCATGCTCAAACGAAATGCCTCAGTTCTTATCTCAACCAGATGAACATGGAGATGTGTGTAATGTGCTGTTTGTGTGTGACTTTGGAATTTAGTATATGAATTGTGTTTCTCTTTTACACTGAAAGTGTGTAATGGTGCTGTGTAGTCTTTGAGTGTGTGGGTATAAGGAAGTTAAGGTGTAAAAGCCATAAGAACTGTGATTATTGCAGATATTAATACTCCCTTATCTGGTGTTTACTCTGACTTTTAATAAGTGAGTTGGTGGGAAGTGCATTTGAGCAATCCTAACCCTTACACAGCCACGTTTTGAATGGGGAAATTCACTTTTTTTTTAAATGGGTGTGGTGTTAATTGTGAGGCAGTAGGTTTTGTTTTCTGGGGGACATAGAGTTGGGCGGGATAGAAAGGGTTGTTGCATGCTGGTGGGAATAGTGTAAATATGGAATAGTCTGATTTTGGATGGGGCGACACTCTATGGTGGGAAGTGTGTGTCTTGGGCGAGAAGAATATTTTGTGTTGAGTAGGCTTTGGGGAAGAGGCTGTGGGGGGCATGGAGTTAGATTATTTGTATTGGGTTTGTTACTTGTAACATATATCATATAGTTATTAATTGAGCAAACATTCCAGACATTGCTCCTAATTTTTAGGCATTAAACAGTGGAGTTAGCAATAGATAGGGAATCTTGTAAATACGTCTTATCCAATTTATGGATCCCAGAATTTGCTGTAGTAAGACTGGTTTATCAGTTTTTCCACTGTGACGGAGAGCCTGAGAACTCATCTTCCAAAAAAAGTTTTTTGCCTATCTATCTCTTCCAAAAATCTCCCCCCAAAAAAACTGTAAAGAGGCAATATGCAGGGTTGAATATATGCTATTATGGGGCCTTGTTCCTGGATTACGGTAACCATTAATACTGAAAACATATTTTTTCCTGATAATCAGCATCAATCACTCCCTGAACTACCATAATTCCTTGTTTACTTGCTGGAATTAAAACAATTTCCTGCTGGTTTATTACCTTGTCTTATAGCCTAAGTCTTTCAATCTTGTGGAGCCATAATGTAGCCATTTCCAATTCCTTCTAAGATGCCTGCCACGAAATTAGACCTAATGCCTGGGCTGATCAGTTCCTTTATCTATCTTTTGCCAATCTTCTTGCTGCAGGCAATATATCATGGTGAAGAGACTAGAGACGCTATGAGAGATTAGACGAGCTGCTATTGCCTGTGCTATGTTAAAAAAAATATAAGCATTGCTTTACCTTAAGCCAGGAGTAAATGTAATAAACACGTGTGTGGTTTGCCAGCACAGCATGTTTCACTACAGGTTTGGAGTGGGGAGAGCAACTGTGGGGAGAAATGTGGAGGAAGCTGGTTGTATGCAGAATTATGGTGGGGGAAACTGCAGTGAGGAGGATGAGATGGTGATTATAGCATTGTGATATTTATTTGCAGGATATTGAGGCCTAACATAGCAAATAAAAAAGCTTATTTTACTGGACTCAGGTGTGATCTACTCAGGACCGTAATTTAGTCTAATTTGAAAAGTTGCTAGCTTCTGAATTTGTGACATTGCTATAGAACATCATCTCCAATTAATTTAATACATAGAGCATCAGATGATTTGGAGATCTAAACTTTCTTCTTTGTTTGATTTTTTTTTTTTCCCGTATAGATTCTATTCTTGGTGCATGAACTTACGATCAGAATATTTTGGCCAACAGTGTCTGTTGGAACTGTCTCTGTGTCCCAAGTGCCCTCATACTTCCAATGGTGATAAAAATCAATCTTTTTAAAAATTGATTTTATTTTAAATTTAAATTAAATTCTTTTTTTCTTTTCAAGAAATAAACCTCTTTTTTTTAAAATTAAATTTGAATTGACAACCTCTCTTAAGGCCTAAATTTATAATCTCTTAAAATCATTTACATTAAATAAAAATAATCAAACGGTACATGTTTTCTGACAAAATTTTAAAGAAATTCAAATCACTGAACTGGTGGAAGTCACTAAGGGCTAAGCACCTGGAACCAGAAGAAAGCATCCAGTTCTTCTTTGAGAAGCGTCTCTGGGTGCTCCACTTGAGGTGAATGTGTGTCCCTGCGCCTTTGATTGGAGAATTTCAGCTGCAGTGGTTTTCTGGGTCGTGCATACACTCTCCCCATCTCGTGCTGTTGGCGCCTATCTAGGGCCATGCGACCAGACTCCCCTCAGTTCCTTCTCCACCATCCTCAGCCTGAGACAGAGCTCCCCGCAGTATTCTTTAGGATTAGAATAGTCTTCAGTACGCTAGTTAGATTTAGTTATCTCTTTCTCCCCTTTTCCCTTTCCTTTCCTTCAAGTTTGAATACCCCTTAGGGCTGAACCACTACAGTTTGGGTCATGCCCAGTTCACCAGGCTTTGTGCTGTCTTTCCTGCTGGGAGGTGATCCTGGTCTCTGACGGACACTCTCAGTGCATCTGGTGCCTAGTTGTGGGACACGTCTCACAAAAGTGCTCTCATTGCAGCCACTTAAAGGGTTGCACCAGGAAGGACAGAGCCCTGCGTCTTAAACTTATCCCAATGGAGAAGTCCCTGTTCCTGGCATCCAATCCCCAACAGCAGACCCTCTCTGGACAATGGTCTCCTAAAACTCCTTCTGAAAGGCAGTTTTCACCCTTTTCACAGAGGAAGGTTCACTCCCCTCTTAAAGAGCCACCGAAAAAGAAACTATCTCCGGCTCATTCTATATCCTCGGTACCGACCACACCACAACTGAGTACATATGAGGCACCGGGATCCTCTGGTACCGCATGTACTGTGAAAGCCAGTGGCCCCAAGCAGGCAGACTCGGAGTCGAGAGAGAAACAGAAGCCTATCTCCTCTGTCATGGCACCAATGGAGCCGCTTAAAGATGAGGCACTGCTCCACTCTCCACAAGCTATGGTGCCACCTTCAGCACCCATAGCGCAGAGTGCTCCCATGTCAGCCATCCTCTTTTATTTATACTGTGTCAAAACATTTAGAAACAGCATTTCAAATTCAAATTTGGCCAATTTTTAACACCCCCTCCCCCCCTCCACCACCCCCCCCCAAAGATGGAAAACACTTGAAAATGGCCTGAATGAACCAAAATGCTGACAAATTTTGTTTTGGACTGACCTGAAACATCTGGGTAAATTTATTCCATCCCCACCCCAAATTTTTCAATTTGATGAAAAATTTTGAAACCTAGTCCCCCTCCGCCCCCACTGGATTTTGTGGTTCAGTCCCTCAAGTAAAAAAAATCAATTATTTTCTCAGTTCTACTTACCACTATTAGTCTTCTGGTTAAAAGGAAAAATATCAAAATTATTCAGCCTCAAAATGTCTTAATAAGTAGGCTCATTGTATATGGTTCTCTATTTAATTATGCAAATATTAGACCTAGCAAACCCAAATACACCTCAGCTTGTACTGTTATGAAAGCACAATATATACACCATGACATGGAAGGCTTTTAGCAATCACACAAGATCCTGTATCAAGCAATGGGGGAGGACTGGATTCAAGATGCCTCTGAAAAAGTTTCTCACTGCAGCATCTCCAAGACAATGCCGATAAGAGAACTGCTGAAAAAAGAACAGAACAATAATAAGAGTTAGGGAAAATCGAATTCAAATAGTGGGAGAGAATATGCTCCCTTCCCTCTCTCAGATTAGAAAGGAAAGGAAAGGTCTTTACATAAAGGCTGGTAGGGTGGGGCATTTCAGACCTTCATCGTGGGAATCCTCTTCTATAATAGAAGAACCTGGTAAAATTTAAGGATTATTCACTATGCTAGAAGAAGTTTAGAAAATAGTATTTATGCTACTGATGGCAACAGAGTTCTGGTGACATATAAGAAGTTTCCTAAATAAGTAACTATAATACTTGTGAGCATGCAGACTTTAAATTCCTGTATTTGGGGTGTTTACACATACTGTTGCCAAAATACAACCTTAGATGCCTAGAAAACAGATTTTGAGTAGGAAGTTTGAATATCTGAGAGAGGGACAGATCTAGGAAAAAAAAGGCAAAATATTTTGGTAATTATTCTAAAGAAAAAGTTTATTCCTGGCTGTGGATAAAAAATAATTCTCATTCTGGGGGTTCTACAAGTGCACAAAATTGCTGCCAAAGACTCATTAGGTAGATATAACCCAAGGATGGATATTAGGTGCCAAAACCAACCCTGCTTCAGATAACTGAGGATATTACAGAGCACAAAAATCTACAGATATTAGATATTACAGAGCACAAAAATCATGCTAGTGGACATGCTTTTATACATGAGATCAAATTTTATCCCAGCAGACTTGAAATTAAATGTCTTCTAAGATTTTTTTTTATAAATATCCAAATTGGTCTCCACCAATTTAAAGACAAATTATAAAAATGAATTTGCTAGTACTCTGCTATTGATCAGATGAACCTTCTGTGAAAAAACCTCCACAGAAGGAAGAGTTCTCTTGACTTAAACATATGAGTTTGAAAAACAACTCAAACTTACTTCTGTTAATGCAGGAATTAGAATTCTTATCTATGTGTATGTTCTTCATATAAATCTTTCATATTGCTCTGCTCTATACTACAGACTATGCAAACAGGATTATGGACAGCAACATATGAAAAAGTCTGTGTTTAATGACCAACTGCATTCACATGAAAATACGATTGATTTATTTTTCTGGGATTTAAATCCCTACCCAAACCCCTTAATGCCACAGAAATCACATTTCCATCAATAAAGCAGCATTAAGACAGAGATCCCAAGTGTAGACATGGGTCAGGCACAAGCCACTTTTGCAGCTCCTCTACATCGAGCTCTTTTTCTGTGGTTGCTAGCAAGGAACCCTTGCTGGTCTTCCCTTCTTTTTTCAGGGCATTTTCAAGAGTATGTTACTGACACTCAAGCTATTTTGGCCCCACGGCCACTGGGAGCTACGAGCAGCCATACCTGCGGACGCTCAGGTAATCAAAGCATCAGGGCTTTGGAGTGGAGCCTGGAGCGCGGAGCAGCTCTAGAGCAGTGGGGCTGCAGGTTTTTGCCTAGAGCTGTAGCAGAGCCAGAGCACAGCTCCAAAGCCCTTCAAAGCGTGTCGTGGCCCGCCAGAGGCTTACCCTGAACAAGCCTCGAAGCAAGTTTGGAAACCCCTGCCCTAGAGGGATCTCTAGGGAATCAGTGACTTGTTTTAAACCTGTTGCCTATTAATTTCATTTGGTGACTTCTGGTCCTGGTGATTTATTACTGTCAAATATATCAATCTGTTCCAAAACCTTGTCTATTGCTACATCAGTCTGGGACTGTTACTCAGATTTGTCACCTACAAAGAACGTCTCATGGAAGGGAGATTCCCACATATCATCTGCAGTGAAGACTGATGTAAAGAATTCTGTGATCTGTGTTATACAGGAGGTCAAATTAGATGATCCAATCCCTGATAGGACCATTGTGAATCTATGAAAGGAGCCTAAATTAAAGGAAAGCTTGTTAAAATACAGATATAGTCATAATATGCCAGTGTTGCAGTTCCCACTTTAAAATGGCAAAAAATATGTGCAAAAGTGAAAGGGCTACTGAGGCTCTCTGTACAGGTAAAAATATAATTTACAGAATTTTCAGAAGAAAATATCTTCCCTAGGTTTATTTTTCTAGTGATTCAAGTCTCACAGTTTGTAGTGTCAGGCAACATTTCCCCTTATGATATAAGCAAACATGGGAATAAGGGTAGAATTATCAAAGGAAACTGAAGGGATTAAGTCTATGACTCTCATTTAAATTCAATTGAAGCTGGGTGCTTTAGCTCCCTTCGGACTCTTTGGAAAATCCCATCCTGAATATTCTGGTGGTAACTGAAACATGCTTCATAGAAATCTGGCGCACTTCATGGTTCTGTGATCCAGGAGTATCTCATGACAGGCCTTCTCTTATTTCCCTTTCCATCAGCTCCAGTCCAACTGCCTCTCACCATAGTGACAGGGAGCAGAGGAGTGTTATACAGTCCAACAGCTAAAAGTCCTCAACCCTTTTAGCTGAGGGTGGGTGTGGTTTGGAGGATCAGATGAGATATGGGTGGTGGAGGAGGAAGAGATCTGTAAAATACCTACAATTTGTCTGCAGGTACATGTAACTGTCTGGAACCTATAAGCCTACTGGACCCCAGGCCATCAGCTTATTTTTAAAAAAATGGTGTGTGGAAAATAACTTAAAATGTTGGCAGATTTGTTGATGGTTATAGGAAAATTAGAGGAAGGCACATTATTTTGTCTGAGTGAGGAAGTGACAGAGTAGCCTTCTGGAGAGGAACTTACACTAATGAACTGGGCATGGAGAGTAACCTCTTCATGCACTTGCTGTCTCTGAATTGCTGTGGATTTGAACTGCAGGCCTCTGCTCAGGATACCGGATATTTCCTCTCTACATACAGACTTTCTAGAGCAGCTGCAGAGCTGGTGAACATCTAAGAGATAACTTTTGATTTCTGCAGGCTGATTTAGGAGCTTCTCCTCAATAGGGAGAGGATGAGAAAGCAAACAACTTGTGACAGATGTGTAGTCACGTTGTTTAGTGCATTATTGGAAGGTGTTCAGCTATTACGATGAATAGTGTGGTATAAAAACCTATATAGAATAGAAGATTTCGGCTTCTCGGATTCCAGTAGGCCAGGTATTGACCAAGACTTGCTCCATGTAGTCGCAGCTTGCCCTGTGATAGAGTAGGATTCTGAAATGTGCGTAAGTTGTCTTAAAAATTTGTGATCCCCATGATCACACCTAATTTAAAGCCTGTATCGAACTTGCCCAGGTCAATTACTGATAAATGTTGTACTTAATAGTTTGCACTTAAAAGAAGAGTTGGAAGAGAAAGAAGGAAAGTAGAAAGGGTGGGGGAATGAACAAAGAAAAACCTAGAAGACTGATTTTTTTTCTCTCTGATAGTAGTTGCACAGGTTTGCTAATCATGTTGCAGAATGCCTATCTTGAAATTACCTACCTGTGGTTAAGGGATCATGCCTCAACTATCTTAGCTACATCTAGGATATCTTTGGAAATGATATTGCTGTTACCTAGCAAAATGAGTTTGCTCCTTGAAATATGATTATTGCCCTGGTAGAGGGGTGGGATACAATGACTTCAAGTCCTTTTTGTACTTCTGCGAAAGTGTCCTGTGGGTAGACTTTAAAGGGTTCATTTGGGGAGCCAGATTTGTTCAGCACTAAGCAGAGGTTGAAAAGATGAGGCGTCAGGTTGTTCTTTCATGCAATTTCTACTGAATCGATCCTTTAGATAGTAATTTTGTTGTTTTTCAGCAAGAAGTGTGCTCGAGTAATTATAAACAATCAATCTGTTTTTGTTTGTTAGTTTCTAGTGCCAAACTGAAAAGGAAAAAGAACTGGTTTGGAACAGCCATTTATACAGAATTAGCTGCAGATGGAGAAATCAAGAAAACAGCAAAATCAAATAGTTCTTCAAATCCAAAATGGGATGAACAGTTGACTGTGTAAGTAGAAAAGCTTTTTCTAGCTTTATAAAATATAATTTATTAATCAAACATTAGAGACAAAAATTTACCAAACTCTGCTGTCGGCTGCATACACACAACTTACTTTAACTTAATTGAAAGTTGAATTTTTCTAATGGCAATATTTGTCCTAAAATAACTGTTGTTGCTCCATGTGTATATGAGGTGTCTTGGCAAGATTATTTCTAAACAGGAGTGGGATATCTTTATATACACTTGATGCACGACTGTATATCTCTTGCACTATGGACTGTGTTCAGCTCAGTCCATGCTGTGTAGGAATGCTTACAAGATGTTGCTGACTGGATGCATCAGTAATCTTGTTCTCACCCATAGAAAAACAGAAATCCTGTTGGTGGACAGAGATAGTTTTGAGGAGAGTCATTCTTTCTTTGTATTTCCCTTTGAGAGGTAAAGTCAGAGGTGCGTCATCAAATTGAGACTCTTGGTATTGCTTTTGACCACAAACTTTTCATGGAAAGCCAATGATGCGGTATCTGCCATGTTATAGGGTGCAATTAAGATCAGTGAGTAGTGGTGTCATCACTTGTATTTCAACCCTGAATGTCCCAAAATGCCTCTGCTGCTTGTGGCTTACTGTCTGGGACATACACACAGCCCACACGCACTTCGTGTTCTGTATGCTGTACAGCTCTGATTCGACTAATTTGAATCCAACAGCCAGCCAGCAGTTATCACAGACACACTTCTGTCTTTATTAGTCCTGGTTAATGTTAGCAGGTGACCCCAACACAGCTCCAGTCCTGAACGTCCACAAACCTGTGTGCTGTGATATGTCCAGCCCTCTCTTGCAATATTCAGAGGCATAAGAAGACCAAACACACCAGTTTGCCACATTAACTGGAGTTGACATTCACTTTAGTACAAACACAGCACTGTTAGTCTAATTGTAAAACAAGTTGATTAACAAAAGATGGTATGATTTTAAGTGAGTTCAAGTACAAGTAATAAAGTTATAGATGGTTACAAGCAAATAAAAGTGAGAACACATATGAAAAGTCTAAAACTTCATCTAGTATGTTTTGGTTCAAGACTTTGTTCAAGATGGCCCTTCTCTCCCACAGTCTTCCAGTAAGATGGTGACTGACCCTCTCCTCAGTCAGAGGTCCAAAGGTGCTGGTGTCTGTCTTTGTAGGTGAAAGAGATAATTTGGGCGGGGTGGGGAGGTCCTATGCCTCTTTATTTTATAGTCAGTGAATCTTGGAAGTGAATTCTTCTGAAGAATACCCCTCAAAGTAAAGGCTATTCCAGCTGTGAGGAAGGCGATATGGAGTCCGGTGGTGAAGGAAACTCCATGCTCTTTTGTCTCTCACTTGTGTTTGCTGAAATGCAAATTGTTCTATTTATTGCCATTTCTTCCCTCTGCTGTCTTGATTAATCAGTTTACTACTTACATGTAAAATGGGGTAAACGCACACTCCTTTGTTAGGGTAGACCTGTCTAACAATTTTTGCCCTGGAAGGGCTGTCTGGTTTTGAATGTGTGCTAATAACATTATACAGGGGAATTCATAACTTTATATGTAAAGTTGCTACATACATTTGATCATGATATTATTGACCAGTGAATTATTAGTTTTCAGATGATACCTTACGAGGCATATTTTGTACAAAGATTATTAGAATAACGTGTAAGGTGTGAATCCAGGAGTGCTTTGGGTCACAGTATCAAGGTGCTTTAGTTGCACAATTTTAGTTGCACATCTTCACTTATATGACCTTGTGTAAACACTGTAGACCATTGTGATGACAAGGTTATATTTCTGTAATTTTCTTTTAGTTGGGTTTTTAGTAGATCATCTGTGTTACTTACAGCTTGTTCTGAATGAAGCAGCATATTTGCTCATTTGTTTTAGTAACCATGATCTATGTTGTCTGCTTATAATATGCTCATCTATTAAAGAATTACTTTACATTACTTATTTACATTACTTTAAAGAAAATCAATAGAGCTAGTTTAAGGTTTCGAACAATGTTGGCCCATGCTGTATTTGAGATCTTGTTTTGAAGGATACCTATTCTTGGGGTCCCACATTGTCTTTAATTGGCAGGCACTCATGCAGTAGCCCCTAAGGTAGAAAATTTGCTTCCCCTGATATCTTAGCTAATTTCTCCTAACTTTTTAAAAAAAACAAAATTTTTCCCTAAAAAGTGTTTGTAATATAATCACTGTTTGTTCCATTTTGGTTATTTTGCCTCTTTCCTCCAATGGTGTATTTTAGTCTCATCACTTGGGGTGGTTTTAATTTTGTTTTGTTTTAATTTTAAGAGCATTTTTTAAAAAATGGTTTTTAATATTGTATATTGTATGTGTGTTCAATTCATAAATTAATATGTTAGAGGGCATCTGAGCAGTTAATTTCAGTATTCTTGATCAGCAGTGGCTATTCAGCGTTCTCTTTAATGATACAAACTTAAAATCAAATCTAGCATTTTTTTTCCTATTGACAAATATTGGAAGTAAGTTTGTATTTAAAATTATGTATGGGGGAAAACAATTTTTTTTAAAAACAAAAAAACTGTGAAATTGACGCATAACTGAAATCTGAATTTAATGTAAGTAGTTATGCTCCCAAGTATTTTCACGCTGTTGTAATAACATACCTTAGTCTTGATCTGTGCCTGAGAGATGTTACATTGATTTTTCTGTTTCACAGTGCTTTTGTGATATAGTTTTAAAAAAAAAGTCACTACCAATAATTACAGTAGTTATGGAAAAACTAATTAAAATAGATAATACATTTATAATAGTGAAAGATGAGCACCTACAGCTTAATTTTAAAAAAATATTTTATATACAGGAATGTGACTCCACAGACTACGTTGGAATTTCGAGTGTGGAGCCATCACACATTAAAAGCTGATGTTTTATTAGGAAGAGCCACTGTAGACTTGAGACAAGCTTTGGAAACACACAGTAGAAAATGTAAGTTTTCATAGAGGGCATATTGATTAAGGAAACAAATTAATTGATTATTTCAGTTACGTTAATTTTGGTAGTTTTGATATAATGACAAAATATTATCATGTAATTTAAAATAGACCTTCATGACCTTCTCTTTGGGTTATAGAGAGATTTAAATTTATAGTGAGAGATAAATGTTTTCAAATAATAGTATATTAAATAACTACTGAAAAAAGTGAGAGGAAACTATTAAATAAAGATATGAGGATATACATTTTCTCTGATTAGTTACAGAATTTCCATTGTTCAGCAGGATCTATTGCAACCTCCCCAAATGGCCAAACATTTCATGCAACCCCCAAAATGGAAAAATGTTTAGTCATGTACAAGAATCTCTAGTCTTCTCTGAATTCATAACTTAACAGGCCAAATTTCACTCCACTGTGATAGATGGTATTAGAACCCAATGTTGAACAAAATAATTGACCTTTCCTTCAAAAAATATATATATATTATAGATATATAATTGGAGATATACCAATCTCCTAGAACTGGAAGGGACCTTGAAAGGTCATCGAGTCCAGCCCTCTGCCTTCACTAGCAGGACCAATTTTTGCCCCAGATCCCTAAGTGCCCCCCTCAAGGATTGAACTCACAACCCTGGGTTTAGCAGGCCAGTGCTCAGACCACTGAGCTATCCCTGGGCTAGCTTGTCTCTCAGCTGCTCGTTGTGAACTTTTTTACTGCACCGGCACCAGAGCCATCCAGATCGGTTTCTGCTTCTAGCACCGTGGCTGATCCCTATCCCCTGTACTGGCTAGAAAGCAAAGGAAGGCCATGGCGTGACCTTTTCCTGTATCCTGAAGTGGAAGGAGAGGGCTGGAGGAGAGCAAAGACCTGTGAGGGGCGTCTCTTCACATCCAGATGGAGGTCGGGCCCCAGCTCCTGCCGAGTGGGCTAGTCCACTTCAGGAAGCACCTGCCACCCTGGAAAGCGGCATGGGCATTCAGCACCTGGCGGTGTTGTCTACACTGGAGACCCTGCAGGCAGCTAAGGACGTCCTGTCCCCTACCGGTGTCGCCCACGCTGGTTACAGCGGTACCCCACTCCATGGGTAAACCTGACTTGGGATCCTTCCAACAGGCCCCATCAGTGTGACACAGCTCCTCACCACAAGGAGTGTCCCAACAGCGCTCACCTGTGCAGAGCCACTACGCCTAGAACAAAGGTCAGCCCGCCTGTCACAGTCCCCGGTGTTGGTCCCCGCATGCCAGGCGGTGCTCTTCAGGCTCGAAGCAGCGATTGCCAGTGGAATGGTGCAGACCATCAGAGGTACGCCCATCCCTGCTTCCTGAGTGCTGGGAGCGCCCTAGCTGCTCTCACAGTGTGCAGCACCGCTCTGGCAATTCAAGGTTTTGGGAGCCCCATTACCTGTCACCGGGGCACTGGTACGGCTTGCAATGGGCACTCCAACGTTCCCTGGCTCCAGCTCAACATACTGGCACCGCTTGCTGAGTATTAGACGTAGATCATTGGGTTCCTGTTGCCGATCTGCTGAATACTGCCACTGGTCTCCTGTATCATGGCACAGAAAGTCATCGTCCTCGTGCAGATCCCCAGCAGAGCCTCGAGGCCGGCACCGACATGACCAGGGTAGACAGTCAGCCTCAACACCGTCCTGATCCCCTGGACCCGACTCCTCCTCGGGTTCCGTTAGCGAGGAGTCCCTTCCAGTGGGCCAGGGTCACTCATCGGGGGCACCTCCCTGGGGGTTCCCGCAGCCTTCACAAGGGTGTAGGTCAACCTCGGGGGCATTGGACAGGTGGTCGGCGACTATCTCCTGCCCGCCCACTGCCATGGAGGTGACACTGGAGAGGACCTCTCAGGGTCACCCGGCCCCAATGGAGGTGCTCGTGGGGAGGCGGTGGTGGTGGCAGACCCGCCAGTACCCACCTCCCCTTCCTCCTCGCTCAATGAGGCAATTAAAGGGCCGTCTCACCTGGGCGTCACCAAGAGCTTTTGAAGAGGGTCGCCTTAAACCTGGGGCTAGAAGATGAAGAGTTGGTGGAGCCCTCAGACTTTCTCTTTGACGTGCTGAGTTCGGCTGCCCCCTGCTAGGGTGGCACTGCCAGTGAATGAAGGAGTGGCAAAAATTACTAAGTCCCTGTGGCAGATGCCCTTGTCGCTGGCCCCCATGTCCAAGCGGGCAATACACAAATATTATATGCTGGCTAAAGGTTACCTTTACACCCATGCTGTCCCAAGGTCACTGGTGGTGTTGGCCTTGAATGAGCACAAAAGGTAGGGTCAGCCAGGTACGATGCCAAAAAATAAAGAGGCAAAAGGCTTGATCTCTTTGGAAGAAAAATGTATTCATCTTCCAACTTCCAGCTACGAGTAGCGAACCAACAGGCGTTGCTCGGCCGCTATGACTTTAACATCTGGCAGTCCATGGCTAAGTCTTCGAACTTGCTGCCTGAGGACCCTAGGAAAGAATTCCTGGCTATCCTTGATGAGGGCAAGGTGGTGGCAAGGGCAGCCCTCCAAATTGTCTCAGATGCAGCGGACTCTGCAGCCTGAACCATGGCCTTGGCTATAGCCATGAGACGAGCATCTTGGTTGCAATCCTCGGGCCTTCCCATAGAGGTTCAGCAGTCGATCCAGAACCTCCCATTCGATAGCCAGGTGATGTTCTCTGAAGAAACAGATGCCAAGTTGCACAGTCTAAAAGACTCGAGGGCAACCCTGTGGACCCTGCACCTGTACACCCCAGGGCTGGCAAGGAAGCGATTTAAGCCACAACAGTCCCAGGGGTTGAGCAGTCAGCCTTGGTCAGAGGCCTTCCGCAAGAAGGGCAAGACCTATAAGCGCCAGCAGGGCCACCAGCCAACGTCCTCCGCTCACTCGAGCACCACCTGCAACCAACAGGGTGGTAAATTGGTGTTTTGAGGGTACACTTGTCATGTTCTATATCAACATCATCAATGTTCTATATCAACAGGCAGAGGGGAGCTCGCTCATCGGCCCTCTGTCAGGAAGCACATCACCTCTGGGACTTTTGCATCCAGCACACAATTTACCTGGAAGCTTTGCATCTCCCTGGTGTCTGGAACATGCTGGCAGATTTCCTCAGCAGGTCCTTTTTCTCTCACCAATAGTGGTTGCTCCACTTGGAGGTCACCTGGGTGCTCTTCCAGAAGTTGGGCGCTCCCCAAGTGGACCTGTTCGCCATCAGACCAAACAGGAAGTGCCATCAGTTCTGCTCTCTCCAATGCCTCGGCAGGGGCGCCCTTTCCAATGCCTTTTTTCTGTCATGGGCAGGGTATTTGATGTATGCATTCCCGCTGATTCCGTTGATCAGCAGGGTCCTATCGAAAAATCAAAAGGTGCAAGTCATCATGATAGTCTTGGTATGGCCTCGCCAGCACTGGTTTGGCACGCTTATGGATCTGGCCGTAGCTGCACCATGGTTATTTTCCAGCTGCCCGATACCACAGTCGGCTCCTGCACCTGAACCTTCCCTCTCTTCATCTCACGGCTTGGCTGCTGCATGGCTGAAACAAGAGGAACAGGCCTGCTCTAACCAGGTACAGTAGATTCTCTTGGAAAGCAGAAAGCCCTCCACCAGAGTGAGTTACCAGGCAAAGTGGAAGCGGTTCTCCTGCTGGGCATTGCAGCGTGGCATCTCCCCAAACAGTGTTCTTTCTAATTGTTTCCACCCATGTGTGGAATGAATTTTGTTCTATGCACCATATTAAGGTAATGTGCAGATGTCCGCCACCAGTAGAAACCAAAAACATAGATATAATATATATTTTTTAAAAGTTACCATAGGGATAATTACTCCAGCCAGGACAGGTAAGTCATTTTAGAACTCACTACTCAAAGAATTACATTTAAGCGTAAGAGAGAAATAAAAATTGTGAAATGCATAAACCAGTCAAAAACTAAAAGAACAGTCTTTGAAAGAAGTAGCAACAGCAATACAAGTATGTGTGTGTGTGACAGACACACAGAGAGTGTGTGTGTGAGACAGAGAGAGAAACGCGCATTGCCCCTTTAATTGTGCTGCCCCCACTTTAAGCACGCTGCCCTTTTAAGTAGATCGGCACTTGTTCAGACACAGTAGCCGCTGCCAGCAAGCTCCCTCCATCTTGAGCCCTGTTGTGTCCCCCCTCCTCTGATCTGTGGAGATGGGGTACATGAGTGGGAGGAGGGGGACACCCTGACATCAGTGTCCCCCTTCTCCCTCTGCACAGCAAGCAGGAGGCTCCCAGAACAGCTCCAAGGCAGAGGGCAGGAGCAGTAGGGCAATGGGGGGAGGGACACCTGAAGTTCACGGTACTTGATAGCCTGCTGGGTGGCCACCCAGCTGTGCAGTTTAGGAGGGAACTTAGTCCCCGACCTGGTCATCGCTGCAATCCATCTTGGATTACCTGCTCCACGTAAAGCACCAAGGCCTTGTGCTTTCGTCCATCAGAGTGCACTGGGCAGCCATATCAGCCTTCCGCCCGCACGTCCAGGGCCAATCGGTATTCTCGCATGAGATGTCGATGACATTCCTAAAGGGCCTTGAAAGGTTCTTCCTGCAGGTCTGGGATCTGGTTCCCCAGTGGGAACTCAACCTGCTGCTCGCTAGGTTAATGGGCCTGCCCTTCGAGCCTATGGCTTCTTGTTCCATCTCCCATCTGTTGTGGAAAGTTGATTTCCTTGTAGCCATTACCTTGGCGAGGTGCGTATCCTATATTAAGGCCCTCATGTCGGAGCCTATGTATATGGCAGTGGTTCTCAAACTTTTTACTGGTGACTCCTTTCACATAGCAAGCCTCTGAGTGCAGCCCGCCTTATAAATTAAAAACTCTTTTTTATATATTTAACACCATTATAAATGCTGGAGGCAAAGCAAGGTTTGGGGTGGAGGTTGACAGCTCGTGACCCCCCCATGTAATAACCTCGTGACCTCCTGAGGGGTCCCGACCCCCAGTTTGAGAACCCTTGGTATACAGTGTTCTACAAGGACAAGGTCTGGCTGTGACCCCATCCAGCTTTCCTGCCTCAAGTGGTGTCCCCTTTTTATGTAAACCAGGATATCTTCCTCCTGGTGTTCTGCCCGAAGCTGCACTCCACCAGTGAGGAGAGGTGGCTACACACTTTGGATGTCCATCATGCCCTAGTGTTCTACCGGGAGCGTACCAGAGCCTTTTGCAGGTCAACCCTGCTCTTTAGGGCAACAGCGGATAGGATGAAGGGCCTCCTGGTGTCCTCGCAGAGGGTCTTGAATTGGATCACCAGCTGCATCCGGACCTGTTATGAGCTGGCTCAAGTCGAGCTGCCACCTATAGTGATGGCTCACTCTACTAGGGCTCAAGTGTCCTCGGCAGCCTTCTTGGCGCATATCCCTGTCCCAGACATCTGCAGAGCTGCAATGTGGTCTTTGGTACACACACGTTCACGATGCACTACGCCAGTGGTCTCCAACCTTTTTGTGGCCAGTAGCACATTCATGTTTTCAGAAGAGTGTGGCGTGCGCCAGCAATTACTCACATACAGGGCCAGCTCCAAGCACCAGTGGAGCAAGCACGTGCCTGGGGCAGCACATGCTACGGGGCGGCATTCCGTCCATTCTGCAGAGTCAGAGTGTTTTTTGTTGTTGTTGGTTTTTTTTTTTTTGGCGCTAGTTCTGGGCAGTGCAGAGAGAAGCTGGAGAGAAGCCGGGAGGACAGAGAACACTGGCACCCGCAGCCTGCAGCCCCAGAGTACTCTGTCCCCAGTGTGCGCGGGGCCCGGCTTCTCTCCCCTGCTGGGCAGTAGGTGGGCCTCGTGCCTGCCAAGGACAGAGAACACTGGCACCCGCAGTCTACAGCCCAGGAGTTCTCTGTCCCCAGCAGGCATGGGGCTGCAGCTTCTCTCCGGCTTAAGCTGCGGCCCCGCGCCTGCCAGGAACAGAGAACACCGGCGCCCGCAGTCTGTAGCCCTGGAGAAGCCAGAGAGAAGCCGCAGCCCTGTGCCTGCCAGGGACCAAGAACACCGGCGCCCACGGCCTGCATCCCTGGAGTTCTCTGTCCCCGGCAGGCGCGGGGCTGCAGCTTCTCTCCCATGCTGGGTACTAGGCGGGCGCACATAAATGCCCTGGCGGGCGCCATGGCACCCACGGGCACCACGTTGGGAACCACTGCACTACGCCATCACCCAGCAGGCAAGACACAGTGCTGGATTTGGCAGAGCTGTGTTGCAGTCGACATGTCCATGAATTCCTACCCACGTTCAGTGGTACTGCTAGGGCGTCACCTACAATGGAATGGACATCAGCAAGCACTTGAAGAAGAAAAGACAGTAACCTTTTTTTGCAACTGGTGTTCTTCGAGATCTCTTACTCATGTCCATTGCATGACCCACTCTGCTTCCCCACTGTGAGTTTCTGGGAAGAAGGACCTGAGGGTGAGGGGAGCCAGCAGCACCCCTCATATCATGGCATATACATGCCATTCTAATGGGTGCCAGAGCTGGTCCCCTACAGATACCACTGAGGGAAAAACTTCTGGCACTGGTGCATATGGTGAGCACACACACCTACCATGGAATGTCCATGAGCAACACATCTCTAAGAACACCAGTTACGAAAAAAGGTAACTATCGTTTTTGGTATAATCATAACATCTCTTTAGTGGTTTCTTTTTTTTTAATTCCTAAATTACTGGTACATATACTCTACTTTTAATGCCATTTTTACATAGTTATTTGTATTGGAATAGTAGAGTACACCTGTTATGAAGAAGCCAGCTTTCTTTTTTTGAAAAAAATACCTCTATAACTCACCAGTGATGGCATTTTCTGAAACATACTTTTGCTAAAAAAAAAAAATAAAAAAAATTCTGATATGCCTGCCAGTCCTATTGAGTTCAATACAGATGTTTAATTGGAATTATTTTTTAGACTCTGATAAATGGGTCAAAATGTAGGGCAGGGTTTTTTGTTTCTTTTTAACTGGTCTAGTAATAGTCTTATTATTTAATAATCTTCAGAGTTAGGATCTGTATGTTAGTGACAGAAAATTAGCAGTGATTTTTTATATTTTTTATTTATTGTTTTGTATTTACTACTTACTTAGATCCACATTTCCCCTCCTTCCTACTGGTCTTTGGAATTAGTGATTTTTGGAGATAGTCAAGAATTGAGCACAAGTTTTGTGTATCTAATAGTTTTAGCTCCCTGTACCTTGTAAATCATGTATCGGGGTTCACAGTCCAGAATTTAGTTATAGCTTCTTTAAACATTTGGGTTTGTTAAACCGGCACAAGATTCCAAAAATGCATCATAGGAACAATAAGCTTGGCGAAATCCAAGTAAATTATCTATCTGAAGCACTAAGGCTTGGAGCCAACAGTATGTGTGCTAGAAACTACCTAATCTAACCATTTCTTTTGCAGTAGGTGTTAGGAGTCTATAACCTCGGTGTAAATTGACATAACTCCATTGACTTGAGTGGGTGATCTGCTGATTGATAACCATCTGAGGATCTGGCACTATGTTTCTTCTCCAACAAACTACATAATTATTCAAAACCTCACACACCCTTAATTAGAATCCCTGAATTTCTGTAAAACCATGTCAATGTTTAGCTGTCCACTACCTACTCTGAAGTTACAGTGACACATGGAGATTCTTGGGGTGAAATCCTGGCTCTTTTGAAGTGAATGGGAGTTTTGCCATTGACTCAGTGAGGCCACGATTTCACCATTTATCTGTCATCAAGTGTCCTGAGGTTTCAACAGCGGAGTTCCATAAATGTTTGCCACATTCCAGATGTCTTTTGCTGACCTATCCCCGTCCTAGAAATATACAGCGTGGCTTATAACAGCAAAAGTTGTATGTAAAGCTGGACTCCTATTTATGGACTCTACAGTGTACATAATCAAACATGGTGATGTAACCCATGTGATTTTAGGGTTACCTGCTCTGAGGGAATAGAAAGCAGCAAAATAATGGAAATGCATCTTATTTAAATCAAATCTTAATTATTTTATTCAGCAAGCTAGTTCTTAAAAATACAAATTAGCAAAACCTGAAGACTTAGAAGAAATAGAAGATGTATCCATAATATATATTAGAATAAATCTGTATATAACTTTTTCTTCAAGTAGCAGAGAAAAATATATATAAAGTGTGTAGAATTTTTATATGTAATATAACTTTGTACAAAATATTTTTAGTACGTTTTTGTGGGGGAAACTATTTAATGCTGAATTTATTCTTTTTCCCCTTGTAGTGGAGGGGGTGAAAGAACAATTGAAACTCTCCTTAGAAAACAAGAGTGGCATGGTGCAAACAGGTGAACTGACAGTTGTGCTTGATGGTTTGGTTGTTGAACAAGAATCTCTTACAAACTGCAGTTCAGCAGCAGCCAGTAAGTTAAATTAGTAAAATAAAAGCCACATTTTTGTTAACATTTTAAAAGAAGAAAAAAATCTATTTAATGTATTTCTTATTGTTTAGTAGAAGTCCAGCAAAATGGTGATGCTATACATGAAAACAGAGAAATTTTGGCAAGAACTACATCCAGGTTAGAATTATTATTATTTTTTACTTTTTGCAGTATTTGACGTATAATGGCCATTGTTTCGTTTTAAGTGACATAATTGAATTTTGCACAGGGGACCAGGTTTTGACCTTCAGGCCTACACTCCCATGGACTCTGTTTGTTGTGTTGCTTGAGTAAGGAAGGATTGCAGCATCAAGGGCCCAGTGCTGTAAATTTGCACATGACTAACTTTATTCATGTGGGTGTTCCCTAGAGTTTGTGTGGATTACTTAGATTAGGTGAATGTAGCTGTTCAGCTTACATCTCTGTTCTTTTGCTGGTAATAGGGTAGCTTGTGCCTTGTTCTCCAGGTAAGTGGTCAACCTCTTGATGGTTTAGTTTAGTCTTCTGCCAAAACATGCAAGTCCATCTGACCAAACATAGAGTCCACCTGGCCTTGAAATCTGTGAAGTGCTGCATTGGAGTTCAGTGGATCAGGAACTGTGAATCTGGTATTGAGTGCTGAGCTCCTTGCTACCTCCTGCAGCTGTGTAAGAGCCAGGCATGTAGTGCCTTTCTACTACCTTCCTCCTTTAAAATGCTACTGTAAGAGAGGAGGGACGAAAAGGGCCTGTGTCCTCAATCCGTTCTTCTTCCTCCCCACTCCCAAAAAGCTCTCTTTCAAGGCCTGATCTGGTGCACATTGAAGTCAATGGAAGGACTCCCATTGACTTAAATAGTTGTTGAAAAAAGCCTTCAAAGCAAAGAACTTGCCCACCTAAACCTGAAATGGGGAAGAGAGCCTTGAGTTTGATGTAGAGAGACCCACAAGCTTAATCTCTGTTATGTATTATGTGGGAGAACAAAGGGCTCCAGGAGAATAATAGAAACAGGTCACACCTGGTCCTCAAACAGCAGTAGAAGGGAAGCAAGGAGTTCATTACTAAAACTAGTTTTATTGTTACTGGACCACCCAGCAACCTTGCAGTGGTTTCCTTACCCTGCTACTTTCCTTCTGTGTGTGTGGTTTTGTTCCCTCTCAGCTGCTACAGATCTGGGGGATGGACACAAGTTGTTCTTCCCTGTCCATCCCACTACTGTCCTCTTTATATGTGGAGGTTTGTCTCTGGATCCCCTTGGCCACTAAATATTATTGGGGTGGAGACTCAAAAGTGTTATTCCTCAGCTTTCTCTAACATCCTGGGGACTATAATTTTCTTCCTCCTCCTTCCTTTCCATAAGATATTGCGCTAGATTTTTTTTTTGAAGATGGATCAGCTATACCTTCACAGTCCTCTGTCCTGATCTCTTTGGATGTTTGATCTTTGAAGCAGCAGGATTCCCTTGTCTTCAGACAATTCGTGTTGCCCCTAATGCTGCTTTTGTACTTGGCTCTACCCTGTTGATGTGTTAATTTACCTTACATTAAAACTGAAAATTGCTAATAACACGAATAGGACACTTGAAAAAAAATTTCTAAAATAATTTAAAATATAATATTCTGATTACAAAGCTGTTTACTGAAAAATAAATGCAGTTTAGCTCCACTGATTTGAAAACAAACTAATTCTTTTGACCTCTGGTTTAGCTGTATTCTGTAGATGTCAGCAAAATCAAATAAGATTTCTAGGTTAGAATAAAAAATAACCGAAAACAAAAGCTGAGTCTGTTGTTGTTTCATTTATCTGTAACTTAAGTGAATTGATGTTGCTGTTTTATAACAAAGAAATGTTTGTTTTAATTCTCTGCTAAGCCTACTTTTCTGCGACTTGGTCTGTGACAGCACAGTCACATTGGGTCTTCCTTCCTAACTCTAGTAGGCAGGATGATCAACCACCTAGTCCAGCATTTTTCTGTTCTCTAGGGCTCCCTCATCTGCTTGATTTCTGCTTCAATGCAGCATGCATGAAGGTGACCTCTGTGACTGCCATTTGTCCCCAGAAAAGGCTAAAACACTATTTAGGGGTTGGGAAGAATGGAACAGCATCTCAAAATATGATGTTTTCCTGTAGGGGGGCCTTAAGTATTTATTTCCCTCTCACTAAGAGAAATCTTTGCTACCTCATGTGTTAAACGGTAACTACTCTGAAGTAATTTCTAGAGATGTGACTTACAAAGCCGGCTGTCAGCATGCCTAAAGGAGGAAAGAAGCTCATCTGATGGGATGGGGTTTTCTCCAGAGAAGCAGCTGGGCCATTTTTGAGAACTGTAGTAGCCAAATTATCCTTCTCAGCTCAGTTGTAATGCCATATTGGGGGGGAAAAATAAATGGAATTAAAAATCCAGTTGATAAGTATCTGAGTTAAAATTACAAAAATAAGCTCCTTTACCCCCATAATTGGTTTAGTTTTACATATATGAACTATTATCTACACCCACCAACGGAATAATATTAAAACCTTGCCACTGAGTTTACTTTGGTGTATTTTGTATCAGATCTTTCAGCATGTTTCAGTGTAGGCCTTTGTTTTCTATAGTTATGTTTAACATACTGTTTGTATTAATTAAAATCCTCTTTATTTTGCCAAGATCTACCTGTGACATGTCTAATGGAATAGACAATCAAACTCCTTTAAACTCTGTAATACAGAATGCATTCTGTATACATGCTGTTAATGGAGACAGTACTTCATCTCCTTCTCATGTTGCAGCCAGTCCCAAAATTACACCAGTACCAAAACCACTTTCAACCCAGCCCGCCAACAACACTGGTAAGAAATGAGCATGTTATAAAACACTGTTTGGTAAGGCTTTTCTATTTAGTTAAAATCATGTAGTCCAACTTCTGATTGTTTATCTGCCTTTTGCTATGTATATCTGAGATAAAATCTGTAATCCTATTTTCACTTCTCCATGATAAATATAAATCTTAAAATTTCTCCACTTCCTTAAGTCATTCCAGAACACTGTTTTGTTTTCCTTAAGAGACATCTTGTCATCAAGTAAGGCCTCTATGCCTGAACCAGACCATTGAATCATAGCACTGATTGTTTAGAGGAAAGAGTCTGACTTCCTTTATTGGCTCATTTAAAAAACATTTTTCTAGTGGAGGTGAGAGACAGTAAGTGGATTTCCTGACGGCAAAGAAATGGAAAAGCAGCAAAGAACACGGCTACCTCTCTGATAAAAGAAATGGAAGTATGTTTCCCAACAAGAAGTACTTTCCAACAAAAATCTGCAAAGGCAAAGACACAAACAATGTAACAAATTTATGAGAACTTTAAATTTCTCTAATAGCAGGATCTGCTTGTGTCACTGTAGTTCAGCATTTCTGTTGCCATTTATATAAACCTGTTTTCCAGTCGTATGCAAATGAGGTAACAAATCTGCTCTGGGATGAAATATATTTTAGAATTCTCAGTCCAGGATCACTTAAGTACCAATTATTTCTAAAGGAACGTTGTTAATTTTAAAATTTGATTTCCATCTGTAAATTTTGTACTGACTATTGTTGCAAGTAACCTCTAAGAGTAATATAGTAGAAAGACATTAGAGATTTTTTTTTCATTTCATTGCTTTGTGCATTTGAATGAATTTTACATATAATCAGTGTTGTCATTTTGCCAAAAAGGTAATTTAAAAAAAAAATGGCAAGTGTGAAGGAAATTGGTGAAATTGTCTCTTGATGTTGTGAAAGATAAACATGCTATCTAATTCTGCAGATCTAATTCTCTTGTGCAGCGTGCATCACAGCAGCTGTGAGCTCATAACCATTAGGATATTTGTGATCATTGCAGCTACACGCTTGTGTCTTTGCATATGCAAATGTTTGATATTAGGGTATATAAATAATTATATATCATCTGACATCAGTTCCTTTCCTGATTCCTTCTGGCTCAGTTGTGGCATTATTAGAAGCCCTGTGTTGGGGCAGCTCATTGTGCTGCCTTTGGAGAAGCCTAAAAGGGAGATTGACTTCCCCAGTCACAGTCCTCTTCCCAGTTTTCCCATTACGCTAAGGAGAAAGTATGCTGTGCTTCGTCTATACCTTTGCAGGATACAAACGCCAACATTGCAGTGTAGGTATGCTGCCAGGTGCATTGAGAGGGTTGAAGCACCCTTCTCACTCTTGCCCAAGGAGGGGAGTGTAGTTATTCTGCAGTGCCTGTGACTCCCTGCATGCTATAAATGGTGGCACAGTGAACTATCATAAAGGTGTTCCAAAAGCAACCTCTGTCCCTCATTTCTCTACCCATGCTTTACATATGGGCCAGCAATGAGTCCCTCTACACATTAATCTTATCTGTGTTCCCTTGTGCATATGTACTGCTGATAAATTCTGTTACATAATGAAAAACTTCCCACTTTGGTGGCCTGTATTTCTTCTAGCCTTCTTGGGAAGATGGGCTGGTAAAAGTTAGATATAAGAAGTAGAGGGCAGATTCTGACTGGTAATTTAAGAACAGATGTACAGAATTAATGTGAATGTTGGTTTCCCAAAAGGATGCTGTCACCTCATTTTAGACCCCAGCTTAAAACCCAGTCCTGCATATATGCATGTGAGTAAGGTTATAGTCATAAGCATTTGTAGTAACTGAACCTCAAATATCCTGTAAATAAACTTGCATAAAAATTTAACCTAAGTAGAAACATGTTACTGCAGTTTAAAAACTCACACACAATAGATTTGAATTCAAAAGCATATCATTCCCATGCAAGTGTTTGTGATCCAGATGTTGCAGAATTATGGTAGAGAACCATAGCGTGAAATTGACTAGAAAGTGACTATAAGCAAAAGTAAAATTGTCTGGTCTGTTTTTATTGTCTACGCTTACATATAGTGAAGAAAATTAACAAACAGCACAAATGGTGAAAAGTAAAGTAAATTCTTTCTTTTTATAATCTAAGGTTTTAGTAGCACAGATGAAGGAATATTTTTAAATATATATGAATTTTAACCTAATAGTGTCCATTAAACTTAGAATTTTCTGAATAGAGTCTTGATAGACTATCCTTTTGTGCTAGTCACTGTACAAACAAACAAAAAAATACTTCCTGCTCTAGAGAGCTTACAAATTGAAGATCTTAAATCAAAATTCCATTTGATGTGATAGATTGCTTTAACATGGCAATAATCCATAAATGATACAATATTTTGATGTTGCATTTTATTATGTATGTGATGCATAATTACTAGATCACTGGATTACTCTTGTGAATAGTCAGTTTCAGTCTCTGTAACAAAGCTACCAAGATGAATAAAAAATATACTAAAGAAAAAGTCTGTATTGATTTATAAAGTCAATACCTATAATTTCTATTGAGATCCTTTGGCTCAGCTAAACCAGCATTGCCTTGTACATGAACTTGATAAGATTTTTTTAAATTTTCTGGTTAAAAATGACTTATTGAAATATGACACATTGTAGCAGAATACAGTGCCACATTTACGTGTAACTGAACAGACCAAAAATTACGTTAGTCTCAATTATATAAATTACTGTTTTTATTTTATAACACTAAACTGTATAAACCCAAAATGTTAAGGTTGTTGATTTTGTGTGGAGACAGGCAAGGTTAATTTTATTTAAGCTGGGTATGGGTGCAGCTCTTACTATTTTACTTTGAAACCACAATAAGAAATTAGCAATTATTTTTGTAGTTTTATCCTCAGACAAACATTTAATGAACTTCTTATTTGAACTGGAAGTATTCACAGGTAATTTTTAGGCCTACCATAATTAGGTTTTCTCTTAACAGTTTCCTTTCCTGTTTTCTCACTTGCTGCAAGGGCAGTTTTGAAATAGTTTTTCTACTTAAAAGCTTTACAAGAACTGTTGGTGCTATTTGCTTCCACCAAACCACATTACCTTTTTCCTTTTCACAATGCTTTCCTTTAGTAATTGACAGGAGGTTCTGTTACCAGAAATGCAAATTCAGTAAGGTGGAGGTTAGGAAGATCTTATTGCAGTAGTAAGTCTTTGTTTATATATTTTGTGTTAAATGTGCTCTGCTGGGCTAACTAATTGATAGACAAAAAAGTGATATCTGTAACCCTTATATTAGCTTCTGCTTCTTTACCTGATAAACATTTCCATGTAGTTTCTACACATGCAAAAATATGTATACTTCTAACAGCAACTGTAAAAAATAAATTTCTTGTTCTATGTAGCCTATGTTTGTCAGGTAAATATACATTTAAATTAATATAATTTTAAAAGGCTTGTTGACTTTAACTTCAAATGTAGTTGTTTTCATTATTAAATCCTTCTAAGAGATGGATTTTTTGTTTAATTGCCGAGTTAGTAGTTTTAAAAAAAATTGTAAATATTTTTTGGCCACAGTGCAAGCAGGAAGTTATCCAAGTGGACATTAAATGCTATCAGTTGTATCTTTCATACTCAGCCTTTTTTATTCTTCCTTTAAAATTATCTTACAGTCTCATAGTGATAAAGATTCTCTTTTAAAACCAATACCACTTTGAAGTTTCACACGATTTGCTCTTGAATTTTCCTTTGGGGACTTGAAGCAAGGTGCCCACCCTCTGCTAGCTTACAGAGCACATCTTACTATCCCACTAAACAAGCTGCCAGGAAACTGTAAAGTTACTACTACTTCAAGTAGCTCTGCATATTCCCATTTGTGGGCAATAAAGCAACCAGTGCAGTCTAACAGAATCTTCTCCAAGCAATGCCTGTTAGAGTGCACATGTACCTCATCCTACTCCTCTCCTCAGTGTCTTCAAACATTCTGAGTGAAAGGCTGTATAATGGCACGCTGCATCCCCTACTGCCTCAGTTCTTCCAAAACCTGCACCAGATAGAAGTGAACTGTTCTGGGGATGCAGGTGTAGGATTTTTTTCTCCTGTACTAGTTCCTCAGATAATTGTTGTTGTAGGTTGTAGTGTAAGTTTAGTTAGAGAGTTTGTAGTTATAGTTAGTTTAATTTTAAGCTCAGTTCTGAGTGATGGTGGAACTGAAGAAAAAAGTAAGACAGCATTAAGGGATGCGCTTCTGCCAGTCATCTTCCTGGCATCAGATGACCTCACTTAAGATGCCTAAAGTGCCTTGGTGAAGGTCAGTCTCTCCTGGGTGTTCTGGGTGTGAAACTCCAACAAACAGTATGCAAGGAGATGCAGAATAGACTGCAGGTGCTCTTGCTTAAGAAAGTTCTTGCTGCTAAGCCGTCTGGCTTCAGAAGATCATAAGATCCAAACACTAGGGGGCTACTTAAAAACTTTACAAGAACTGTTGGTGCTATTTGCTTCCACCAAACCACATTACCTTTTTCCTTTTCACAATGCTTTCCTTTAGTAATTGACAGGAGGTTCTGTTACCAGAAATGCAAATTTGAAATATATTCAAACTATTTTAGCTTCAAAGTAATCCATAATTAAGCAATGTTGTTGTTAAACAATTTAACTCTGAAGAAGACTTATTCAAATAAACTTTATTAAAGATGCACTTTAGTGGGGAAAAAACATAAAACCTTACTTACTATTATAAATATACCATCATAACAACGTATTACAATAATTAAACCAAACTTACCCCCTTACTATGCCCTCTTTGATTAAGTGGACAATACAGCTGCTCACCCTTCTTTACAATGGCATCAAAGTCTAATGTAATTCTTGTTGTGGAAATCCACAATACCGAGCTGAGATGCTGGTCAGTTAACTGGTATCTGTAGTGAGATTTGTTATAATTCAGTAGGGAAAATGTTTGTTCACACACATAGGTGGAGCTGAACAAAACAAGGATTTTCTGTGCCACTTGCGGATATTTGGGAACTTTGTTTCACTCAAGGAGACATAAAACTCATCCAGTTTTTCTGAATTGTACTTTTTCTTCAAGATGGAATCTCACTGGAGATCAATGTAATTGATTAGTGTCTTCTCTAGCTTCTCAAAGTCAGAGAATTGATGAGAAAATTCTCCGTGCAAGTTGCTCAAAAGTTTGCTGTACTTTTCTGTCTGCTCTGGCGACACTTCCAAGTATTTCAGTGTTGGAAAGTGAGTGAACATTTTGTCCTTAATTTGTTTTGAAAACAAAACTAACTTGACTTTGAAACGTGTCACACTAGAATTCAATTCATGTACAAACACATTCTTTCCTTGCAGCTTCACATTAAGTTAATTTAAATGTGCCAACATATCCACACTAAAAGCGAGGTCGCACACCCAGTTTGAACTATTTAATTCAGGGAAATCATTTTCTTTCTCCTGTATCTCCAGAAAAGTGCAAATTTCATCTCTGAGCTCCCATACTCATTGGAATACCTTTCCTAAGCTGAGCCAGCGGACATTTGTATGATAAAGTAAGTGCTGGTGTTCAGCATCCGTGTCTTCAAGAAGAGAAATGAATTGCCAATGATTAAGCTCCTCTCTCTTATGTAGTTCACTATTTTCACTACTGTGCGAACAACAGGATCGATGTCCAGGACATTTTTGCAGAGGGCCTCCTGATGTATAAATACAATACAGAAAAATCACTCTTTATCAGGGTTGTCTTTTTATTTTGTCCTGAATTCTTTTTAAAAGTCCTACGTTTTTCACAGTTAAATTTGGCGATCCATCTTTGGTTACATTTGCCAGTTAACTCCAGGGGAGCTTCAGATGTTAAAGACAGCCAGACACCGTCTCGTATAAATCCGATCCCTTAGTTGTGCATTTCATTGATTCCACTGATAAAAATTCCTCTGTGGTTTTAAATTTGTCGTCAATTCCTCTGACAAAAATCAATAACTGTGCTGTGTCCTTAATGTTAATGCTGTCATCGAGAGCTAATGAAAACAATATAAATCCCTGTGCTTTCTTGTTCAGTGCAGAAGTCAAATGTTCATCAATCACTTTTACTCGGCGAGTAACAGTTCTTCATGACAAACTAAAGTTGTTTTGGTATTCGGGGCACAGCATGCCAGCAACATCAACCATGCGTTCTTTCAAAAACTCCCCTTCAGCAAAAGGCTTATTTTGTTTAGCGATTTTAAATGCCAGAACATAACTTGCCTTTGTAATGGCTTCCTGAACTATAGATTGTCGTACATAAATATTTTGTTGAACTTTTAAGTTTGTGGTGAGTTTCTCAGTGTTTCTTGCTCGTTCCTCAGTTGTTAAATTACTGCCATAATTAGGATGTTTCGTTGAAAAATGGCGATTCAAATTTTACTCCTCAAACACTGCGATGCTTTCCTGATAAATCAGGCATACAGCCTTTGAGTTCAGGTTTGTGAAAAAATGTTTTGCATTCTATTCTTTGTTGAAAACCCGACACTCACTGTCTTTTTTTTTTCCTTTTTAATTTTTTTGCAGTGCTCATTTTTGAAAGGGAAAAGAAAAACCTAACTGCTGCCCTTATTTCAAACTGCTGATTTACAAGATTGCATGCACTTCATGCAGAGCCTCATTTTCAAAAGAGGTGCCACACCAACTGTTCTTTTTTTTTAACTCAGAAAAGACATGCGCCAGGGGCATAGCCACGGGTGGGCCTGGGCAGGCCGTGGCCCATGGTACTTATCATCCAGGCCCACCCCATCACTTGCCCCACTCTGCCAGCGCTCCAGCCGGGTAGCGGGGTTGGGGGCTTGCCCCGCTCCCCCTGTCTGCCTGGTGCTCCTGCTGGGGAGTGGTTTGCAAGCTGCCCGCCCCACTCCTAGGCGGGAGCGCCGGAGCAGGGCAAGCCGCTGACCCAACTCCCACATGGGAGTATCGGAGTTCGAGGGCTGGATTAAAAACTCTGATGGGCTGGACGCGGCCTGCGGGCCATAGTTTGCCTACCCGTGTCCTATAGGTATGTTCCTGGATCCCAACTACTAGAGGGACTGGTAGTCCTGGGCTCTGCGGCTTTATTAGGCTCTGCAGTGAGTGTTCTTAAGTCATCTACCTTATGTTCTGATCGTTAAGGATCTGACTGTTGAGAAATCTTTGGATCCAGTTCCACCGGATCTGTCTGCAGTTCAGAGAGTGATGCCTGACACTTTGTCTGAGGAAGAGGACGAGGATCTAATGCCTCATTTTAATTACAACTTTTGAACATGGTTGTTTAAATAGAACTAAAGATTTTAGGTCTTCTGGTTATTTGTTTATTCTACTAAGAATCATGCGGGTTACAGTTTATCTGCTAAGATACAGATTTCTAGTTGGGTAAAACTGTGTTTCCTTGAATGCCACAAGTTAGCAGCAGTCACTGTGCCTAAAGTTGTAACATCTCATTCAATGAGAGCCATGGCAGGATCTTTTGTTTGTCTTAAACATATTCCTATTGGGGAAATCTGTAAGGCTGCTTCTTGGAAGTCACTTTGTTTACTAAACATTATACTTTGGATTTGGCTTCAAGAGTGGATGCTAGATTTGGTGGAGTAGTGCTTCAATTGTTTTTAATAATCATAGAAAATCATAGAAGATTAGGATTGGAAGAGACCTCAGGAGGTCATCTAGTCCAACCCCCTGCTCAAGTCTGTTCCTTCCTCCTGAGTTTTTCAGCACTCCTTGCCAAACTGTTCCTAAGTGGGAATATGTAGAGTCACTCAAAAAAGAAATGAAGGTTACTTGTAACCAGAGTTGTTTGAATGCTTGTCATGTTCATTCCAAGTCAGGTGTGCATACACATCTTACTTGGAATGGACATAAGCAACACATCTTGAAGAACAACAGTTACAAAAAATAGGTAATCGTTATTTCTTTCAGATGACTCTGAACATTCAGACTTCCTGCTCATCCTCCCTTCTTCCTCGGTCCTATTTTGGTTTCTCTGGGTCAGCAGTTGGAAGGAACTGAGGTGGTAGGGGGCACAATGCTTCCTTATATAGCCTTGCCATCAGAACATTTAAAGACACTGAGGGAAGGAGGAGAGGATGTACATGCACTCCAACAGGTACTGCTTGGAGAATGTTCTACTGTTAGGCTTCACTGGTCAGCGCTTTACCCATATTGTGAATATACAGAGTCATCTTGAACTCTGATTGCAAGTAACCAACCTTCGTTTATTTACATATATAAACTAGAGTTTAAGTAAATTATCTTACGCTCACATGGATTGGGGATTGGCTAAAGGTCTGTAATAGGGGTAGGGGAAGCACCACCGTAATTGAAGAAGCTGCCTCCAGTGCCATTTTACTTGTAAGTCTTCTGCAAAATGGAACATAGCTCATTAGAATCTAGAAGGTGTAACCTTAAAATGCATATCTTCTGTCAGTGGATAAAATTTACGTCATGTTTATCATTTAAAAAATAAATTGTATCAGAAAGCTATCTGCTGTATAAAATGTTCTTTCTTTGTACTTCCCAGTTAATGGTGAGTCATCGTCATCTGCACCGGAAGCTGATAATTCTGCCTCTGAGGCTTTTATGGGTTCTGTAGAAACCCCCATGTCTACAGATTGTACTAACACAACAGGCGCAATTAGTTACTCTGAAAACAACACATCTTCTACAGTTCCCATTGTGTCTGCTGGACTTGAAGCTGTAACTACCACAGACTCTGAATCCTCTAATACCAGAAGCAGCACCACTGCAGAAGCAGCAAAACCAAGGGAATCTTCAAGTGCATCTGGGGAACCTGTGAGACAGCAGCCTGGTAGTACCAGTTCAGAACCTTTGCCACCAGGGTATGTGGGCTTGGTTTTAATTAATAATATGATCTAATCCTATGTGGCCTGAACACATTTATATATAGACATAGAGATTTTATTACGGCTCTGGATTGCCAAATACAGTCCAGTTGGCTGAGACATAGTTATTTGATCTAAAATAGTTTTGCAGTATTGCAGTCCTAACTGGGGTGGCAGCTTTTGGTGCCAGAAACTAATAACAGGCTGCTCGTTTGCTGAGACAGTGATATGACTTATATAGAAGAGCCTCAAGACATTCTGGGCAAAAAGAATCTTCATTTGAGATATTTAAACTTATTCCACACTTGGGACATAGTTCCTTGCTCATCTGCTTTTTAAGCATGTTATACATGTAGGGATCAAAAAGTGTGTGTGTCTGGGGGAGAGAATGCAGTAAAAATATCTTGAAAATACTTTAGACATTAACAGAGGTATCTGGAGTTGTGTCCCAAAAATGTTCTGAATACAAATAACATTGTAAAGGGGGCGTGGGGGTGTATGTGTGTGTAAAAAGGATAGAAATCATGCAATTCCAAGTTAGTCATGGTGCTTGCAACTACTGCATTAACACTGAAGCTGTCCTATTAGCTGTCACATGACTTCACAAACGAGAATTGAGAGGCGCTTACTGAAGTTAACAGAAACTGAAGCACATATAAGGACATATTAAAACATAGACTGGAATTTTTAACTTTTGTGGAAATATGTTGTCTCCTTGAGTGGAAAACATTACTTCATTTGCAATGTTTATTTACTGTTGCCCGATCTATTGATTACTGCTTCAGTGGAACTTAGACTTGTACTTGCATACAATTTTCCAAAGGTGGGGCTTTCCCCAAATAGGCCTGTTTGCCTCCAAAGAGAACAGGAAATGCCACCAGTTCTGCTCTTACCAGGGTCGCTCCCAGGGCTCCCTATCGGACGCTTTCCTCTGCCCCTGGACGGGTCACCTGCTATATGCCTTCCCTCCGTTTCCTCTCGTGCACCGGGTGCTACTCAAACTCCGGAGGGACAGGGCCCGCCTCATACTCGTCGCTCTGGCCTGGCCGAGACAGCACTGGTACACCCTGCTGCTCGAGCTCTCAGTACGGGATCCCATTCCCCTCCCATTATGGCCGGACTTGATAACGCAGGACTTGGGCAGGCTCCGCCACCCGGACCTACAGTCCCTCCATCTTATAGCTTGGTGCCTGCGTGGCTGACTCGCGCGGAACGTGTCTGTTCGGCTGAGGTACTGCAAGTCCTGATGGAAAGCAGGAAGCCTTCCACTCGCTCAACCTACCTCGCGAAATGGAAGCGTTTCGCACTCTGGTGCGATCAGAGAGGCATTAATCCTTTCGTGGTCCCTATCCCGACGATCCTGGACTACCTCTGGTCCCTTAAGGAGCAAGGTCTCGCCGTCTCCTCTTTGAAGGTACACCTAGCGGCCATTTCCGCCTTTCGGCCGGCCGTAGGAGAACGGTCCATCTTTTCCAATCAGATGGTTTCCCGCTTCCTTAAGGGCCTAGATCGCTTGTTCCCGCCAGTACGACGTCCTACCCCGTCCTGGGATTTGAACCTAGTTCTAGCCAGGCTCATGGGAGCCCCCTTCGAGCCCTTGGCCACGTGTTCCCTGCTCTATCTATCATGGAAAACGGCTTTTCTCGTCGCTATAACTTCAGCGAGACGAGTTTCCGAGCTTCGTGCCCTAACGTCTGGTCCACCGTACACCATCTTCCATGGAGACAAGGTACAGCTTCGGCCACACCCGGCCTTCCTCCCTAAGGTGGTGTCGGCCTTCCATTTAAACCAGGACATTTTTCTCCCGGTCTTTTTCCCGAAGCCACACGCCTCAAGTCGTGTACAACAGCTTCACACCCTCGACGTCCGCAGGACCCTCGCATTTTACATTGAGCGAACAAAACCCTTCCGGCGTTCGCCCCAGTTATTCGTGGCGGTTGCTGATCACATGAAAGGCAAGCCGGTCTCCTCTCAAAGGATTTCCTCCTGGGTAACATCGTGTATCCGGACATGCTACGAGCTTGCTCGAGTGCCAGCTAGCCACCTCACCGCTCACTCTACGAGAGCGCAAGCCTTGTCTGCCGCCTTCCTGGCCCATGTCCCCATCCAGGACATCTGTAGAGCGGCCACCTGGTCTTCTGTCCACACCTTCGCTTCCCACTACGCGTTGGTGCAACAACCTCGAGACGATGCAGCCTTCGGCTCAGCAGTCTTACACTCTGCCACGTCTCACTCCGACCCCACCGCCTAGGTAAGGCTTGGGAATCACCTAACTGGAATGCATAGGAGCAATCACTCGAAGAAGAAAAGACAGTTACTCACCGTTGTAACTGTTGTTCTTCGAGATGTGTTGCTCCTATCCATTCCAGACCCGCCCTCCTTCCCCACTGTCGGAGTAGCCGGCAAGAAGGAACTGAGGAGCGGACGGGTCGGCTGGAGTATATATCTAGCGCTATAGCGGCGCCACTCTAGGGGGCGCCCAGCCGACCTGCCGGAGTGTCTAGGGTAAAAAATCTTCCAAAGAGCCATGCACGTGCGGCGCGCCCATCTAACTGGAATGGATAGGAGCAACACATCTCGAAGAACAACAGTTACAACGGTGAGTAACCGTCTTTTCCCACAACCTGAGTGAGAACCCTAACCACGAGGCTATAGAGTCATTCTCATGCTCTTTCTCTAGCTGTATGACTACTGCCACAGTTTTGGGGGTGACCCTGTTTAGGGTGATGAAACTCCACTGAAGCTTTGCACACTACCAGTAGGAGGAAGAAGGGTTGTGTGAGCTGGTAGAACAGTAGGGATGAGTCCAGTGGATCAATGCATTGGTCATATCCAGTGACCCCAAAACACTCTGTGTTCAAAACCAATACTAATTTAGGCCACTTCAAAACCAATACTAATGACTTTGTAGAGCAGTGGCTGCAGTTATCCTGTCTCTTTCTCCGACCCCAAAACACTCTGTTTTGAGTCAGTGCATCCGAAGGAGTGAGCTTTAGCTCACGAAAGCTCATGCTAAAATAAATTTGTTAGTCTTTAAGGTGCCACAAGTACTCCTGTTTGTTTTCAAAACAGTCTCTGTTTTGAAAGAGACAGGATAACTGCAGCCACTGCTCTACAAAGTCATTAGTATTGGTTTTGAAGTGGCCTAAATGCTAGTTACTGCTGGTTGGAGGTGAAAATTCCATAAATAGATTTTTAAGGCCAGGAGAGACCATGAGATTATCTAATCTGATCTCTTTATACTACAGGCCCTTAAATTTCACCCAGTTACCCATGTATTGAGTCTAATAATTTGCGTGTTGATTTAAGCATACCTTCCAGAAAAGTATCTAGTATTGATCTGAAGACTTCAAGAGATGAAGAATCCAACACTTGCATTGGTAGTTAGTTGGTTAATCAGCCTTCACTGTTAAAATTTGTCCCTTTTTAGCTTCCAGTCATTGGTTCTTGTTATATCTTTTCTCAGCTAATTAGCCTTTTGGTATCTGGTATTTTCTCCCTATGAATGTACTGTAATCAAGTCACCTCTCAGGGCTAGTCTACACTTACCAGCCGGGTCAACGCGGTGAGTTCGACTTCTCAGAGTTCGAACTATCGCGTCTAATCTGGACGCGATAGTTTGAACTCCGGAAGCGCCGGGGTCGACTCCGGTACTCCACCACTGCAAAAGGCGGTGGGGGAGTCGACCTTGGAGCCGCGGACTTCGATTCCGCGGCGTCTGGACGGGTGAGTAGTTCGAACTAGGGTACTTCGAATTCAGCTACGCTATTCACGTAGCTGAACTTGCGTACCCTAGTTCGACCCCCGCTCTTAGTGTAGACCTGCCCTCAGTTTCTTTTTTGATAACCTAAACAGATTTTACTCTTTAGGTCTCTCACTCTAAGGCATTTTATCCAGCCCTCCGATCACCCTCTCCATTTTTTCACTATAATTTTTAAAATGTGCTCACCAGTACTGGAGGAAGTGTTCTAGTATCAGTCTCTCCAATGCCATATACAGAAGTAAAATCATCGCTCTACTCTTACTTGTGCTAAGCCCCTGTTTATACATCCAAGGATCACATTAGTCTTTTTTGCCACAACATCATGTTTGTCCGCTATGACCCCTTAATCCTTTTCAGAGTCACTGCTTTCTAGGATGCAGTCTCACATTTTGTAAGTATGAACAGTATTCTTTGTTTCAATATGTATGAAAGGCTGTATTAAAATGCATTTTGTTTGAACAGGTCCAGCTTTACCAAGTGCTCCAGATTGTGTTGTATGACTCCCCTCTCCTCATCTTTATTTACCATTTGCAGTTCCTCAGCTTCATGTGATTCCCTGAGTGCATAGTTTATATACTTAGGCTTTGCAGTCTAAGGAGTTGACCTTTAGAGAATTGAGTACTTACAGGCATTGAACCTATGCTTCAGGTCCTGCTATGTAAACAATCGGTAATAATTTTATTTGGACTTTACCATAATTTAAGTGATGATTTTCTAAGTGCAGCTTCTCATATCTTGCAGGGGTCTAGTAGAACTGCAAAGACACTTTGCATAAATAATCTTGCAATTAGCATGAGTTTTGCTACATTTTTCAGCTAAGTTAACATGATAAGATAAAAGGATATGAACAAGGATGATGATTGGGAACAAATATAGTCTAGTATTAGGGGGGAAATTGTTTAGCCTGAAAATTTCAAAGTATTATAAGCACATAATTAGAGTGACAGCAAGTGCATCAGTGGAATTTAAGGAATAAAGGATTTTCAGAAAGGTGGCTTTAGTGCATTCAACAGCCTTGGTGCACCTGTGTCGGAACATAACCTTTTTGTGTGCATGTGGGCACTGTGGATGTGGCCATGTGGTAGGTGTCCCAGTGGCATTTTCAAACTAGGTGGGGGAGTTGCATAAGCTGATGTTGGTGCTGAAAAGATCACAAATCCGGAATACACATATATGATTACGTACAGTCCCACTTTTCTCCTTGGCGCCTGGTCATTGCTGGAGAGGAGGTCTGTTGAGAACATCTAAAGGTGCTTGCTGATGAAAGAAAAGTTTTTAATGCAAGAAAATATGGACAAAGTTGTTGTGAAATTGTTACTTTGCTTTAATAAAGTTTGGGTTACAGCAAGTGGGAAAGGGCATGTGGAGACTAAAGTCAAATCAATAAATATAAAAATGAATGTGGTATGAGTGGTTCTCGCTGTTCAGAAACAGTCTTTCCCAACCAGGTACCCGAATGTGTGCAGGTTCTCCTTAGAGATTGGGTAAGATCATTGGTATTGTCATGGGTGGAATGCATTTTGTGTGTGGTGTTCTTCGGTGCAGACAGTCAAGAGTAGTTTACACTGAGAAACTCCACATGGACCTAAAAGCTAGTTGAATAAGCACCATCATAAATAAAATTATTAATAAATGCAATGTAGTGCACATTGAAAGGAATAATTTGAACTACTCATACTCTATTTCTTGGGTTCTATATTAACTGCAAGTATCAGAGGGGTAGTCCTGTTAGTCTGTATCCACAAAAACGACGAGGAGTCTGGTGGCATCATAAAGACTAACAGATTTCTTTGGGCATAAGCTTTTGTGGGTAAAAAACCCCACCTCTTCAGATGCTTGGAGTGAAAATTACAGATGCAGGCATAAATATACTGACATATGAAGAGAAGGGAGTTACTTTACAAGTGGAGAACCAGTGTGGACAAGGCCTATTCAATCATGGTGGATGTGGTCCACTCCCAATAATTGAGGAGGAGGAGTCAATACCAAGAGAGGGAAAATTGAGCCAGCCATTCCCAGTCCCTATTCAAGCCCAAATGAATGGTGTTAAATGTGCAAATGAATTGTAGCTCTGCAGTTTCTCTTCCAAGTCTGTTTTTGAAGTTTTTTTTTGTTGAAGGATGGCTACTTTTAAATCTGTTGTTGAATGTCCAGGGAGATTGAAGTGTTCTCCTACTGGCTTTTGAATGTTACCATTCCTGATGTCTGATTTGTGTCCATTTATTCTTTTACATAGAGACTGTCCGATTTGGCCAATGTACATGGCAGGGGGGCATTGCTGGCACACGATGGCATATACATTAGTAGATATGCAGGTGAATGAGCCCCTGATGGTGTCGCTCATGTGGTTGGGTCCTCTGATGGTGTCGCTGGAGTAGATCTGGGGACAGAGTAGGCAACGGGGTTTATTACAGGGATTGGTTCCTGGGTTAGTGTTTCTGTGGTGTGGTGTGTAGTTGCTGGTGAGTATTTGCTTCAGGTTGCGGGGGCTGTCTGTAAGTGAGGACCGGCCTGCCTCCCAAAGTCTGTGAGAGTGAGGGATCATTTTTCAGGATAGGTTGTAGATCGTTGATGATGTACTAGAGAGGCTTTAGCTGGGGGCTGTACGTGATGGCCAGTGGTGTTCTGTTATTTTCCTTGTTGGGCCTGTCCTGTAGTAGGTGACTTCTGGGTACCCGTCTCACTCCATCAGTCTGTTTCCTCACTTCCCTGGGTGGGTATTGTAGTTTTAAGAATGCTTGAAAAAGATCTTGTAGGTGTTTGTCTCTGTCTGAAGGATTGGAGAAAATTCGATTGTATTTTAGGGCTTGACTGTAAACAATGGATCGTGTGATGTGTCCTGGATGGAAGCTGGAGGGTGAGCGTGCGTGCCTGTGGTAGAGACATTGATTACTGTCCTGGGGCGGGGCTGGGCATGCATGCCTGCCAACAAGCAAGAGAGACTCTGTCCTTCTCGCTTGCTACCGCGGCTTGCTGGGGGCGTGGAGACGTAGGTCTTTTTAATTATGCAGAAGGAAGGCTCTTTCTGCAAGGCAGAAATGTAGCAGCCTGCCTGCATAATAATATGGTTAATGTTATTAGTTAACTGTTCCCATTCTCCGTCAGTTCTCATAGGAGCATAAAAACTGTAAAAGTTTTAAGGCCCCTACATTGCCAAAGTGATGTAAAGCCTTATAAATGACAGTAGGGGAACCAGCGAGGAAGATCTATGTGCTTTCTGACTTTTTTCCTGTGTCAAAGTGACACAGTGGGGTTAGTTTACAGCTCAGAATTTATTTTATTTACCCATTAAAAAAAACAAACTTTGAGGGCAAATAAAACAATTACCAAGCAGTCAATAAAATGTCAGGATGTCAGGACAATCAGAAGCAAGCACTTCCCAAAGTACCCAGCCAGGTCCAGGACAATAATTAGGAAAACTGTATGACTTTCATGTGTGAAAGTCTGAGCAATTTAAAATGACATTCTACTTTTTTGCTTTTTGGTGTTCTGTAATGTAATTTAAATTCAAATGCAGGATTATAAGTGGAATGCAGAGTATTAGTTATCAAGTGTTTGTAACTGAGCTTTCATGTGTTTAGGAAATGCTGAATAGTTATTGTGATTTTTTTCTGTATTGTTGGTTAAATAAATTATCAAATCAATTGAAACTGGTGTGATTATATTGTATTATTTTCACTAAATATGCAGCATTTTGCAGAATTTTTAATTTTTTGGTGCAGAATTTTTAATTTTTTGGCGCAAAATTCCCCCAGGAGTGGAGAGTAAGAAGAATTCATGTAAGATAGGACATAATGTGGCAGACAAGCCTTTTGTGAGTGGGCAAATTTGACCCTTAGCCTTTAGAGTAAGGACTAGGATTGGATAACCCATTTGTTCACTAGCAGACTTTTTTTTTTTTTGCTTGTCTGAAAATTTAATCAGAAGGCAACATTTTCGTGTTGTTTTTTGTTTAAAGACATGTCTTTTGTTTAAGATGGGAACAGAGAAAGGATCCTCATGGTAGAACCTATTATGTTGATCACAACACACGAACTACGACGTGGGAAAGACCACAGCCTTTACCACCAGGGTAATGAGAGTTTATATACTACTTTGAATGTTTTACTTACATTAGTACCAAAAAGTATTTTTATTGCATTTTGTAATTACATGAAAAAAATATCATTATACAACTTGTATTTTTTCAAATCAGAAGTTCATAAAAGCAGTACCACACATGTATTGCAATACCTCCCTTCCCCAAAACAAAATAAAACAGCATAAATCTTTACCAGATAATGATCAGGATCATCATAGCTACTTTTGTTTGAATGTTGGTGGCACATCTATTGCCTGTGCTGATCTTTTGCTGCTAATAATGTTGAATGATTTATCCTTTTATTTAATGTTTAAATTTAAAGAGTGCTTATTTTATGACCTTTTTGGTCTAGCTGTGCAGAAGAATGGTTGAGACTGTTTCCCTTGGAAGGCTAACAGTTGTTTCTAGAAATTTACATAAAGTCTCAGAAATAGAACACCAGTGTGTTATACAGCAGAAATTAAAACTTCTGCCTCTCTCTCATCTCTATGTTGTAACTGAAACATTGGCTAAGAATTTAGTGTACCACAGAAAATTAGTTTTGTACTTTTTACTGAAAATTATATAGCTATTAACATTAGTATTTTTGTTTGTTAGCTGGGAAAGAAGGGTTGATGATCGTGGAAGAGTTTACTATGTGGATCATAACACAAGAACAACAACATGGCAGCGACCAACCATGGAATCGGTGAGGAACTTCGAGCAGTGGCAGTCTCAACGTAACCAACTACAAGGAGCTATGCAACAATTCAACCAACGATACCTCTATTCGGTAACTTTTAGTAAGCTATAAAATGTTAGGAGATATTTTTAACTTTACTGTTCCAAATGGCTTCAGAATTACACAACTGTATATATTGTGAGATGTTCATCTATAAAGATGATTAGCATCACTAACTCGAATAATGGATTCTATTTTAGAACCTGTACTTCTAAAGCTACTACCTGTGCAGGATTCTCACTGCTGGGTCTCCGCTCTCCAACTCAAGACCTGTCTGCTTCCCAAGCACTTAAGGTTTATAATCCCTAAGGGCAATAGTAACTGGTACAAGTATACATCACCTTCTGACCGTAGGGGAAACTTCAGCTCTGCAGCTCAGCCTCTTCTTTGAGTATTGACTTTTTGGGCACACTTGTCTTAGGGTGTTGTTTTAGTACTTAAGTGTTCTTGATTTTCTTTTAATCACTCAGTGATTCTCAGCTTTTCATCAACATTTCGGTAGTTCGGCTCTCTTACTTTGGGGCCTGTTTTGAAGTATCCGCTTTTGTTCAACTGTGAAACTTCTTGCATGGTTTCTGTGTCTTCTCTCAGAGTATGGCTACACTTACAAGTTGCAGCGCTGGGAGTTACAGCGCTGGTCATGCAGCTGTGTAGGGGCCAGCGCTGGAGTGTGGCCACACTGACAGCTACCAGCGCTGCAGTGTGGCCACACTTGCAGCACTTTCCAGAGCTGTATTGAGAGGTGCATTGTGGGCAGCTATCCCACAGAACACCTCGTCCCGTTTTGGCGCCGTTTTGGCGCTGAGTATTGTGGGAAGGGGAAGGAAGTGTGTGGGTCATTCCGCTTCCTGTTCCAACGCCCCGTGGTGCATCGCTTCACATCCCAGCATTCTGTCTTTCCGGCAACGTTTGGCGCCATTGTGAGTGTCTTTCTGTTTTACTCTGTGGGAAATGGAGCCCGAGCTGCTGAGGACTGTGCTGATGAGTGTCGCCAGCACAACACGTTTGGCAGTCGAGCTATTCCTTCAGCTCCAAAGTGACAGCGAGGAGTCTGACGATGATATCGATATCGATTCTCCTGCCACGTGTGACACCAAAGTGCTTGTGGCATTCACAGAAATGCTCAGCACCGTTGAACGCCGCTTTGGGCTCGGAAACAAGCACTGAGTGGTGGGATCACATCGTCATGGAAGTCTGGGATGACGAGCAGTGGCTGCAGAACTTTCGTATGAGAAAAGCCACTTTCATGGGACTGTGTGCTGAGCTCGCCCCCACTCTGCGGCGCAAGGACACAAGATTGAGAGCTGCCCTGACGGTGGAAAAGCGGGTGGCTATTGCAATCTGGAAGCTGGCAAATCCAGACAGCTACCGGTCGGTCGGGAACCAGTTTGGAGTGGGAAAGTCGACCGTTGGAATTGTTTTGATGCAAGTTTGCAAGGCAATTAATCGCATCCTGCTAAGAAAGACCGTGACTCTGGGGAGCGTGCAGGACATGGTGGATGGCTTTGCACAAATGGGTTTCCCTAACTGTGGAGGGGCAATAGATGGGACGCATATTCCTATTCTGGCCCCCCCCCCCACCTGGCATCAGAGTACGTTAATCGAAAGGGGTATTTCTCTATGGTTCTCCAGGCGCTTGTGGATCACCGCGGGCGTTTCATTGACATTTACACAGGCTGGCCTGGAAAGGTGCATGATGCACGCATCTTTCGGAACAGTGGCCTGTTCAGGAAGATGCAGGCAGGGACTTTTTTCCCAGACAGGAAGATCACAGTAGGGGACGTCGAAATGCCCATTGTGATCCTTGGAGACCCCGCTTACCCGTTACTGCCTTGGCTCATGAAACCCTATACAGGGAAGCTTGACAGGAGCAAGGACCGGTTCAACTACAGGCTGAGCCGGTGCCGAATGACTGTGGAGTGTGCTTTTGGCCGTTTAAAGGCACGCTGGCGTTGCTTGTATGGGAAGCTAGACTTGGGGGAAAGCAGCATCCCGCGGTTATATCCGCTTGCTGTACCCTCCATAATATTTGTGAAGGAAGGGTGAAACATTCAGTGAGGCATGGACCACCGAGGTTCAAGTCCTGGAGGCTGAATATGCACAGCCAGAGAGCAGGGCTAATAGAGAGGCCCAGCACAGGGCTTCAAGGATTAGGGATGCCTTGAGGGAAGAATTTGAGGCTGAAAGCCAACAGTAATGTTTGCTGACTTGCATGGGAGTGAATTGCACTGTTTACACTGTTATTCTATTATCCCTAAAATGATTTGCAGTGCCTCTTTCTTTACTGGGCTAAGGTATCTTTCACTATCTGCTATAATAAAGACTGTTTTCAAAGCCAAGAATTGTTTTATTGTAAAGAAAAAAAATTCCTTGACAGACAGACAGACACACAACATTTCATGAACACAAGAGGGAAGGGGTGTGGGTTGGTGAACTGTACAGTCACAAGTTTGCATATGTCCTGTCTGGAGTGCTGTTTAACGATTCCTGCACTTCAGGGTGCATATACTGCATGGTTGTGGGGGTTGAGTGCAGAGGGTAAGGGTGGTAGGTATCAGGGCTGGTTGGTGAAAGAACAGGTGTTGGAGGCAGCTGGTGGTGGTAAGAAACTGAATGCTGGGGAAAGGCGGTTTGAGCTGACATTGGGGCACAAGGAAAAAAGCTTTGGGACGGGGGGGGCTGTGGGGCAGCAGGACGGCTCTGCCTGCATGGCTAAGATTGCCTTGAGACAGTCCGCTTGGCTCGACAGGATCTCTAGCAGCTGGTTTGTGCTTTTCTTCTTTGCCACAGCGTTTCTACGCCAATGTCTCTGGCGGATCATGCTTTCCTTCTCTCGCCACTCCTTCAGTTCCTTTCTCTCTGCAGCAGAGTGCTGAAGAACAGTCTTCAGCATCTCCTCTTTGCTCTTTCGGGGATTTCTTCTCAAATTTTGTAGCCTCTGTGCTGTGGAACATCTGCCCACTCCAGGAGTCAAGGTCACTGTAGAAATGAAACATTTAACAGGGGCAGCATTGTATCCACTATCTCCAGACATGAATTGTTACACTGAGGGAGTTTGAACTTTAACATACTTTCCCCACACGCATAACACGACAGAAGCCACGAAATGGTGAGTGAGGGGTGCTTATAGAAGGAGAAGTGGGGCTTGATTGATAGAGGGGGCTGGTTGCTTGGGTAATCTGGAGTGATAGAGGTTGAGTGAAGATGCAGCTGCAGGGGTGATCTTCACTATCTACCTATCTCTTCACTAAAGAGTCTCCCAACATTTTTCACAGGAGTTAATCCTGCAAGATATCTCCCTGCTGCTAGTAACTAGGGGACAGTGGGAGGCTCATTTACAGCAATGTGGATTCCGCCCGGGACCCTACGGCTTCCCTGTGTTCAGAAATGATCCCCCCCCCAGTCGCGGAACAGTGGCGCGGACGCGTCAGCGTGACTGGGACAAGAAACACAGTGGCTCTCCCTATAAACCTGCGCAGGCATATTGCCCACGCTCTGGCTGAAACTTTTGCTGAGATAACTGAAGCAGATTACCGCGACGTGATAGACCACATCAACGGGCTATTCCACATCTAGAGGCTGGCATGCATGCAGCCATAACCCCCCTTCCTCTCCAGAAACATTTCCACCCAGAAAATAAAAGCCGCTTACCGTTAACCCGCTCCTCTGCTTGTCGTTCTGCAACTGCTGGCTGCTGCGATTGGGTACTTTCCTCCTGGCTTGAGAAGAGATCCTGGCTGCATGCCCACTCTGGGGTGTCTTCCCCCATCCCAGTAGCTTCACTCGTGGTTTCCTCCCCCCCCGCCTCCGCCTCCGCCGCCTCCGCCTCCTGTCCCCCAGCCTGCTCAGAAGTGTCCATCGTTATCCTGGGATTGGCAGTGGGGTCACCCCCAAGTATCTCGTCCATCTCCCTGTAAAAACGGCAGGTCGTGGGGGCAGATCCGGATCGGCGATTACACTCGCGGGCTTTGTAATAGGCACTCCAGCTCCTTAACTTTCACCCTGCATTGCAGTGTGTCCCGATCATGGCCCCTATCCAGCAAGGACCTTGATATCTGCTCAAAGATATCGTAATTCCTCGGCCGGGCGCAGCTGTGCCTGCACTGATTCCTCCCCCCAAACACTGATGAGGTCCAACAGCTCGCCATTGCTCCATGCTGGGGCTCGTTTGCCACGTGGAGGCATGGTCACCTGGAAAGATTAACTGATTGCACTCCACACCTGGCTGCAGCAAACAGGAAGGAGATTTTTAAAATTCCCGGGGCATTTAAAGGGCTGGTCACCTGAGGCAAGAGCAGTAGAGTGCAAACTGATGAGCAGAGTGGCTGAACAGGAATTCTGGGATAGCTCCTTATTCCCTGGAGGACAGGTAAAGCGCTGGTGAGTGTCCACACCTGCTGAGCAGCGCTGGATCCACCAGCGCTGCACTCCTTATACCCCTGCCGGGATGGGTTTTCAGCCAGCGCTGCAACCAGGGAGTTGCAGCGCTGGTTGTGCCCTGCAAGTGTGGACGGGGTGTAATTGCAGCGCTGGAAAGCCTCCACCAGCGCTGCAACTTGTAAGTGTAGCCAAGCCCTCAGGGTATCATTCATTTTCTTAATCCTATAGCTGAGCAGCTTCAAGAAAAGCCTATTCTTAGGTAGGGAAAGACATTAATGAATGAACAGATTCACTGTATCCTCTGGGAGTCAAGAATAGTGTGCAGGAGTGTTAAACTGTCTACATATACCACCTAAGCAGTCAAATATTATGGGGATCATATCCAGACTCTCACTGAGGGACCCCGCTAAGAGACCCTTATAAGATTGGTATGAGGCCAGAGGCGGTGTGTGTGGTGGTGGTGGGGATACAGGGTCAGGTACCTCCTCAAATTTCTGCCTTCTATTTACCATACAGGTTTTCAAATTGTGGGGTGCATGGCCGGGTGCTCCCTAGGCAGAGTTGTGCACTGTCTTTGTATGAGGATGGACTGGATGCTTCAAAGGAGAAATCATTGAATTGTAAGCCTGAGCCAATTTCAGCCTCTGAGCACTGGGATTCAGGGCTGGCACTTCCTGCATTAGTACAGCTTCGCTCTGAGCTCACTGAGTTAGCTTTCATCACCAAAGCATCCTGTGACATCCTGTCTGAAACAGAAGATTCAACTATGCACTTAAAGTTGACTGTACTCAGCCCCAGTTTGCCTAATGAGGCACCACATAAGAAACATCAGGAATGGGCATAGAAAGATGTATCTCTGGTGAGGCCCTTGACTCCTGGCTGCTCTGCGTCAACCCCTCTGGGTGTGAGTGTGAGACTCTGCGATGTGCATCCAGGGACCTTGCCAAATTGCCCCAGGTTATCTCCAAGGCTGTCTTGAGGGATGCAGTACCATCTTTGACACTTGTCAGAATTCTCAACGCAGTTGGAGTGTGTTTTGCTCTGTTGATGTACAAAGCATGAGCCCTAGTGCTGGTATTCCTGGTATCTTGTGCCTAAGATCTTAGTGCAATCAGGATTGACACCTTCTGAGACACTGTCTTGAAGCTTCTGGCACTCTAATCAATTGTCACCTGAATGGGTGCAGGGTGATGATCAGGGAGATGGCTGTTACTTGGACTGGGGAGAACTCGGCAAGTCTTCTGATGCCAAATATATTTCTATTTCCCCTAATTTCTTTAAAAGCTGGCTAAATTGGCAGATTTTGAAATAGCGCCACTCCAGCCATTTACACAGATCACAATTGCTCTCAGAAGGTTCCTGCTCCATTGCACCCTACTTCAGACCATTTCATGAAGATATATCAGGACACCTCATCTGTCCTGTCTCTAAGATTTTTCAGAAAAAGTTTTGTTCTTTTCAAGGTCATCAAATATTTTCCAATGGGAGCTTGGTCGTCATGATAGCTTTGGATGTGGCCAGAGAGAAGACTAAGGAAACGCACCTTGAACTCTGATGCTAGAATTCATTTGTACTAAGAGGTTACCAGTCAATGGCTGCAGCCATTCATGTCGTGGCCTGCCAGGGCTTCATGGTCAAAGAGCAGGTATAACCTTTGGGAAAATAGCCCTTTGGTTTTGTCAGAGTCCTTCCCCATGACAAGTATCATGAACTTAAATGAGTATGGGAAGGATGTGTGGGCCTGTCCCAGCATTAGGCGCATGTGGCCTTAGATGCGGGTGAGATAGTGGTGAGAGCAGAGCATGTCTGCAGGTCTCTAGCTTCTGACAGAAGGTAAAAAAGAAGAACTCGAGCACCTACTCTACATAAGGACAACCTTTTTCAGGAACAGATGGAGGACTCTTTAGAGAAAGTGAAAGATTTGACAGTCATCCTGTGTTCTTTATACCTGAGTCCCATCCTCTGGGCACTGCCTGTGGTGTAGGAAAAGGAACTTTGTACTTAAACCTTGCTTTCACATTGAAGGTTGGTCCCAAAGGCACTGTGGCATAAGCCCCTTTGTGAGAACCAAATGTCCAGTTTTTCTTTAAGGAACCTGTAGTTCCTACTACATAAATCCATCACAGCACCCCCCAGAATTGCAATTTTTCTCAGTCTTTAAAAGCAGGGCAAGGAAAAACCAGGTGAGTATGCTCAAACTCCTGATGATGAAATGATCTCTTTGCCTGGCCTCAGACTCAGGTCAGGAAGCTCTCCCCTCCCCAACCCACTACCATATATCAGTCTCAGATTGAGCACAATGCTCGGTCTGCTTTGGCACTGCAGTTGCCCAGACCTTCGGGGAAGAAGTTGGAAGGTTCTGGGAATGCTCTCTAAGAAGAGGAGTTCTAGTTCTCACAAATAACCTACATCTAAAAGATCTCAATCTCTGGAAAGATTAAGTGTTTGAGCCCTCAGATACCAGTCTGGATAGCATTAAGACTCCATGCTCCTAAGACTCTGAGCTCCTCTAAGGGCCATGACCCGAAGCATGCTTCAATACTATCAAAGCATGACTGGAGCAGCAGGGAAAAACAGCCTACTTCTAGCAAGTTGGTATCAATAGACCTCCCACCACCTTCTTTGGTACCCAACATTGATTCCTTTGGTACCTCAACAATCCAACCATACACCTCAGCCAACAATCGCTTTGAAGCAGTCAGCATCATTAATAACATCAAATTCCACTGCAAGGGACCTACCTAAGTAGACGTTTACCTGCAGTATCATTAGTTCATCAGATACCATAGGAATTTAGATATTCCAGAGACCTGTTTGTGTTGGATGAGCTGGAGTCTCCTCTCTTGATGGATACCGAGCACCTCTCGGTACTGAGAGCTACACAGTCACCAGAATTACACTTCTCCCTGGTACCCTCTGGTTCTCCATCGTTTTCTGGTGGAGATGCCCCTTTTGATGTTGAAGAGGACCTTTCATCAGTCTCTCACATCTCAGTATAAGGCACTCCCATCTGCCATTATGGGAATACTATTGTATTCCACTGTGGTTTTATGCACGTGTCCAGAGCCGAAGAATTTGAAAGTAGTGTCTGCTGGCCTGTGTGTGTACCGTGGCTCACCTTGTGCCTCCATCCAGGGATAAAGGGCAGGGTGGACTGACTATCCCCCTAGTTCCTTTTCACTGCCATGTAATTTGGATCGGTATCTGCAGCTTCAGCCTACAAAATAAGATTTAGATTTAGCTTTGTAAATAGTTTTAACAGTTTGTGTACTCCCTTTGGGGAAACACCCATACCCTGTTTGGGTACTGAACTATGCCCAGGACTCTGGGCTTCACACATTTTGTTTCCTGCCCGCGGTCCTTCTCCATTAGCAATGACCACCAGCTCTGCCTGTACAAGTGGTCCCCAGCTTACGCAAGACCCGACTTATGCAAATTCGCACTTATGGAAACAGTTCCATAAGCCAGAAATAGGATTTTTGAGTTGCAAAAATGTTTGCGTCACGTACGGGCATACATTTCTGACTTACGCAAAATTCGAGTTACAAAAGGCTTTCTGGAGTGGAACGATTGCGTAAGTCAGGGGCATCTGTACTGCCTTTGGGAACCCCACATCGTGGTGAGGTGCAGTATCTGCCAGTCGTTCCCCAGCCGTACCTGAGAAGGGCAGGAACTTCATCTTCAGAAATACCACATGGAGAAGCCATGAGGCCTCAATTAGACTCTGGCCAGGGAAACCCCTTCCCCACATACATTGGCCTCATTCAACAAGAAGTGCACCTACTGCTGTAAAGTCCACCAGGAAGCACTCTCATAAGCATGAGACCAATTCTTCCTCTAAATTCATTTCAGAGAAGTCAGATTCATCTCTGAGCAAGCCCATCAGCTTGGTGTGTGAGGACTTAAGGACATCCTAAGTCCCAGAGACATGACAATAAAGCCCAAAAGCATTGGGCTACATCAGTACCCGACCGCTATCCATCTGTACCATCATTCACAGCACTTCCTAAGCCTCAGGATCTACCAGAAGCGACAAAGACTGATCACGGTCAACTTCTCATGTCCATGGCACCATCTTCCTTGGCAGCTACACAATCTCCTCTGATTCCAGCAGCTCAGATAAGTAGAACCCTTCTCACACTGGGGAGATCTGAATCTGTTGCTGCTCCACAGGACATTTTTGCTTTCCTGGATCTGGAATTCCCGCCATCAGGCCCCTCTGTTTCCAGAGAGATGACACCATCAAGGGAGATGAGTTTATTGCCTGACCTGTATGTGTAGTGTAACTCTCCTCCAGGGGCATCAACAGTACTGCCTCTGGAGCCGGAATCAGCCTTCTCTTTATCAGGAGATTCTGAACCAGCTGATGAACACCATCCTACATATCCTCCACCACCCAAAAGACCTAAATCAGTTTGGCATGAAACTCTGTCTCATCCAACTCAGATTTGTTGGTACTCCATAGAGGAGGCCTCTATGACCACCTGTTGATCCTTCTTGCTGGCTATATTGGGATCCTGGGGACTAGCACCTCCCTGCAGAGTTGGTCTGATCTGCTAGGGAGTCATCCCTTGCCTCCCCTGTAAGGGGACACTCAGCTCTGCCCCTGGATCCTACAGAGGAGGAGGTACATTACACACTGGATCTGGCAGTTCTGCCGTAACAAGCAAGACTGCCATCTTCATCTCCAAACGAAATGGAGAACCCTATGTCTTCTCCCCCCCAGGATGACTTCAGACAGTTCCAGGACCTTCTTCACAGAGTTTCTGGAGAACTACAGATGCATCTTGAAGAGGTTCAGGACTCCCAGCACAAAGTCTTAGACATTGTCCACTTGTCCAGATCCAACAGTATAGTTCTCCCTATTAATGAAGCCATACTGGAGACAGCTAGGCAGGGGTGTGCCAAACTGTCCACTTGCATTCCCACCCACAAGAGGACAGAGAAGTGTTACTATGTGCCAGCCAAAGGGACAGAATTTTTGTTTTCTCACCCCATTCCCAACTTGGTCCAAACTTGTGGGGTTCGGTCTTCTAGATTGGATGCTGCCCTTAGAAACAGAGTCTTGTCTTTAGTCTTGGACTCGGCTCTGAAGCTCCTCTTTCCAGCTGGGGGTAATGCTCTGTAATTACCTGAAGTGAGTGCCTGTTGGAACGCTACTTTAAGAATGAGAGGTTGCTCACCTTGTGCAGTAACTGGAGTTCTTTGAGCTGTGTGTTCCTATGGCTACTCCATTACCCACTCTCTTTTCCCTCTTCTTCAGAATTTCCTCTCTGGGGTTATGGGTTGGAGAAGGAGCTGAGGTTCACCCATATAGCCCTATATAGTCTCAGTGCAGGGCATAAGGATGTGTAGGACTCCTGTGTGAGCCATATGGGCACTGTTGCCAAAAAATTGAATTGAAGGCACGTGGAACACGTGCTGCCTTGAAATGGAGCACCCAGAGGGATATACATCTAGAAGAATTCCAGTTCCTGTAAGTAACCTTTCCTTATTTTGTATACTTTTTATCATGTCCTCTTTTTTTGTTCATCCCTCTTTTAAGGAAAAAGACTCTATTCTTTTTCCAGTCTTTCTTGAAGTGCAGCGATGGTGTGCAGTCATCTATAAGGGAGTGATTTGGTGCTTTCCTATGCTAAGGTTGTACTTAACTACCTAAATATCTTAAGAACTTGGGGTGTTCTGCTTGTTTTGTGCTATGAAGAGCTGTGAAGTCGCAGGAATGAGAATCCTGCAAGATATTAGAGAAGTAGAAATACACGGCAAGTCATTTTTCCCTCTCGTGATCCTTAAATAGCAGCTGATGCTTTGAGACACTTTTTGAAAGAAAACATTCTATTTTCAAACAAATATCTTCATTTATCACTTTTTCTCTGTATTCTCTGCTAAAGGCGTCTGCTTATATGCAGAATCCTTAAGAGTTAATAGGTTCTAGGAGTTCATCTGAGGCAAAAATAATTCTTTATAACACCCAAATGTGATAAGCATAATTATGATTTCAGGTACTATATAATCAGAAATACTGATGCACTCTTAGGAAACAAAGATACTGTTTTGAACCCATTAATCTTAGTGCTCAAAAAAAGAGAGAGACAAGAAATGTAGAAAATGTTATGTTGGCAGGATTGTCTGTTGTAAGTACAATGTATTTCAAATTTTTATAAAAAGTGCAATTATTTCTTTAATAAAACAGAAATAGGAAAACAGTATAATGATGTGTAATTGCACGTTTCTGTTTACTAATCAAAGTACAATATTTATAATCAAAGTACAATATCTGTTCATGGAACGATACCTTCTTCATCTAAAATATGGTCTGCCTTTGCTTTAATGATATCTTTTACCATTATCACTGATTTTCAGGCCAACTTGAAACATGTTTACTTTTTTCTCTTCAGAATGCATTAGGCAACTGTTACAATGTGTCCTCTCTGATATTTTATTCACCAGTCCTAATTTGGTGACCCTTTTTATGATCTGTCAATCAGACACCAATATTCAAAAAGGAAAGAGAAATTGGGTGTTTGATGGCTTACTTGCTTCTCTTCACAACTGCTTTCCATATATTTGTCATGTTCGGTGAATAGTTCAATTGCATTAGCTACAGTTCCCATCAATGGTAAAACAAAAACACTGAAGAATGATAATAAAACAAGAAACAAATACAAAGGAGAACACATTTGTTGGCTACAGCGCTGCTGTAGATCGTCAGGCTCAACAGGTAGTGATCAATGGCTCCATGTCTAGTTGGCAAGCTGGTATCAAGGGTTGGTCCTGGGACTGGTTTTGTTCAATATCTTCATTAATGATTTGGAGGATGGTGTGAACTGCACTCTCAGCAAGGTTGCAGATGACACTAAACTGGGAGGAGTGGTAGATACACTGGAGGGTGGGGATAGGATACAGAGGGACCTAGACAAATTAGAGGATTGGGCCAAAAGAAACCTGATGAGGTTCAACAAGGAGAATGCAGAGTCCTGCACTTAGGATGGAAGAATTCCATGCACTGCAACAGACTAGGGGACCGAATGGCTAGGCAGCAGTTCTGCAGAAAAGGACGTAGGGGTTACAGTGGACAAGAAGCTGGATATGAGTCGACAGTGTGCCCTTGTTGCCAAGAAGGCTAATGGCATTTTGGGCTGTATAAGTAGGCGCATTGCCAGCAGATCAAGAGACGTGATCATTCCCCTCTATTCGACATTGGTGAGGCCTCATCTGGAGTACTGTGTCCAGTTTTGGGCCCCACACTACAAGAAGGATGTGGAAAAATTGGAGAGAGTCCAGCGGAGGGCAACAAAAATGATTAGGGGGCTGGAGCACATGACTTATGAGGAGAGGCTGAGGGAACTGGGATTGCTTAGTCTGCAGAAGAGAAGAATGAGGGGGGATTTGATAGCTGCTTTCAGCTACCTGAAAGGGGGTTCCAAAGAGGATGGATCTAGACTGTTGTCAATAGTACCAGATGACAGAACAAGGAGTAATGGTCTCAAGTTTCAGTGGGGGAGGTTTAGGTTGGATATTAGGAAAAACTTTTTCACTCAGAGGGTGGTGAAGCACTGGAATGGGTTACCTAGGGAGGTGGTGGAATCTCCTTCCTTAGAGATTTTTAAGGTCAGGCTTGACAAAGCTCTGGCTGGGATGATTTAATTGGGGATTGGTTCTGCTTTGAGCAGGGGGTTGGACTAGATGACCTCCTGAGATCCCTTCCAACCGTGATATTCTATGATTCTATATATTTTTGTATTAGAGTAACTATAATTAATTTGCATACAGATTAGAACAATTTAGTGCTCTGAGTTTGCCCCTGAAAGGAAGAGGAAGCTGTTTGCAGATAAATTATAGGAAAAACTAAAGTGAGATGTTTGATGGTGGATTTTGTTACCCAGGAGATTGGATTAGCTCTCCCTTAGTGGTAAAAGAACCTGTCTGTTGACCTGAGTGGCCAAAACCACGTCATCTTAAGATAAGAAATGCAGTCAGGGTACCCAAACAATCTTAACTCCTCCGTGTAGAGATGCCATGAGAATAAAAAATATGAAAAAATAATTGTCTTCAGAAGAAACAGTTCACTCTGTTCTAGGACCACAAGCAAACATGTCTTAATCATAATCATATGGTTATTGCATAACATTAGTATAGACCAGAGTTAAAGTGGTTTAGGTGCCTTAACTCTGCATTTCTTAGCTTGACAAGTTTGGATTTCTTTTAAATGTAACCTTACCTGAATTTGCTGGGTTTGTAATGTTTGGTTTTGGAATTATTACAACATCTCTAACAAAAAATGATATAAAAATAATAAAAAAAGACAACCCAATGCAGCTTCTGTGGAAAAAAAAAATTGTGCCTTCCCAGTCTAATTGTTTGAGACTCAACAAAATAGTAGATAATGGAGAACTATGATATACATTGATATATACATAATTATATATGTTAATTAGAAGCACGAGCCGGGAGATGCACAGTTTTCATTTACACAAGCTATGTTGATTTGTCTGTGTCATAGATGTTTTAAGGCTCTGTTTATCATTTTGCCTATTTTGCCTTGAACTGAAATAAAACTCTCTAATTTGTAACTTCCAGGATCATCTCTAGTGTCTTTTTAAAGCAAGTTACAATATTTGCTCCTCCAGGTTTGTAGCTGATTTTAAGAAGAGATGGTATGTTTTTGTTATCCGCTCAGACGCTTCATTCTTATGTTCCTTCAAAAATCTTGGCTGCATATGTGCCATCCAGTCTGGAGATCTGTAGTGGTTTTGTATCATCAGTTTGTTCCAGCATGTCTTTTTACAAACATCTTAATCTTTATTACCTAAAAAGAGGAGATCTAAGGTAAGTAATCATTTAGGTCCTCATCTTGCAATGCCATATGCACTTCCTTAATTTTTTATGCATGTGAGTAATTGCATTAACTTCATTCTTGTTATAAAGTTAAACACACTTTTGCAGGATCAGGGGCTTCACTTCTCTTCAGTGTTCTTTATTCTCCTTAATTGTTCCTTTCATAACTTTGTATCCGAAAGGAACCACTGATTCTTTTGCAGCTTCCTGCTTCTGACATACTTAAATAATTTATTGTTTGGGTTTTTATATTTGTCTTACTGGTCTTCAATATACCTCTTAATCCATTTAATTTCTGTTTTACAGTTCAACTGCCATAGATTGTTCCTTTCTTTTGAATGTTCTTGGACAATGCAGTTCTTCATTAGCTGTAGTTTGCTCCCTTCAACATTGTGTACTCAAAGACACAGAAAATAGAAAAACTATCTCAATCTGTATCTGTGCATCTTGCTCTTTGTCTACACTGGGAAAATGAGCCATGTTGGAAATGCAGGTTACACTACTTTGCACCCAATGTAGAGTAGACTGTTGTATTTAAAAATGTGTTAAGTTGACAATGACCAAGTAATGGATTTTTAAACACTATACTTACTCTGTACTGGGTGCCAAGTGGTGTTTAACAATGTGTTTGTTAAAACATGTCACCTAACACATTTCTAACATGATTCCTTGTAAAAAAGCAACCCTGGATGAAAATAGCAGCACTTGACTAGGTAGGGTGACCAGACAGCAAGTGTGAAAAATCGAGACGGGATAGGAGGGTAATAGGAGCCTATATAAGAAAAAGCCCCAAATATCAGGATTGTCCCTATATTATCGGGACATCTGGTCACCCTATGACTAGGGGAAGAGTCACAGTGTCCCTGCAAAGAATATTTCATGTTACCCATGATTTAGACAGTTCAACCCTTGGTATCTGTAGGAACAATTCAGAGAGTCTTATCTAAATATTTTAAAGGATTTAGGCTGGTTGCTAAATCGGATCAAAGTTGTTTATACCTTAATTGGCTCAATGTTTTCATCTGTAGAATCACCTGATTCTGTAGATAAAGTATATCAACCATAAATTCTAGATTCTCCTAGGTATCCGTTGATTCAGAAGACTCTGTGGACCTCTCAATCACTTTTTGATGTAAAACATGCCAAAAAGTAGACATCAGTTACCAACTGTTGTCCTTTACTCTCACCATCATACTGGAATTGTTGGCTGATGATTGTGATTATATAGTTTCCAAGAGTAGAAAGGGTACATTTCATTTGCTATGGAGTTGAATGGCTTACTACGTATAGTTACCTCTGTTCAAGACCAGCAGCTGGTAGCCACGGCGTTGTAGTTTTAAAAAAATTCTCAATTTGATTTTGAACTAAAGATTGTCCTTTCTTGGTCACAAAAGTTACATTTATAAGATCTTCTGTGACACCTTGGTGGCAAATACAGTTTTCACCAGATAATAAATACATTAGCAATGTTTCTCAAAATTCAGAAACTTAAGGTGGTCTTAGCCAAGAAATTGAGGGCTTTTCTCAGCTTACTGATGTCAGTCATACATCCAGTTCTTAGGACATCGTTTATCCTTTTCAACACTTTTACATTTAGGATATATTGGATCGAGAATTCTAATTCTAGTGATCAGTTCTCTCCAGCGTTTCATTTTCTGTTAGATCAGTGGTTTCTGAAAAACCTTATTTTGGAACTAAAACTGAAGTGCCACTTATGTTTTCTAAATCATAAAGTAATTAAGCAAAGTCTCTTGTTGTTTCAGAGAATTGTTAATTAGTGAAGCAGTTCTTGTCAGGGCATAAATTTACATTTGTTCTCACACCTAAACAGATAAAAGGAAGGCTGTCGTCATAAGCTGTATTTTTTAATGGTCGAGGTGGAAGACGCTTAAAACTTGAAGTTATTGTAGGAAAGCTAAACACTTTAGCTACATAACTACCATTTTGTGTATGTCCATCTCAGAAAAAGCAGTGTTTTATTGTTTGGAAGCCAAATATGTAAGCAGTTAGAGAGGAGGAGTCGGGGTTTACATGTTTTGGTCTTTGTTCTGCCACTGGCTCACTGTGTGAATGTGTGAAAATATTTTTAACTTTTCTGTGTCTTGGTTTCCACATCTGTAAAATAAGTGGATTTGAGATCTTAGTATCAAAAGTTCCATACAAGTGCAAAGTATCAGTAATATGATCCTTTGGATAGATAAAGTAGTAGATACTCCACATTGGTTCCCATCCATCAAAATCTCATTGTGTATACAAACAGATTGGACTACAGAATACAGACTGGATTGGTGGATTTTAAGATCTGAAATAGTAATTTTTTTCACTTGTAAATTAGGATTCAGAGTCTCAGATCCACCAGTCTGGAGACTATTGGCCCCTCTTCACTTTTAGGTCCTGTCTATACTAGAGTTTAATCTTATTTTTCAAACCCATTCATTAAAGTTTACAACTAGTACAGATCTAAAACAGTTAGTAACAGTAGCCAGTGCAATTACTAATACACCTAGTAACAACAGCCAGTGGTGTTGTTACAGATTTTGTTACAACATTGGTGAGTAGGTCTGCGTAGGTAGCTAGCATAGCTTAAGTGCAACCATTTTAATGAAACTTGGGTGTTTGTCCAGTTCTTCAGGGAAGAAACTTGTTCACAAAATGGTTCCACCAATGGCCCCAAACCTAGGCAAACCACATCGCTTATGCAGCGGAAATTTAAAAAAAAAAATGTTATCTTGAGGATCCCATGTCAAAATGTGCTCCAGACACCCAACCACATCCAAACTCAACCACATCTATTTTGGATGCTTCAGCTCATTTGTGCTTCACACTGGCTTGCACATGGATCAAACCACAAGAAAGAGAACTGTGCTTAATAACTGTTTTAAAAAGGCTGTAGATACCAGGCCCCAATCCATGCTATTTGTTCAGAAACAGGTGCCCATAAGGTGTGTCACTCATTTTTATTTATAGCTGAGTCACATGGGCAAGCAGTTGGAAGGATATGTAAAGATGACCCAAGGTGGCACAAATCCTGCTTTCCCATTAACAGACCATAAAGTGGGTAACTCCATCAATTCAAATTGATATATTTAAGACCTAGTAGCCAAATTTAAAGATAAGAAGATACTATATTCTTCAAAGGATGCATTTTCCCACAACTTAATTTTGTGTTTTTATTGAGTAATAAGCTCACCAAGATACTCTGTAAAGATTAGACATATTCTGTTAAAGGATTGTGAGAACATTTCCATTATGAGCCTTGTTATGAGGTTTAAGACTACTGTACAAACAACTGATTCAGTATTTCTTCTATTTTCTTGTAATGGTTCCATAAGACAAGATGGTAGTATAGTACACAGTAACCTTAAAGCCCTTTTAAGTATGACTGGTATTTGCATGCTGATTAGGGTCTCCATTGACCTTATTAATAATAATATTTTGAAGCACCTAGCCTCCCTAGTACAAAGCCTTAAAGGAAGCAGTTGACTATATTAAAGATGGTTTTAATTGTTCTTTCATTTCCTCTCTGACCAGTTGCAAATTGCAATACTTTGAAGATGGTAAGATGCATGGAACTTCATTTTACTTTGATATAAATCAAAGCAAGATAACTGACAAAATGCCTTGAATCTAAGAGGGTGTGAATAATGTTAAAAACTGTAGATGTTGAATGACTAACTAAATTTAGTACGAAGAGCTAAGGACACAAAGAAAACTTTAAGTTCTCCTTACTTTTTTTTAGTTTTTGCCTAAACTACAATATTACTTTAACATAGCTTAATAATTATATAATTTAGTGTTATGTAAATTTTGTATTGAAATAGTATGTTGCCAAAGAACCATATTCTTGAAATAAAGAATCAGTAACTCGATCAAAAATTCATTTGCCATAAATGATGCCTGATTTAATGGTTTTAAATGTAAGGTTGAAGCTAGTTATTTAGAAATTTTAGGATTGACTAACTTTTTAGACATACTAGTGTTTTAGATTTTTTTCATATGCTAAAGGTCCTTTCAAGTAAGATAAATGGCTTTGAAATCCAAATGGCAATGAAGAGAAAAATATCAAAAGTACTTTGTAATACTAGATAACATACTTTATTCTTCAGTTAGTTATTTGGTATTACTTATAAGGGATAACATACAAAACTAATATTGTATACTTAGTTTTGAATTTTAACTTTGGGCATCAGGATAATGTATTTTCATGTAGATCCTTCAGATGTTACTTGACCTTACATGTTTTCCAATACTGTTGTTAGCAGAACTATTGTTCACGGGATGATGTAGAGGACAGTCTAAGCAATTCATATGTAGATTCTTTGGTGGAGACTATCTTTATAGGAAAAAGACATGATCTTGTTTATAAGAATTGACAGAACACATAACTTGTGTATTTTTAAAAGTATCTTAATTAGATAGACTTATTTATCTATATTTGTTCTTTAATATAAATTTGTGTCTGGTTTGTTCTTTATAACTAGGCTTCAATGTTGTCAGCAGAAAATGATCCACTTGGGCCTTTACCACCAGGCTGGGGTAAGATGATAAGCTATTAATTTAGTAATGTGACTGTAACCGAAATTTGTTGTTTAATAATTTTTATTTTTTTCAGAAAGGAGAGTGGATTCAAATGATAGGGTGTACTTTGTGAATCACAACACAAAGACAACACAGTGGGAAGACCCCCGAACTCAAGGGTTGGTGTATATAATGTCTATATTGATGTGTGCAGATCAAATGATCTTGCTTAAACATTGTTGTAAGTGTCTTCATGTGAAAAAAGTGTACTGTTTTCAATTCGTTTTACAGTTTACAAAATGAGGACCCACTTCCTGAGGGCTGGGAAATCAGATACACTAGAGAAGGTGTCAGATATTTTGTTGATCATAACACAAGGACAACAACCTTCAATGATCCTCGAACTGGAAAATCCTCTGTGTAAGTGAGCCGCTAATAGAGTTTTTTTAGAAGATTATTCACTGTTTAATAGTGAATAGTATTCCACATATTAATGAGCAGTTAATATTTTATATGGGATCTCAGCATTAAGTGCAGTTCAAGTTGCTGCCTTGTAAGTATTTTCTATCTTGGAGATTTAACTACCAACCTTACCTTTCTCATTGAAATATTCTGTAATAAACTTTGTTCTAGGGCTGTCAATTAATCACAGTTAACTCAAGCAATTAACACAAAACAAACTAGATAAAAATTAGTCATAATTAATTGTTTTAATCGCACTGTTTAATAAAATATCAATTTAAATTTATAAATATTTTGGATGTTTGTCTACATTTTCAAATATATTGATTTCAATTACAACACAGAATACAAAGCACAGTGCTAATTTTATATTATTTTTATTACAAATACTTGCACTGTAAATATATAAACAAAGAAATTGTATTTTTCAATTCACGTCGTACAAGTACTATAGTGCAATCTCTTTATTGTGCAGGTGCAACTTACCAATGTAGAAATTTTTTTTAATGTAACTGAACTCAAAAATGAAACAAGGTGAAACTTTAGAACCTACAAGTCTACTTAATCCTATTCTTGTTCAGCCAATTGCTAAGACAAACAAGTTTGTTTACGTTTACAGGCGATAATGCTGCTCACGTCTTATTTACACTGTTACACGACAGGTATGCTAAACATTCGTAAGCCCTTTCATGCTTCGACCACCATTCCAGAGGACATGCTTGCATGCTGATGACGCTCATTACAAAAATAATGCATTAATTAAATTTGTGGCTGAACTCCTTGGGGAGAGAATTGTAAGTCTCCTGCTCTTTTTTACCCCCATTCTACCATATATTTCATGTTATAGAAGTCTTGGATGGTGACTCAGCATATGTTGTTCGATTTAAGAACACTTTCATTTCATATTTGACAAAATGCAAAGAAGGTACCAATAGGAGATTTCTAAAGGTAGCTACAGCACTCAAACCAAGGCTTAAGAATCTGAAGTGCCTTTCAAAATCTGAGAGGGATGAGATGTGGACCATGCTGTCTGAAGTCTACATTTGTGAATTGCGCTTTCATGATAAAGTGATTGCACTACAGTACTTGTATGAGGTGAATTGAAAAATACTCTATCTTTTGTTTATCTTTTTTACAGTGGAAATCTTTGTAATAAAAATAATATAAAGTGAGCACTGTACACTTCATATTCTGTGTTGTAACTAAAATTAATATATTTGAAAATGTAGACAAACATCCAAAAAGATTTTTTAAAATGGTATCTATTGCTTAACAGTGTAATTAACACTGCAATTAACACGCCTATTTTTTAATCTCACAATTAATTGCGATTAATTTTTTTAATTGTTTGACAGCCCTACTTTGTTCATTTGATGTAATTATTGTCAAGTGCTCATATACTATGTTTATAAATGCAGTAGAAATAGATTGAGGAAGAGCTGTAAAATTTGAATATTAGCTAGATCATAATTATTAATACAATGTTTGAAGAAAATAAAGAATATTCAAATACTGGTAATAAAGTACTCTTTTAGCTGAAATATTGCTATGTCAAATATATTGGTAGCTAAATAAAATAACTCCTGATACCCAGTGTTTCAAAACAATGTACAGATCAATGAATACTTTTTTTATAGTTCAGTGAATATAGTCGCCCACATGTTGCTAGTGCTCTGAACAGCATCTTACATATAGAGTTAAGACTGACTTCTGATGACGTTGTAGGTGGTCTTTCGTTAATTTAAGGAGTTAACAGGTTACAAAAGTTAGATTACATTTAAAATTTGGCTGGGAGATTTTGAACCAACACCAGAAAATAAAACTGGAGCATATGTTAGTCTTTTTATGGTGGCCATTTCTTGTGAGCTTGAATTAGTTTTATTGAAATGCACAAATTGTTGGTCTAGTGGTGAAACTACTGAGAGCTGATTATACTGGTGTATTGATTTAAAACACTTCAAATATATTGTTTTACAGAAATAAAGGCCCACAAATTGCTTATGAACGTAGCTTTAGGTGGAAACTTGCTCATTTCCGTTACTTGTGTCAGGTACTGTAGTAGTAATTAAATCTATCTTTGAACATTTGAATTTGTGTTTGTGCTGGGGTTTCACTGACTTAGGCGCCCCCTTCTGGCTGGGTATGGACATAGCACCCTCCTTTTTCTTGGCACCCTTTATTGACAGTTGCTTCAACCCTCACATAACTTGGCCTTCTGGCCAGGTCATGCATTTATGTCCACCTCTTTTGGGGTATATAAAGAGTCCAGCAATGAGTGGCTCTGGTGGTTAGATGAGGGGGTCTAGGCCTCCCCTGAATAGAGATCTCGGAGTCTTGATCCTTCTGTCTTCAGGGCACTCTCTCGGCTAGATTTCCCATCTCAGGAGTAAGCTTTCTGCCTTCTATACCCTCTAGCAGCTGGTGGGGGAAACAGAGGACCACTCTTTCCACCAGGTTCTGATCCAGGGCCCAGTGATAGGCAGCTACGTCCTGCACACTAAAGTGCTGTTTGTTACCTCCCTGGATCATTTCCTACATGTCCCCTCTTTCCCAAAGGATAAAATAAAGACATTAAATAATTGAAATCAAAGGTAATGTGTCAGACTGTCTGAGTGTCTGTGGGTTTGGCAAAGTGACTACAGCCTGGCCTTAGGCAGCAGGAGCTCCTACAGTGCTCCTTCCCAGGAGTTCTGAGTTTAGGTCAGCTCACTTCTATTGCTTGCATGCCTAATGAGCTGGCCTTGCCTCCTTTTGAGTGCCTCCTCCAAGCCATGCATGCTTTGTGAGTGTGGCAGGGGTTGCGGCCACCTGGGATCAGCGCAGCTGCTTAACCTTTCTTTATTGATATGGGGTTTGTATACTCCATCACAACGTTCATTTAGCATATGCTGCCACTTATGTGTTGTTGTTTTATGCTTACAGTCAAATGCATTGCCGAGCCATGTAAAGATTAACGTATCCAGACAGACACTGTTTGAGGATTCCTTCCAACAAGTAAGGCTATGATGTCTGCTGTATTAAATATGTTCATTGAAGTAAGACAGTGTTACAGTATGCTGCTCTAGTTTGTGACTGTGCAATCGTTAATAGGGAAAACCTTGATTTTAAAAATCTATTGTTCTACCATAACTACTACTTCAAAGATTAAACCTGTGTAACTAGGATTTACAATTCTTAACCTATAGCATTCTATACTTCACAGATGAACATGCTGCCTTCTGTTCTAAAAAATAGAACATTCCTAGTCTAAAACTTCTCCCTTTCATCCCACCAAAAATACCAATACCTTCAGAGGCGTCAGGAAGAATATTATTAAAGGGAAAAATATCAAATAGTTTGGGCCAAAATTATACTTACCCATTAAAGAGGAGTTGCCTAATATATTGAAATAATTTGTTCAATACTTTCCCTGTTATTCAAAACAAAATGTGTAAACTAAAATAATTAAACAAAGCTATTAAATGAATATTTGTACCTCTGTTTAAGGTAAAATGTCCTGATCCCCAACTGGGTCTTTAGGTGCTACCATAATACATATAATTAATAATAGTCTGAATTTGAAACAATCAGTTTGCTTAATGGGTTGAAAGTAAATTAATTTAATGAGCCTTTGTATTTTTTTAACTCTGTGTTTAAAATTGTTTCATAGATCATGGCTTTAAAACCCTATGATTTAAGGAGACGATTATATGTTATATTCAGAGGTGAAGAAGGATTGGATTATGGTGGTTTGGCAAGGTAAAGAAAATTCCTTATAAATCTTGTTTCATATACTTATAGATTTTATTTTTAAATTAGAAGATTGCACTCTTATCAAAATAGGGTTGTAAATTATGGAAAGAGGCCCACTCACTTTGCATATTCTGTTGTTGTGACCTAGGTAACCTTTTTAGCCAATTTCAGTAAGTCAACCTGGGACCCAAGGGGTGCTTTTCACTGTCTTTCTGAAAATCCACCCAAATAAAGCTGAGATATAAGCCTCTAAAAATTGCAGTTTGCACATGTTCTGTAGAGGTTTGTTAGAGGCTGGCAGGAAAATTCTTCAAACATTCTGAGGGGCCAAGTAGAACTACTTCTTTGATTAGTGTCCCCATGGGTGCTCTGTTTTAGGAGCACATGCACATCTTTGATCACAGGTTTTTGGTAGCAGTACCTGCACATGTGACCTACACATCGTCATGCCCTGTATAGAAGCTTTATAGGGCTACGTGATCAAATTGCTCTCAGTTCCTTCTCAACCGCCTTTGGCCAGAGATGGCGTCTACTGCCTGCCTGTTTACTGTGTACCTGTTTTCCCCCTTGTATTAGTGTTTTAGCTTTGTAGTTAGTTCCAAGTAGTAGTAGGTTTAGTACCTTATAATTGGAACATTTGTTCCCCTTTCCTTTTCTAATAACAACAAAACCCAAAACATATATATACACACGCGCGCACACACTCTTTTGGTTTTCTTTTTCCACTGATGAGGGCTTGAAAATCTTTTTCTTGTCAGGGATGATGGGCTTACCAGGATTTAACAGGTACTTCTCTTGTTGAGAAGCAGTCCTTTTTAGTGACTAGCACTCCCACTGAACTTGTTGCATGGAAGACACTCACGTTCCCAGCAAATATAAAATCCACTCTTCTTTTAAGGGATGAGCCCGTAAAAACAAGGCTATTGAGAACAGGCTATTAATGATGGAGCAAGCTTTAAAACAGTTGTCGATCCTGGGTATAGCAACACTCCCCTATCCTCTGTATGGGGACCCTTCACATCTGTCAGTGCCCTTTCGTCCTTGAGATCACGGTCACTGATAGCTTCCAAGGGGAAGACAGTACCAAAACTCCGATTCCCAAAACTCTCTTCTTGACTGACATACCAACAACTGCACTGCTAATAACGAGAGCTTCCCATTCCAGGAATAAGGAAGAGGATAAGAATTGCAAAACAGAGTTCTTTTTTGAATGATTGCACATGTCTATTTTTACTGTAGATCTCGTGCACAGTTGTTGGAGATTTTTTTCTTGGCAGTACTTTTCAGGGCAGCGTGAGCATCCTCTTCTGCCTCGTGCCACTTCATGCAGGCATAAAGGGGGTTGCTCTGCTCCTGACCCCACTCAGTTCTTTCCTAGTTCCAGTGATGGTTGTTGTTGGAGCTGGGATCTTTGTTTCTTCATATCTTCCATTCCTTAATGTAACTTGTACCTGTAGCATTAGTTTTTAGTCTCTTATAGTATATCTCAAGAGTTAGTTATAGGATTAAGTTAAGTATAGTACCTTTTTAGTGTAGGGTTACTGGTGTCCCTGTTGGGTACCGGGCTCGTTACCGGACTGATACCCTGTTCTCCTGTCTTCAAGGCCTGTTATTCATGTAACAAGTCTATGCCAGTGAGTGACCCACACCACAGCTCCTTAAGTGTCTGGGAGAGGTGCATGTTAGTGACAGATGTCACATTTGTAGAGGGTTCAACCCTGCTTGAAAAATGACAGGGCTGCCAGACTCAAGTACTTACTCAAGGTGTCTGTGGTTCTTCTGCCATTGGAACCCTCCTGCTCTGAATGGGTACCAAGCACTTCCGAGTCTGTTAGTAGTGCTCTTCCTTTTCTGACAGCATCCTCAGGCTGAACTGCGTCGTTGGTGCCAAAGAGACTGCATAAGTCTCCTAAAGACTTGGTACCAGGATTCTCTAAAAAGAAGGCACTGAGTGTTCACAAGGACTCAGTGGGGCACTCAAAAACATCAAACCCTTTGGAGCAGTCTGTGAACCAGGAGGGACTGCTGATTCAGGGACCAATCCCTGAAGAATTGGCACACCTTTCACTACTGCAGGCTCGAGCTCTTTCCGGTGTCATTAACACCTGTGACTTTCAAGGCAGCCAGAGAGTTGCTTAACTTGTTACCAGCTTCTCCTGTGATTCAAGAGCCTTGTACGATAGCAGTATTAGAACCAGGTACTCCTCTGGGCCTGGCTCCATCCCCAGACCACCACTTGGTACCAGCCACTTCTACTCTTGCAGCATCTTTTTGTAGGATTGCACCTAGAGGTAAGCCAGCAATGATTTTACTGATGCCCTCTTCACCAGGGCTGGAACCTCTGTCCCTGCTACTGACAGATTCAGCTTCCCCCGTGGTTGGAGGAAACAGACTCCTCACTGGACTCAGAAGTTGGATCCTTTGTGTCCTGACCTGAGCATGCCCACCAACAGGGGTTGGCACCACCATATTGCACAATGGATACTTGACAAAATTTCTGTACTTGGTGACGGACATGAGGGAAGGAGGGTGTTGTCATTCAGTCATTTGATTTTTTTTTGAAAAATTACCACGGCCCTCAAAAATTTTACCACGGACACTTGTGTCCTTGTATGGACACGTTGCTGACCCCTGCCCACCAGCCCCAGTGGGGTACCTGCCAGCAGTGGTACCATCCACAGTCTCAGCGTCCTAAGAGCCAGGGGCCTACACAGAGCTGGGTCCAACCTCCATACCAGTGATCCTCCTTTACCCTGTAGGGTTTCCCTCCACGTTCCCAAACCTCTCTGCTCCTTTCTTGCACTTCTACATCCGCCAGACACTTGGAGCATCTGTAGGAAGGTCACCATCTTCCTTCCTCTGGTACCAGGCTCGGTACTGTGCAGGGGGAGCTGCATGCTTAGGATTCCTCTGTAGAGGCATTGAAGGAGGGAACTTCTCAACAATATTTGTCCTCTTCTTTGTTGCCTGATGAGGCAGTAGTGACTGAATCTACTTCTCCCCTTCATAATGATTTTAGAGCTCATGAAGACTTGTTGAGGAGGGTGGTTGTAGCTCTAGATATCCAGTCAGAAGAGGTACAGGAAAGGACATGTAGGCTTGTGGGCATTTTAGCCTCTGCAGGACCCTCTAGGGTAGCTCTCCCTATTAATGGATCCTGTCAAGATTTTATGGGAGACCTCCTCTTCTCTGCCTCCCACTGCCAAGATAGTGAAGAAGAGATGCCATCAATCAATGAGGCAGAGAACTCCAACTCAGATACACCCCATATGACAGAGTGGAAATGATTAGATATTGTCGGTCGCAAGGCCCATTCATCAGCCACTCTGCAATTGCAGATTGCCATTTACGCCTCGCTGTTGGCGAAATACAACCACACTAATTATTCCAAATTGACAGACTTTATTGACTACATACCAGAGGACATAGGAACCAATTTAAAGCCATCATCTCAGAGGGCCGTCTCCAAGCCAGAACTGTGTTACAGGTGTCTTTAGATGCAGCAGACATGGCAGCACACTCCACAGCCATAGTTATGCGTAGTGCTTCGTGGCTTCACCTGTCCGGCTTCCCAAGGGAGGCGCAATCCACTATGGGAGGACCCTCCCCTTTGATGGCCACAAGCTGTTTGCAGCAAAGACTGATGAGTCCCTTCAGCACACTGAAGAACTCTCAGTGACCCTTCGCTCCTTTGGGATATACACTCCTGCATCAAGAAAAAACAGGGTACATACTATCCCACTCAGCGTACAAGATCTGCCCCATACGTCCAACAACAGAGGCAGTATGACACACACAAGCAGACGGAGACTTCCAAGGTCTTCACCTCCTCCGGCTCAATCATCAGCGTCTCGACAGCCATCTGCAAAACAAGAATTTTGAGGGTTTGGTCGAGGGCCGAAGAGACCTCCCCCATTACTCAGTGCTGACACCATCATTGACCATCCCCCTTTTGGACACCGTTTGATCCCTTTCTATTCAGCATGGAAATCCATCACCACAGACAAATGGGTTCTAGAAATAATCCACACAGGCTATTTGATACAATTCACCTCCATCCACCCTCCCTCTCCATCACACTTCAGGGACTCCTCTTATGAACAACTTCTACAGCAAGAAGTAAGCCACTTTCTATGTCTGGGCGCTAAGAAACTGGTACCATCCTAACACGGAGGGAAGGGTTTTTATTCCCACTACTTCTTAACCCAGAAAAAGACTGGAGGATGGAGAACTATTCTAGACCTCAGAAAACTCAACAAATTTATAAGGGTCCAACAGTTCAGGATGGTCACATTAGCAACAATAATACCAACACAGGAACAGGGGAACTGATTCTTGGCCCTCTAAGATGCCTATTTTCACCGTACATCCCACTCACAGGAGGGTCCTCAGATTTACTCCAGGGGCAGAACATATCAATACAGAGTTCTACCTTTTGGACTTTGACAAAACCACAGGTGTTTCTAAAATTGTCGATGTACTGGCGGCACACATCCACAAGCAGGGATTGATAATTACCTATTTGGACAATTTCCTACTAAAAGCATCCACCTGGGCAGATGCCCTAGACATTACTCACAGGAAAATCACCCTCTTTTCACAACTGGGATTACAACTAAACATACAAAAATCAGCACTGATACCGGTGCAGAAACTGGACTTCATTGGGGCCCATCTCGATGCTCTAGAGACCAAAACATCACTGCTGCCGAACAGAGTTGTAACTATAGTCAATCTGATCGCCACAGTACTGAACAGCACACACATATTGGCACGGGGCCTGCCTCCAACTATTAGGCCATATGGCAGCAACCACATTCGTGGTACGACATGCATGACTTCACATGCTCTGCATCCTGGGTTGGCTAAGAGCCATCTATATTTCACACAGACACAGCCTGAACAAGCGCCTCAACCATGCTGCTCAAAGTTAGACACTCTACACTGGTGGACCCAACCCCACAACGTGTGTGTGGGAGTCCCTTTCACACAGACTCAGCCTTCAATGATTTGCACAACATCCTTGATAGGTTGTGGAGGAGAGAGGGGCTTACCTACAGCACCACACAGTGCAGGGCTGATGGTCTCCTTCTGAGACACGGTTACACATAAATCTTCTGGAACTGCCTGCGGTTCACGATGTGAGCTTGCACATCCTGCCCTTGATTAGGAATGAGACCATAAGGTTAATGACGAACAACATTACCTGCATGTTTATATAAACTGGCAGGGAGGGGCAAGATCACACTCTCTATGTGCCGAAGCCATGAAACTAAGGAACTGGTATATCTGGCACAATGTCAGCATATCAGCCTCATATCTCTCAGGATGTCCGAACACTACAGCGGATATGCTGAGCAGAGAATTCTTTCAGGACCACAAGTGGGACCTAAACAACAAAGGCCTACAGAACATATTCAGACACTGGGGTCACCCATCCATAGGCCTCTTCAGGAAATCCCAGAATTACAAATGCCCATAGTTCTGCTTGAGAGCAATCCAATCACTGGGCAATGCCTTCTTCCTCAAATGGGATGCATCTCTCCTATAAGCGTTTCCTCTGATCCCCCTACTGTTGAGAGTTAAATACAAAATAAGAACCCACATGGCCCAGACAAACTTGGTACTCGTACCTGTTGCGGATAACGGTATGTACACTACCCACTCTTCCACTTGTGCCAATCCTTTTCTCACAGGATGCTGGACAGGTCTACCACCTGAACCTGGAGAGACTTCATCTGAGAGGATGGCTGCTACATGGTTCCATCATGATGAACTGACCTGAAGGACATAGTGAAGGTGAAGGACATATTACTAAAGAGCAGAAGGACAACCACACATAGAATCATAGAAGATTAGGGTTGGAAGAGACCTCAGGAGGTCATCTAGTCCAACCCTCTTCTGAAAGCAGGACTGATCCCACTAAATCATCCCAGCCAGGGTTTTATCAAGCCAAGCCTTAAAAATCTCTAAGAATGTAGATTTCACCACCTCCCTAGGTAACCCATTCCAGTGCTTTACCACACTCCGAGTGAAATCGTTTTTCTTAATATCTAACGTAGACCTCCCCCCACTGCAACTTGAGACCATTGCTCCTTGTTCGGTCATCTGCCACTACTGAGAACAGCCGAGCTCCATCCTGTTTGGAACCCCTGTTCAGGTAGGTAGTTGAAGGCTGCTATCAAATCCCCCCTCACTCTTCTGCAGACTAAATAAGCCCAGTTCCCTCAGCCTCTCTTCATAGGTCTTGTGCCCCAGGCCCCTAATCAGTTTCATTGCCCTCCACTGGAGACTCTCCCAATTTGTTCATATCCTTTCTGTAGTGGGGGGCCCAAAACTGGACGCAGTACTCCAGATGTGGCCTCACCAGTGCTGAATAGAGGGGAATAATCACTTCCCTTCATCTGCTGGCAGTGCTTCTACTAATGCAGCCCAATATGCTGTTAGCCTTCTTGGCAACAAGGGCACACTGTTGACTAATATCCAGCTTCTTGTCCACTGTAATCCCCAGGTCCTTTTCTGCAGAACTACCGCTTAGCCAGTCGGTCCCCAATCTGTAGCAGTGCATGGGATTCTACAGTCCTAAATTCAGGACTCTGCACTTGTCCTTGTTGAACCTCATCAGATTTCTTTTGGCCCAATCCTCCAATTTGTCTAGGTCACTCTGGACCCTATCCCTACCCTTTAGCATATCTACCTCTCCTCCCAAGTTAGTGTCATCCGCGATATACATATATATCTGCATAAATGGAAGAGATTCAGACATATGGTGTCAAAATAAACTAGCCAGGGCTGTTACCGCTCCCTTACCCATGATATTAGAATACGTATTGGAGCTAAAGAAATCTGGATTATCCCTTAGTTCAATCAGAGTACATCTCACAGTGCTTACCGCTTTCCACCGCAAGGTGGACGGGATGTTTATATTTGCCCACCTGATCACCAAATATTTCCTTAAGGGTATTAGAAATGTCTACGCTAAAATATGTGTACCTACCCCACTTTGGGACTTGAACTTGGTACTACGCTGCCTCACTGGGCCATCATTTGAATTCTTCGAAAAATAATCTCTGACACATCTGTCGATGAAGGTGATGTTCTTAGTAGCTATCAATTTGCCGAATGGGAGAGCTAGAGGCCCTCATGGCACACCCACCATGTCCGCGCACACATTCACAAAACATTATGCAATCAACCAGGGCTCAAGATTGGCTGCACTGTTAGGACTTATTGTGTTATCACTTACTCATGCAACTACGAAGCCCCTTACATCCACCGAGGGGCACCACTCAACAGTCACCTGAAGTGGGGCACCCACAGAAACGGTCCTTGAAGAAGGAGGAGGTTACTCACCCTGTGCAGTAACTGAGATGAAATTCTTTGAGATGAATGTCACTGTGGGTGCTCCACTACCCACCCTTCTCCCCCCTACTTCAGAGATCAATGTCCAGACTCTGTGGTAGAGAAGGAACTGAAGAGCAAGGGTCTGGTCACACGGTGTGTGTTAGGCGCCAACAACAATGTGAGACAGGGAGAGGGCATGCACAACTTACATGAGCGCTGCTGCAGAAATTCTCAGATCAAAGGCACAGAGGCACACATCACCAGAAGTGGAGCACCCAGAGGGACACCCATCTCGAAGAGCCTCAGTTACTGCACAGGGTGACTAACCTTCTCTTCAAGACCTCCTGTTTGAAGGCCCCTTGCTGTTTTCTAGTAAAACTGATAAGAGGCTTCATAACCTTAAGTTAAGGATTCACAGATACCATCACCACCAAGTGACTGAAGCACTGATCAAAAGGGAGAGCCTGGCTGAAGGGTAACCAGCCAGTCTGTGGTGAGAAGCATCTAAGTTTGTAAAGGCACTAAAAGTGTTAAGATCAGCTTAGAATGCGTTTTGCTTTTATTTCATTTGACCAAATCTGACTTCTTGTGCTTTGACTTAAAATCACTTAAAATCTATCTTTTATAGTTTATAAATTTGTTTGTTTATTCTACCTAAAGCAATGCATTTGGTTTGAAGAGTGTCAGAGACTCACCTTGGGATAACAAGCCTGCTACATATGAATTTCTTTGTTAAATTGACGAACTCATAAGCTTGCAGCATCCAGCAGGCATTACTGGACACCGCAAGACGGAGGTTCCTGGGGTTGTGTCTGGGACTGCAGATATTGGCTAATATCATTCCGTTGCACAATACAAGCAGCTTACATGCTAGAGGCTGTGCATGAACAGCCCACGAGTGGGGGTTCTCACAGCAGAGCAGGGTAAGGCTGGCTCCCAGAGTCGAGGATTGGAGTGACCTAGCACATCACTGGTCCAGATAACACCAGGGGAATGTCACACCCCCGCAGTACTGACATCAGGCATGGATTTTACTGCAGATTAGACCCCCTATGCAATTTTGGGATCTTAACCTGGTTCTTAACCATCTCACAGAACAACTGTCTAAGCCATTAGCTATGTGTTCACTGCTACTTCTGTCTAGGAAGATGTCCTTCTTGGTGGCCATCACTTCTGCTTAAAGGGCTCTAATGGAAGATCCTCCCTTTAATTTGTTCTCCAAGGAGAAAGTGTCTTTACGACTTCATCCTAAGTTCTTACCTGGCGTGTCCTCTGAATTTTACATCGGCCAAACTATTCACCTTTTGTTTATTTTTTCCTAAGCCACATCAGTTTTCACAAAAGTCTTCTTTTCATCATATACTAGATGTTAAGCGGACCATAACCTTTTATGTGGACAGGACAAGACCATTTAGGAAAACCCCTAGACTTTGTTTCTACTGTAGATAAGTGCTCCTTTAAACCTGTCTCCCCTCAGACTTTTTAAGTGGATCGCTGAATATATTATTGCCTACTATGGTTTCAACGAGGTTACATATCTAATAAGAATGACTGGATACTCTACTGCTATGTCTGTATCTGTATTCAAAGACGTACCAGTTACTGAAATTTGCAGGGCAGCAACATGGTCCTTGGTGCACACATTTTCTGACCACGATGCCCTAATTCATGCTGCAAGATCAGATGCAGTAGTAGGCAGTGCAGTTCTTTCTTCAGTGATAGACTCTGTTCCAAAACTCCCACCTCCTTAAAGGGTTACTGCTAAGGAGTCACCTAAATTGGAACACCCACAGGGATGCTACTCGAAGACAGAGCGGTGACTCAACTTGTGTAGTAACTGGAGTTCTTTGAGATGCGTATCCCTGTGGGTACTCTGCAACCCATCCTCCTCTCCTGCTTCAGAGCTGCCTCTGTGGGTTTTGCAGTAGAGAAGGAACTGAGGGCAGTTCACCCGTGTAGCCCTATATAGGCTTGGTACAGGGCACAAGGATGTGTAGGGCGCATGTGTGGGCAGAATGGGCACTGCTACTAAAAATCTCCAATCAGAGGCCCGGGGCACATGTCCCTGCTGTGGAACATCCACAAGAGACACATTTTAAAGAACTCCCAGTTACTGCACAAGATGAGTAACCTCTCCTTTCCCTGCAATTCCTTGTCCTGACAGCTGGGTGCTACTATGATGCCAGGACCCTTAAATGAGGACAGAAAGTGTTTTTCTTGTGCGCTCAGTGCTCCACTTGCTGGTATTCAGGCAGAATGGAGGAGGAGGAAGAAACAGCGCTACTTAAATGCATAGAGGTTAGGAGCAGAGAAATTAGGGAGACAGACTGGGAGTTGATAGGAGCAAGGCAGAAAGAAACAGAAGGGGGCAGGTTGGTGGCGGTAGCAAAATGCTAGGGGTTGGGAAGGGCAGTCTGGGTAGGGGTAGGGGCAAAAAGGTCTGTACCCCAAAATGCCCTTCTAAAGCATGGAATACAACTGAGGTTTTTTGAGTCTCAATAGCTGTGAAACTCACGGGCAAAGTGTGTCTCTCATTCCTCTTCAGTGGCTGATCCATGTATTCAGCATAGGGTGTGAATGGTGTGCAGTAAATAAGGCATGGGGCCACACATTGAATTATGAGGAAAAATGAAATATTGAATACTTGCTCGTTTGATGAACACCGTCTATCCTGTGCACTGATTAAGGCACTGGTCCTGTGGGGAAAAAATATAATATGTAGTCATATAATTAAAGATTGTATCATAATGCAGACTCAGAAATGAGCTGAATTAAGGCTGCACAGGAACTTTAATTCTGACATTTCCTAACTTTTGAGAACTTGTCTTGCTAGTGTTAATTTTTTATGGCCTTTTTTTGTTTGTAGTACATATACAATGCCGTGTATCATGTTCTTTCTAATACAGCTGTGTGAACAATATTTTTGCTTATCCATTTGTAGGAAGCTGTGATAAAAATCTGTATTTGTTATGGATTATCTCTCTGTTGTTTTGCTTTATTTTGTTTAGAGAATGGTTTTTCTTACTTTCCCATGAAGTTCTAAACCCTATGTACTGTCTATTTGAGTATGCTGGCAAGAGCAACTACTGTCTGCAGATAAATCCAGCATCAACAATTAATCCAGATCATCTTTCATATTTCTGTTTCATTGGGCGCTTTATTGCTATGGTAAGTTGAATTCTAAAAGTATTTTTTTTTTGTTGTTTTGGTTAATTTTAAATTTGTTACAGAAACAATAAAATATATGTATCTGCTTACATTTCTTCCCCAAGATTATTTCAGCTCTAGATAAATAGGAGACTTAACTATGTACAGCTGTTGATCCAGTATCATTCATTAACTATAGGAGTCTCTTACATTCATAAAATTCCTGAGGATGATCATAAAGATTGTGAGCAGAAGAGAAGTGTCAAAACGTTAATCTAAGTTTGATGCATACACTTGATACAGAATGTTGAGGTATATGAAAAAAAATCATATCATTTGGCTGTCTAAATAAGTATCTTCTTGAAAATCTGTCCAAAAATCTTCATAGGAAGACTCTCCAAACTATGTAGGCTACAGCAAAAGTATATATTAATTTAATTTTTACAAAAGACTAGTCAAAAGCTACTCAAGTATTGTTTACTATACAGTGTAAATCACCTCGAGCTTGATTCTCAGTGAACCTGGACGGAGCTTAGGTGTAATGGAGGACGATAGGGAGCTGATCACACCGTCCTTTGATTCTCAGTCACCCACACCCTCCTTAAATTAAGAGAGTAATTTTAACATGTGCCGCTGGCATAATGTCCCTTATGCACCTAGTGTCTGAAAATTTGGCTGTAATGGAGGCCCACTCTCCCTCTATTGGGACAGGAAGGCTCTATAATACTAGATGCAATGCCTTACAGATCCTTGAGCTGAACCAAGAGTCCCGAGTCATACATTTCTCTGCTATTAGCAAATTGGGAAACCCTCTGGCAAACGGTGTGTATCGGTCCATGTAGTAGTAAGCAGCTGTTTATTCCTTTAGCTCAAGCAGTAGAGGTCTGCTGTTGATCTACAGGTCTGAACCCAACTGATGAACTGACATGGGGGTTAAATGATTCCACATGATAGAATTTCTGTTGTGTTTTTTTTAGTTTAGGGGTTTTTTTAAATTCCATCCAAAAGCAGTAGTAAAATGTTATGGCTGCAGAGTCAAGCACTCAAAAAAATTAGAAAATGTCAAAATTAAGATTGGCTGTGCAACCTTAGTTTTCGTGGTTTCATAGATTCCAAGACAAGATGGGACCATTGTGATCATGTGGTCTGACCTTCTGTGTAGCACAGCCATAGAACTTCCCCCAAAAGAATATTTAAAGCATATCTTTTAAAAAAATCAAATATTGATTTAAAAATTGCCTGGGTTGGAGAATCCATCACGACCTGTGATAAATTATGCCAGTGGTTAATTACCCTCACTTTTTAAAAAATGTATGCCATATTGCCAGTCTGAATTTGTCTAGCTTCAACTTCCAGCCATTGAATTGTGTTATACCTTCCTCTGCTAGACAGAAGAGCCCATAATTAAATATTTATTCCCCACGTAGGTACTTACAGGCTGTAATCAAGTCCACACTTAATAATCTTGTTGTTAAACTAAATAATTGAGCTCCTTGTATTTATCACTATAGTGGAGGCTTTCTAATCCTTTAATCACTCTCATGGCTCTTCTCTGAACCCTCGCAAGTTTATCAACATCCTTCTTGAATTGTGGACATCAGAACTGGACACAGTATTCCAGCAGTGCCAATATAGAGCTAAAATAATTTCTCTACTACTACTTGTGATTCCACTGTTTATTCATCCAAGGATCACATTAACCCTTTTAGTCACGGGACCTCATGTTCAGCTGATTATCCACCACAGCCCACAAATCTTTTTCAGTTTCCCAGAATAGAGTCCCTCATCCTGTAAGTATTGTCTATATTCTTTGTTCCTGTATGTATACATTTACATTTAGTAGTATTAAAATGCATATTATTTGCTTGATTCCAGCTTACAAAGTGATCCAGAGCACTCTGTATTAGTGGCCTGTCCTCATTCTTTCCCACTCCCCCAATTTTTGTGTCATCCGCAAATTTTATCAGTAGTAATTTTGTTTTCTTCCAGGTCATTGATAAATATGTTAACTAGCGTAAGACTAAGAACAGTTGGATCCCACTAGAAACACACCGGTTCAATGATTGCTCATTTACAATTACATTTTGAGATCACTTAGCCAGCTTTTAATCCATTAAATGTGTGCCATATTAATTTTCTATCATTCTAGTTTTTTAATCAAATAGTTGTATGGTACCAAGTCAAATGCTTTACAGGAATCTAAGTATATTGCATCAACTCTATTATCTTTTATCAGCTAAACTCGTAATCTTATTTTAAAAAAATCAAGTTAATTTGACACAATCTTTTCCATAAACCTAGGTTGATGGCATTAATTATATATATCCTTGAATTCTATATTAATCAAGTCAGGTATCAGCTGCTTCATTATCTTACCCAGATTTGTTGTCAGACTGAGAGGGATACAATTATCCAGGTAATCCCATTTACTCTTTTTAAATACTTGCACAACTTTAGCTTTCTTCCAGTCTTCTGGAATGTACCCTGTGTTCGAAGACGTATTGAAAGCCAGCATTTATGGTCCAGCAAGCTCTGCAGCTGGCCCCTTTAAAACTCTTTGATGCAAATTATCCACACCTGCTGATTTAAAAATGTCTAATTCAGTACCCTTATGTATTGTAATTACATGATCACATGCTACTTTTTTTCTACATGATCCTTGCCTCATTCAGGGCAGAGGGTGGGACAGTGCTGTGGGGCTGAATCAGGGTCGTATAGTAAATGAGGCTGTAGGACCCTGATTCATTTGCTGTAGAAGTTTGAAGATATATAGTGAATGAGACAGGGGATTTCAGGAAAAGAAAAGATGCTTGTGATGCTTCTTGGGGCTTTTAGGGCTGTGAATTACCTTGTTGCCACCTACCTCCAGCGTGAGGGAGTCCTGCTTGTACCAGTTGGTTGTTAGCTCCCTAACGCAACCAGCCTGTCAGCTACTCAAGCACTGTTCTTTGGGCTATACCAGTTCTTCCTTGTTTAAGCCCAGAGTCCCTTCATAGTGTCATCCTGTGGTATCCAGCTGATTACTGGATACCCAAAGAAATCCCAGATCCCTTGTTCCCAGAAAGAACTGTATCCCAGTTTATCAGATTTGCGTTAGCCCACTGCTCCTGTATTACACACAGCACTTGAGTTCAGTGATAGCAAACAAAATAAAATTGATTTAGGAAAGAATAGATTCAAATGGAAACAAGTGCGAGTGATGTAAACAGATGATTACATATAAAACAAAATCATAAAATGCGAACAAGGGCCTATGCTTATTAATAGTTACCTTTCCTATCTCTAAAAGTAGATTCTCACTGCAAAGTGCTTGATAGCCCGAAGAAGCTAGGACCCAGTCTTTCATGAAGCAATGCCAATCATCAAGGTACCTCCTCAGTGATTGGATCCAGAGTGTCTTTCGCTCCACCATGTAGTATACTAAATCAGTCTTTTTTCTTTAATTCATAGACAGAGTGATCCCCTTACTATTGTATTTTTCCTTTTTCTTTTTATGTGCTTTCAATGTTATATTTTGTCTTGGGTGGTTTTCCATTGCCTTTTTGAGTTGATGTAAAGGTAGACAATCGAGACAGTATGTTACATAATTGATTAGGCAGAGAGGCGTGACAACTCTCTTCTATGTAAGTGGGCCATCACAAGACACATTACTCCCTGGTGACTCACTTTCACTCCAAGATCATATGGGCATAATTTTCAGTATAGTTCTGTTATTCCTTAAATATTACCTGTACACACACCTCCCAGTGATTAAGTTACAAGCTTTCATATGGTACCCTTTATGAATAAATACACAAAAGCAGTGTATTAGGTGTAGTGAGTTTGTCATGTCTGAGACAGGCTTGTAAATAACAATGAATCCTTTGCCAGTTGGTACCAATGGACCTCTGTCACAGTGGTCTCCTGGTGAAGGCAGTTAAATGCCATTCTGAAGAAACAGATTCTACTCCTGACTGTGTCATGAAGTTCCTTTGTAATGGATGGCATGTTGCTTAAAACCAGAGTTTTCACTGGTGGTCACTAATAGTATGTTTTTCATGTTTTGGGGTTCCAGTGCAAGACATCTGGGTCCAGATTTAGAGAAATGTTGAGCACTCACAACAGCAACTAAAGTCAAGTAGAGCTCTGCTTTGAATATTTAAAACATACTCTTAAAAAAAATCAGGCTCTAGGTGTCTGAAGTTAAGCACCCAAAATTAGTGGACATGTTTGATAGTTTGTGCTTTAATCTATCTGTCCCTCCATTCTCTAGGCAGAAAATGGGGAAATTATCTAATTACACAAGGATTTTGTGTAGTTAAGTTCATTAGTGCTTTGAAGCACTCTGATACTTTGGGTGAAAGCACTATAAAAATATAGTGGAGGAAATAAACAATTCTGTATTCCATACATGGTTTGAATGGTGTTAGGTAAATAAGGCTTAGGGCCATGCAGCGCATGTGTAGGGTAAAAAGAATGATTCCATAAATGAGGCAGGGATGCTGTGGAAAAAAGTAATACGTGTTTTTAAAAACTGTGCCATAATACATATGGCTGAATTAAGTTTGCACAGGTAGTCTTAACTCTGTCATTTCCTAAATTTTGAGGGCTTGACTTTGCAATCTTAATGTTCTTTCAACATAAGTTTTTATTTATTTATTGCGGGCAGAGGTGGGTTGGTTGTGTAATTTCATAGGTTTAAAAAAAAAATTCCATCTGGCATCAAACTGACACCTACATGAATCATAAGCAGATCTGGAATCTTTAGGTTCCCCATAAAGACCTCTGCTACTTGAGCTAATGGTATAACTGATAGCAATAGTAGGTTATCCTCTAAGTGGAAAAGCACTAGAGAGAGAGAGATGTGTGCCAGTGGAATTCACAAGTATATGCTACCAGCAGAGGAATGGTGAGACTCAAAAAACTTGGCTTCCATTCTAGGCTGTAAAGGGGAGTATGTCCTAGTAGTCACAGACCTATGTGTACACTCCCCCTATGCTCTAACCCTTCTGCCCCATCTCCTTCAAGTCCCTGTCCCAGTCCTGTCTTTTCCCTACCGTTGTCTCCTGGTCCCAGTCCCATTTTCATTTTCCACACCATCTCAGTTGCCACTCTTCAGGATTGGGCTCCCTGTCAGTCTCAATCTCCCTCCTCTACATGCCACTATCTGTTCTGAAGTGCATCAGATGTCACCAACTATAGCATACAATGTTCTGATTAGGGTAATGAAAGTAATCCTTGTAATTCCTCATAACAACTCTGATTCAGAGTGTATTATCTTGTGTGCAAGAATCAAACTAAGTTCATACCAAAGATAAAGGTTTGGAATCACTGATGACCACAAAGTGGACACTCTTGGTTACCACTGCTACTTGAGAAATCTGAACAATGCATACCTACACAAGGCCAAGTAAGCAACCTGTGAGGTGCTTGCTTGGCAAAGTTAACACAACAGTGATGATGAAATGCTAAGGGAAATTAGAGAGGCTATCAAAATTAAGAACCCAATAATAGTGGGGGATTTCAGTTATCCCCATATTGACTGGGAACACTTCACTTCAGGACGAAATGCAGAGATAAAATTTATCAATACTTTAAATGACTGCTTCATGGAGCAGCTGGTATGGGAACCCACAAGGGGAGAGGCAACTCTAGATTTAATCCTGAGTGGAGCGCAGGAGCTGGTCCAGGAGGTAACTATAGCAGGACCGCTTGGAAATAGTGACCATAATAAAATAGCATTCAACATCCCTGTGGTGGGAAGAACACCTCAACTGCCCAGCACTGTGGCATTTAATTTCAAAAGGGGGAACTATACAAAAATGAGGGGGTTAGTTAGACAAAAGTTAAAAGGTACAGTGACTAAAGTGAAATCCCTGCAAGTTGCATGGGCCCTTTTTAAAGACACCATAATAGAGGCCCAACTTCAATGTATACCCCAAATTAAGAAAAACAGTAAAAGAACTAAAAAAGAGCCACCGTGGCTTAACAACCATGTAAAATAAGCAGTGAGAGATAAAAGACTTCCTTTAAAAGTGGAAGTCAAATCCTAGTGAGGCAAATAGAAAGGAGCACAAACACTGCCAACTTAAGTGCAAGAGTGTAATAAGAAAAGCCAAAGAGGAGTTTGAAGAACGGCTAGCCAAAAACTCCAAAGGTAATAACAAAATGTTTTTTAAGTACATCAGAAGCAGGAAGCCTGCTAAACAACCAGTGGGGCCCCTTGATGATCAAACTACAAAAGGAGCGCTTAAAGATGATAAAGTCATTGCGGAGAAACTAAATGGATTCTTTGCTTCAGTCTTCACGGCTGAGGATGTTAGGGAGATTCCCAAACCTGAGCTGGCTTTTGTAGGTGACAAATCTGAGGAACTGTCACAGATTGAAGTGTCACTAGAGGAGGTTTTGGAATTAATTGATAAACTCAACATTAACAAGTCACCAGGACCAGATGGCATTCACCCAAGAGTTCTGAAAGAACTCAAATGTGAAGTTGCAGAACTATTAACTAAGGTTTGTAACCTGTCCTTTAAATCGGCTTCGGTACCCAATGACTGGAAGTTAGCTAATGTAACGCCAATATTTAAAAAGGGCTCTAGGGGTGATCCCGGCAATTACAGACCGGTAAGTCTAATGTCTATACTGGGCAAATTAGTTGAAACAATAGTAAAGAATAAAATTGTCAGACACATAGAAAAACATAAACTCTTGAGCAATAGTCAACATGGTTTCTGTAAAGGGAAATCGTGTCTTACTAATCTATTAGAGTTCTTTGAAGGGGTCAGCAAACATGTGGACAAGGGGGATCCGGTGAACATAGTGTACTTAGATTTGCAGAAAGCCTTTGACAAGGTCCCTCACCAAAGGCTCTTACGTAAATTAAGCTGTCATGGGATAAAAGGGAAGGTCCTATCATGGATTGAGAACTGGTTAAAGGACAGGGAACAAAGGGTAGGAATTAATGGTAAATTCTCAGAATGGAGTGGGGTAACTAGTGGTGTTCCCCAAGGGTCAGTCCTAGGACCAATCCTATTCAATTTATTCATAAATGATCTGGAGAAAGGGGTAAACAGTGAGGTGGCAAAGTTTGCAGATGATACTAAACTACTCAAGATAGTTAAGACCAAAGCACATTGTGAAGAACTTCAAAAAGATCTCACAAAACTAAGTGATTTGGCAACAAAATGGCAAATGAAATTTAATGTGGATAAATGTAAAGTAATGCACATTGGAAAAAATAACCCCAACTATACATACAACATGATGGGGGCTAATTTAGCTACAACAAGTCAGGAAAAAGATCTTGGCGTCATCGTGGATAGTTCTCTAAAGATGTCCACGCAGTGTGCAGAGGCGGTCAAAAAAGCAAACAGGATGTTAGGAATCATTAAAAAGGGGATAGAGAATAAGACTGAGAATATATTATTGCCCTTATATAAATCCATGATACGCCCACATCTCGAATACTGTGTACAGATGTGGTCTCCTCACCTCAAAAAAGATATTCTAGCACTAGAAAAGGTTCAGAAAAGGGCAACTAAAATGATTAGGGGTTTAGAGAGGGTCCCATACGAGGAAAGATTAAAGAGGCTAGGACTCTTCAGCTTGGAAAAGAGAAGACCAAGGGGGGACATGATAGAGGTATATAAAATCATGAGTGATGTTGAGAAAGTGGATAAGGAAAAGTTATTTACTTATTCCCATAATACAAGAACTAGGGGTCACCAAATGAAATTAATAGGCAGCAGGTTTAAAACAAATAAAAGGAAGTTCTTCTTCACGCAGCGCACAGTCAACTTGTGGAACTCCTTACCTGAGGAGGTTGTGAAGGCTAGGACTAGAACAATGTTTAAAAGGGGACTGGATAAATTCATGGTGGCTAAGTCCATAAATGGCTATTAGCCAGGATGGGTAAAGAATGGTGTCCCTAGCCTCTGTTCGTCAGAGGATGGAGATGGATGGCAGGAGAGAGATCACTTGATCATTGCCTGTTAGGTTCACTCCTTCTGGGGCACCTGGCATTGGCCACTGTCGGTAGACAGATACTGGGCTAGATGGATCTTTGGTCTGACCCGGTACGGCCTTTCTTATGTTCTAACTGAAAACAGTGTCTTATAGTGGGAAATGTGATGCAACCTTAATAATAGGTAGCGCTACCAGTCCCACGCGTAATATATAGATACTAATCCAAGATGATAGTCTACTTAATTGTTAAGGTTTTTTTCCTCTAAAATTAAACATTTCTGGCTTGGTAGGTTGTGGTGCAAAAGTACTTTGTTAGAAGTGATTTGAATGAGGTAACGGTAGAGCATACCATTTTTGAAGGTCACTCCAAATGTAAGAGTCACTCTGAAAGAAATGCAGACATTTGTGAGAAGAGATATTAGGGATAATAAGGTGGGGATCATTGGCTAACTGTAAGAGCGGAAAATAAAAAGAAACAAAGGTCAAAGGTAAGAGCTTTGTTTCTTTTTATTTTCCGCTCTTACAGTTAGCCAATGATCCCCACCTTATTATCCCTAATATCGCTTCTCACAAAGAACTAAAAAAGAGCCACCGTGGCTTAACAACCATGTAATTTGTAATCAAATTAGATTTTGTAATCAAAATCTATTTGAAGTGAGTAGTGAAATGTTCATCAAAACTTAACTTCTCAGGCATGTAATAATAGGATGAATACTTTTTAAAAGTCTGCATACTTTGAAATGTAGCTTTTAGCCTTCTGGCAGATCCAGAGAGCTTCTTAACTTTTGGTATACATATTTTTATCAGTAATGAAATCCCAACTGCTTTTTTTTTTGTTAGCGTTCTCTCAGTGCCAAGTAAATATAAGCAACACAGTTTAAAATGAATCATTTTAGTGAGTAAAATGTAGTGAATCAGAACTGAGCAAAACTAAGGGTTTCACAGAAGAGAGAGTGTGTTCTTTTATGTTTGTAAAGTGCTTAGCACTGGTTACTGCTATGTAAAGAACAAATAGAATTAATAACCAGAGCAGATCCTGTGTGCGTACAGATGCATATGCATGCACACACACTCAGAAAATAGGGATGACAGTAAAAGATTTCATTCAAAGAGTCCATTTCCAAAGTCTGTTTAATTGACCCAGGAGGAATCTCTTTCAGGAGCATTTCAGTGATTGAGTTTTAAAAATCTTGTTTACATGCTGTGATATATATAATTTCTAGATAGAGCAGGAGTACCTTAGGAGCATCAAGTGACAGTTGGTTTTAAGCACCCATGCCAATGTAGCTTATGAAGAAATGTTAGATGTTTTCTGTCAGGTTTACTGTTACATAAGAAAATAATATACCTACAAATTTACAACTTATGTAATTATAAAGACTCATTGCCAAACCAAATATCTATCAAAATGTTATTAGTTTCTTTATACTCACCATTTTATGGATCTTTTTTGAAAAATCTAAGTGCTACTCTTGGTGGGCAATTTTTTTCATCTGCTATTTACGTAACTTCTTTTCCTAAAGATTACTTGAGTCATGCAAAAATGAGTTGAAGCAATTATCATTTAAACTTTTTTCTTCCTCCCCTCTACAGGCATTGTTTCATGGCAAATTTATTGACACGGGTTTTTCTCTGCCATTCTACAAGCGCATGCTAAGTAAGAAACTTACTATTAAAGATTTGGAATCTATTGATACTGAATTTTATAATTCCCTAATTTGGATAAGGTTTGTAGATTTTTTTTTTCAGATGTTATAGTTAAAAAAAAAAAAAGTTAAATTTTTATATTTGTTTGATTTTTCTTTTGCTTGTTTTTTTCCACAGGGACAACAACATTGAAGAGTGTAATTTAGAAATGTACTTCTGTGTTGACATGGAACTTTTGGGAAAAGTTACTTCTCATGAACTGAAATCAGGAGGGTCAAATATCTTGGTAACTGAGGACAACAAAGAAGAATACATTGGGTAGGCAATTACAGTAACTCCTCACTTAAAGTCATCCTGGTTAATGTTGTTTTGTTGTTACATTGCTGATCAATTAGGGAACGTGCTCATTTGAAGTTGTGCAATGCTCCCTTATAAAGTTGTTTGGCAGCCGCCTGCTTTGTCCACTGCTTGCAGAAAGAGCAGCCCGTTGCAGCTAGCTGGTGGGGGCTTAGAACCCGGGTGGACCGGCAGCCCCCCCCCATCAGCTTCCCACTCCCCTAAGTTCCCTGTGTGGTAGCCTCCCAGCAGGTTATCAGTTGCCAGCAGTTCTGCTGTCCCTCCCCCCGTCTGCCTTCCAGCTGCTCCCGGGAGCCTCCTGCTTTCTGTGCTGAGGAGGCAGGGGGGGAAGACGGAGACTAATGTCAGGGTGTTCCCCTGCTCCTTCCCCCCACTTACCCCATCTCCATAGAGCAAGGGGGACACATGACAAGACTCAGGACAGAAGAAGCTTGCTGGTAGCAGCTGCTGTCTCAACTTGCTGATCTACTTAAAAAGGCAATGTACTTAGAGTGGGGTTAGCATACTTAAAGGGTCAATGCGCATCTCTCTCTCACACACACAGGGTGTGTGTCTATGTCTCTGTCTCCCATGCTGTCTCCCCTCCCTCCATTTGTGCTGCCTTGTAGAGTATGAGGCCACATTAACAACAATGTGCTAACCCTTGAGGGCTCAGCCGAGTGCTAGTTCATCATTTACCAGTAAGGCATTCCCTGGAAAATATCCTATCCTCTGACTTCACCACATCAACCAAGCTTCACAGTCATCATTGCTGTGTACAGTATTAAATTGTTTGTTTAAAACTTATAATATAGTCTTTTGTCTGGTGAAAAAAATTTCCCTGGAACCTAACCTCGCCCTCACCCCCCATTTACATTAATTCTTATGGGGAAATTGGATTTGTTTAACATCATTTCACTTAAAGTCACATTTTTTCAGGAACATAACTACAACGTTAAGCGAGGAGTTACTGCATAGGAGTTTAAAAGAATGCCAAATATTTTTTAATTTTCTTCTGTTGCTTTAGTCAGGCTTTATTTGGCAAATTAATGATTGTTTTTCACTACATATTTAAGAAGCAGAAGCCAACCTGTTTGCTTTCTCCCCCTTCTCCTTTATACAGTCTTGGAGAGCTTTACTGAGTGGAGAGTTCACACATGATAACTTTGTATATCTTACCAAATAGCGCATTTTTTTTGTTTTGTTTTTTAATTTCCTAGTCACTCATGACCTGAGTAGAGTATAGAGTGCCTGGGTATATAATATGAACTGTATGCAAGTTACATTAAAATAGACATATTTTGACAGTGAGTTCACAGCTGTTCTCTGACAGTAAAGAAATGTAAACACTTGAGCACTCCTGGATTCAAATCCAGGTTTAATAAAGCAATGTGCTCCAGTGGTTATAGGTAAAGCTATAGTTTAGTCATGGGTATTTTAGTAAAAGTCATGGACGGGTCATGGGTCCGTGATTTTTTGTTGATTGCCCGTGACCTGTCCATGACTTATACTATAAATACCCTGACTAAATCTTGGAGGGGTGGGGCAACCTGGGGGGGCCAGCGGGACCAGCTTCCAGGAGCAGCAGCTGGTGTGGCTGGCCCTGGGGCCGCCCCAATGGCTTGCTGCAGAGCCACTCCAGCAGCGGCCAGTGTGGCTGTCCCTGGGACCACCTGAGCAGTTGGCCTTGGAGCCAGCTGCTTGGGTGGCCCTGGGGTCAGCCACATTGGCCTCTGCAGAAGTCACGGAGGTCACAAAGTCACAGAATCCGTGACGTCCACAATCTCTGTGACAAACACAGAGCCCTAGTTATAGGCCCTTCTGCCCCTGTAACCCTTTCCTGTCTCTGTCCCTCTGTTCTTAGCTGCCCACCCAAGCTTCTGCCCTTCTCTCCCTCTGATCCTATCCAAGCCCTCTTCCCCCTGCTTCTATTAAATTTCCCCTACTTTAACTAACATCCCTCTCCTCCTCTTCACCTATTTGCCCCATCTGCTCTCCCCCCCGACACGTGTTCTTCTTCCTCTGACGCTGTGCCACCCATGTCCTGCAGCTCCTTCTCTTCTTGTCCATCCATCTGTACAACCCCCTACTCCTCAAATTGTGCATTCCAGTGTAGCTGTTGCTTCATTTTCCCACTCATTACCTGGATGCCAATACAGGGAGTACTAAGAGCACAGCACTGGCTCAGTTCCTGTACTCAGCTCAACAGCAACCCCCAGCAGCTGGGAGGAGCAGTGGCAGGGAAAATCCTGCTCAGTTCTGCAGTCCTGGGCTGGAGCACACTGTGCTGCTTTGTGGGAATGACACATGCGTAGTCCAGTCAGCATATTGGAGCTTAGAAGTTCTGGAGCGCACACAGCAGATACACTTCAGAGATTTTTTTTCTATCAAACTAACAAGTCTCGGAGCATGTGTGAAATGAGATTTTTAGAGGTTCTTAACTTGGCTTAATTTAGAAAACTTTCATGGAGATGATAAGTCACCTCTGACAGCAGAGTGATTCTCCTCCCCTCCCCCCCCCCCCCCCGCTAGATATAAAATCCCTGCTCCAAAGCTTGAAGTTTCTCAATTAAATGGTTGTATGTTTTTTAATTAACATTGGCTAGACAATGGATTTTCCCCTAATCATTGCATTTGGAAAAGATAGACTATTTCAGCTTCTCCTCCCCCCTCTCTCCCCCCCTCCCCCCACAAAAATAAAACAGCATGAGGCAGACATCCTGAATGGAATATGTCTGCAGTTTGACTAAGTTAAAAGCAACTGAAAACAGGGTCTTATAATGGGAAGTGTTGGGCAGCCTGAGCTTCTGGGGAATTATCAGATCTGCCTTAAATGTTTAATTTTTTGGGGGGGGGGGAGTATATTTTCATAATTAATGGAGACCGTCTGCACACCACGATTATAGTAATTTTGAGGTAGCTCAAATGTTGTTTCTAAACAGATGGATAGTGTCCTTTTCTATTAAGAGTTTTCATCCTGAAGAGTGGCAGCACAGCACTTGAAACATTGATCGTTCAGATTGCAGACTAGCAGTAATATAGATTATAACTTTGGATAGGGAAAGGAACTCAGGATCAAGATACTGCTCTGAAGTTAGTGTTTATAACATTGTGGACCTGATTCTGCTCTGTTATACTGGTTTAAATCAGTAGTAACTCCATTGTAGTTTGTGGAGTTACACCAGTGTCAGAGAGAGTAGAATCAGACCCTAATATGTATAAAAGGGGTAACCTTCCCAGCACATTAATTATTTTCTCTAAAATTTCTTTTCCCACCCCCCAGCCTAATGGCAGAATGGCGTTTTTCTCGGGGAGTAAGAGAACAAACCAAAGCTTTCCTTGATGGTTTCAATGAAGTTGTTCCCCTTCAGTGGCTACAGTATTTTGATGAAAAAGAGTTGGAGGTGAGGATTTATATTATTTCATGTCTTTATTTTTTATTGTTAATATTTTGATATTTCTAAGGAAGAATTGACTATATGATATATGGATTGATTAATGAAAAGGTCATTATGAATCAGATATCCATAACGTACTGTTAAAATATAGATATATTTTCTATCAAATGGGGTCAGGACCTCCAGCTACTGCCACTAGATAGTGGTCTGATGAGGGAGGTGTCATAGCAAATTGCCAAAACTCGGTGGTTGCTAGATCCAGGGGCAGTGAATTAAGAGGATGTAATGAAAAGCTCTGCTCCTTATTGGTAAGTCCCATGTTCAGCTATTCTTTTTTTTTACCTTCTTCCCAGTCTTCACACACTAAGCTCTCTCCAATGAAGCAATATTTGAAGATGAGACGGAGCTGGCTACCTGGACCCTGCCAGTCACAGAATTCAGCTAATTCTTCACTATATTTAAGTGGCATTTTCTTGGAGCAGACTGTGATGTCAGGGTAGAGAGTAGGAGCTAAAACACCACCCTTAATTCAACTTGGCGAGCAATCCTCAGCTGCTGCCTCCTCGCCCCCGGACTTCTTTACCAGGTGCCACTTCAACCCAGCACCTCCATCACCTCTAGTACCCAGCACCTCCCATCTAGCACAGAGCACCCACCCACCACCAGAAACTACTGCCATCAGGCATCAACCAGCCATGGTTACTTGCCTTGATTCCAGTCAAACAGTCCTCTGCAGACACAAAGGAATTGGGGTTGTGGTATAAAAAGATTGTGGGAATGGATAATAAGAACCTACCTTGAGAACTGTTCAGGAGAGGGACTGTTCCTTCATTGTGTATTTGTACAGCACATAGTATAGTGGGCCCCTGATTCTTGAATAGTGTTCCCAAAAGCTATTGCAGTACAAATAACAAATGGACATGACATTACTAGTCAGTAGGCTAATGGTTTTAGACAGGGAGGAAGGAGTGACATGTTCTTCTTTGAGTAGATGCAGCCGTGTATTTCATTTATGCGTGTGTACACCCAATGCACCGGGGCTGGAGAATTTTGCCGAGCCTTACCCCTACAAGGTGGTGCTTGCATCTTGTGCTCATAGCCCCACCACGGGCTACATGAGGGAGCGCCATCTCCACCCTCCTTAGTTCTTCTTCGAGTGATCACTCATGTATATTCCACAGTAGGTGTGCGTGCTTGCCACATGCACCGGTGCAGGAAGTGACCCCTGGAGTGACGCCACCATGGCGTGGTATAAGGGGTGCTGTGCGCGCCCCCCATCCCCAGTTCCTTCTTGCCGTCAGTGACGGTGCTTCGGAACTGCTGTGCTCCAGCTTGTTGCTGTAGCCTTTCCCATTTGGACTGTTGTTTAGTTCTGTAGATAGTTAGTACCTGTAGTATTAAAAGTAAAACATATATAAATCTATAATAATAGTAAAGTAGAAGAGCCTCTAATAACTGCTCCCGTGTTGGGGCATGCCCCATGCCCTGGGCTTTAAGTCATGCGGCACATGTAAACGACCTATGCCCATAAATGACCCGCACACTAGTTGCTTATGCAGTCTTGGAGAAACATACGTCAGCGACTGCTGCAAAATTTGCAGATAGTTTAAGCCCCATACTAAGAAGGAGCGGGATGTATGGCTCTAAGCCATATTGATGGAGTTGGCCCTGACCCCTACACTGCTGCGCCGTTCTGAATCAGCACCGAGCACCGTAGCATCGGTACGCAGTGACCCAGTGGTGCCTTCCACCAGCCGGCACCACTCCCCATCCATGGGACACTAAGAAGACGAAGAAGTGATCATCTACGTCAAGACACCGGGACAAGGCTGGGGGCGAGCTTAGACCTGTGCTGGGCAGCTCTCAATCCCCATCTGCCTCGCGGCCTCCGACTCAGATAGAGCGGAGTCGCCCAGCCCACTCTGAGCCGACCTCCCCGGACGCCAGTGGCAACATACAGGTGGCCTCCATGCCAGAGGCCCTGCAGGTGGCTCGAGATGTAATGTCTCTTCCAGTACCGGCTGCAGCGATCCCAGCGGCACCCCAGTCTAGAGGCAAACCAGCGCTCAGACCACTGCAGTCGCCACCTAGGCAGTACCGCTCACGGTCGCAGGAAGGATCCCAACTCTGCTGTTCGCTGAGTGACCACCCTGCTCACAGCCCGCACCGGTCTCCGCCGACCCTCATCTAATTGGCTGCGTGTCAAACAGGTACTCGAAGCACTGCTCCGCATCTAGGGAGCACAGGCCTCAAGGTCAGAGCATGCCCCACTGGGACTGGGACCGATGGCACTGGAGGTCGCCAACTCCGAGAAGCCGCCGTAGCCCCTTGCAGTACCGATGTCAACGCCGCTCGCACTCTGTGTCTCGGTCGAGGTCCCCAAAAGAGCACCGCTCCCACAGCCCCAGGCATAGATCGCCGGCAACCGGCCGCCGCAGATATGCGCAACAGTACTCCTGCTCCTCTACACTGGACTCAGTCTTGAGCCCAACCCCGCTCACGGCACCGCTCCTCATCCCCGGATAGCGATCGTTTGTGCACCTGCCCAGCTTTCCCTTGGAGTTGGCAGTCAGCGGCCCAGACGAGCCCGCTCTGGTGCCGCAGCAAATGCAATGGCACCAGACTCCCTGCCCAGCACCCTGGTACCAGTGGACCCCAGGGCCCCCGACGCAAACCCCACATGTAGCTGGGGCCTCAGACAGACTGTCAGCTTCCCTCTCTCAACCCCCCAGGTCAACAGAGCGCTCCTCCCTGGCCCCGCATTCAGAAGGGGACCAGGTGCTGGGGACTGCGGCACCAGTGGAAACACAAAGCACCGCACCTCCATTCTCATCCTCCCCAGATGAGGCCATCACGGCAGCGCCGCCTCCTCTGGTTCCCCAGAAGGACACAAAAGCCCACCAGGAGCTCCTGAAAAGGGTGGCCTCAAACCTCAGTTTACAGGCTGAAGAGGTGGAGGAGCCATTGGACTCCCTCTTTGATGTCCTCTGAGTCACAGCGCCGGCTAGGGTGGCCCTCCCTCTCCATGAAGGGGTGGCGAAAATCTCCACTGTCCTGTGGCAGACCCAGTCTTCCTTAACCCCCATCTCTAAGAGGGCAGAGCGGAAATATTTCATGCCCGTTGGTAGGCATGAATATATCTCTATATTCACCCTGCCCCCAACTCCCTGGTGGTTGAGGCAGTCACCCACAAGGAGCGCCAAGGCCAGCCTGCTTCCACCTCTAAGAATAAGGACTCGAGGAGGCTGGACTCATTTGGTAGAAAGCTTTATTGTTCTTCAGGCTTTCAGCTGAGGGTGGCAACCCACCAAGCCCTGCTGGGCAGATATGGGGCTCAATGCCAAAGTTTATGAACTCTCTCCAGGAAGTGATAGGAAGGAGTATAAGGCCCTGGTGGAGGAGGGCACCGCTTCTGCCAGAGCAGCCCTTCAGGCAGCCTCAGACGCAGCAGAGATGGCAGCAAGAACCCTGGCCTCTGCGGTGTCCATGCAGAGAGCGTTGTGGCTCCTCTTGTCCAGGCTGTCCAACGAGGCACAGAGCTCTCTGCAGGACCTCCCCTTCAATGGAAAGGCCCTGTTTGCAGAGCAAACGAACATAAAATTACATGGTCTCAAGGACTCTCACATGACCTTAAAGACTCTTGGCCTCTATGTCCCGGCCCCAGCCAGAACCAGGTTCAAGCTTCAACAGGCTCCCAGCCAAGCCACCCACTCCCAACATGAACCTTCTTTCAGGAAATCTAGAACAAATAGGAAGTGTCCACAGCGGCAGTCTCAATTTGCCCCCCAGCCTGGCCCATCTAAGGGCAAGCAGGCGGATAAACGCCCATTTTGATGGGATGCCTGGGGACAACTTACCAGTCTGCACCAGGGATCTGCCCACCCTACCCTTCCTCAACTGTTTCTACGAATTCCTCCCGGACTGGTCACTGCTGACCTCAGACTGCTGGGTCCTCAACACCATCTTCCAGGGCTATATTCTCCAATTTTTTTCTACCCCACCTACCCACCCTCCCTCCCCATCCCTCTTCAGGGACTCCTCTCACAAGAGCCTCTTCGGGCAAGAGGTGAGGCGGCTCCTTCACCTGGGAGCGGTGGAGGGTAGTGCCTGTGGAGTTCTGATACAAAAGGTACTACTCTGCTATTTCATTATCCCAAAGGCCAAAGGGGGCCTCACGCCCATTCTCGACCAGTGAGGTCTAAACCAGTACATGGTAAAACTGAAGTTCCGCATGGTCTCTGTGGCCTGCATTATTCCCTCTCTGGATCCCAGAGACTGGTACGCCACCCTCAATCTCTGGGACGCATACTTCCACATTCACATATTCGAGGGCCACAGGCATTTCTTCCGCTTCACAGTAGGACAGGAACGCTGTCAGTTCACCATCCTCCCATTTGGCCTGTCAACGGCACCCAGTCTTCACAAAGTATATGTCTGTGGTGGTGGCCTACTTTAGACATCAGGGAGGTCCAGATCTTCCCCATCTCGATGACTGGTTGGTCAAAGGCAGCTCCAAATCACAGGTACAGGACCACATAACGCTCCTCCTGTCCATGTTCACCACGCTGGGACTGTTGGTAAACAACATCAAATCTACAACAAATAGAGTTCATTGGCGCGATTCTCGATACGACATTGGCCAGAGCTTCTGTCCCGACGGACGGGTTCGAAATGTTGAGGGATCTCATCAGGGTGATCACGAGGTTTCCTGTGACAACTGCCAGGGCGTGCCTCCAGCTCCCGGGCCACATGGCAGCATGCACGTATATGGTATTCCATCCCAGACTCAGAATGTGGCCCCTTCAGCTCTGGCTGGCCTCGACATTCTCCTGGTCCAGAGACAGATTGGACACAGTCGTCACCGTGCCAGAGTCTGTACTAGCCTCCCTCCTTTGGTGGACCACCCCAGAGAATGTGTTCTGAGAGGTCCCGTTCAGGAGCTGTTCACCAACCATAGAATTGGTATCCGATGTGTCAGACTTGGGGTGGGGAGCCCATGTGGGAGACTTCCATAGTCAAGGCCTGTGGTCTGCGCAGGAGCTAGGCCTGCACATAAACGTCAAAGAACTCGGAGTAGTCTGGTCTGCGTGGCTTTGACTACCCTGCCTGTAAGGCATGAGCAAAGAGTTCTCACGGACAACATGGCCTCGATGTTCTACATCAGCAGGCAAGGCGGAGCTTGCTCCATAATCCTCTGCCAGGAAGGCCTCCGGCTGTGGGATTACTGCATTGCCCACAATATCGACTTGGAATCCCACCACTTACCAGGCATCCTGAACTCTCGAGCGGATCGCCTGAGCTGGGACTTCTCCTCCCAGCACGAGTTGTTGCTGCACTTGGGGGTGGCTCACAGGATCTTCCAAACGTGGGGCACTCCCCAAGTAGACCTCTTCGCGACTTGGCAGAACTGCCGGTGTTCCCAGTTTTGCTCCAGAAAGGGCCTGGGCAAGGGCACGATTTCCGACGACTTCCTTCTGTCCTGGTTGGGCCAGCTGCTATATGCCTTTTCCCCAGATCTGTTGATCAGCAAGGTCCTGGAAAAAAATCAAGACCGACAAGGCTTGCGTCCTCTGATTGCCCCGACATGGCCCAGACAAAACTGGTACGGAACTCTGACGGACCTGTCCATTGTCCCGCCCCGTTGCTGCTGCCAACCCGCCCAGACCTTTTTTCTCAGGACCAAGGTCACCTCCTCCACCCCAACCTTGCAGCCCTCCACCTCACGGCGTGGTTGCTCGATGGTTAGACCAAGAGGAAAGGACCTGCTCGGAAGGTGTCCAGCGAGTCCCCCTGAAAGCAGGAGGCCCTCCATGCGTCAGGCTTACCTGGCAAAATGGTCAAGGTTCTCCTGATGGACTGCCAATCGCGGTGTCTCACCAGTGGCTGCTCTGCTCCAGCTAGTACTGGATTTCCTCCTTCATCTCAGAGCCCAGGGTCTAGCGCCCTCGTCTATCAAGGTGCATCTGGCAGCCATATTGGCCTTCCACCCACCTGTGCAAGGCCATACATTATTTTCTCATGCCATGAGAGCTCCTCTTTCCTTATGTGAGGCCCCCTGTTCTACAGTGGGACCTGAACTTGGTTCTGGTTAGGCTGACAGGGCCTCCATTTGAGCCACTTGTCACATGATCCTGGTCCTACCTTTCATGGAAGGTAGCCTTTCTTGGAGCAATCACGTCTGTTAGGAGGGTCTTCCAGCTATGGGCCCTGACCTCTGAACCCCTGTATACAGTGTTTCATAAAGATACGGTCCAGCTCCGACCACACCTTTCATTCCTCTCCAAGGTGGTCTCAGCTGATTATATGAGCCAGGACATTTTCCTTCCGGTACTCTGTCCCGAGCCTCGTGTCTAGTGAGGAGCGCCATCTTCACATGCTAGATGTGAGACGGGCCCTGGCTTTTTACCTGGAATGGACAAAACCATTCAGGAAGTCTATATAACTTAGTTTATTGCCACAGCTGAACGAATAAAGGGTCAGCCGATCTCCACTCAGCGGCTCTCCAGCTGGATCACTTTGCGTATCCATACTTGTTACGATGTGGCGGGAGTTCCCCTGCCACCAATTGTGGTGCACTCGACAAGGATGCAAGCCTCGTCGGATGCCTTTCTAGCTCATGTCCCTATTCAGGACATTTGTAGAGCTGCAACATGGTCATCGGTGCACACATTCACCTCACATTATGCAATAGTCTCCCAGACCAGGGAGGATGCCAGGTTTGGCAGGGCAGTGCTCCGTCCCGAGTATCTGTGAACTCCTACCCACCGCCAACAGGTATAGCTTTGGACTCACCTACTGTGGAATGCACATGAGCAATCACTTGAAGAAGAAAAGACAGTTACCTTTTCCATAACTGGTGTTCTTTGAGATGTGTTGCTCATGTCCATTCTGCATCCGCCCTCTTTCCCCACTGTTGGAGTTTTCCAGCAAGAAGGAATGGGGGTGGGGGAAGTGCGCAGCGCCCCTTATACCGTGCCATGGTGGTGCCACTCCAGGGGTCGCTAAGGGAGCTCCCCTATGGGTACTGCTAAGGGGAAAAACTTCCGGTACCAGTGCATGTGGCGAGCATGCACACCTACTGTGGAATGGACATGAGCAACACATCTCGAAGGTAACTGTCTTTTCCTAACAGAAAAGGTAACTGTCTTTTCCTTCTTATCACTTGTGGCTAGAGTCAGAGATCTATGTGGTTCTTCACAATCTCTCGCTATCTTGTAGTGTTTTTTCTAGTTGTATATGATTAGTTAGTATCCTTAGTATTAGTTAGATTTAGTATTAGACTTATGTAAGTATTTACCTCACCAGGGTTTAAACATTGTCCATCATGGAGGGGACAAAGATCCTCAACAAAGATCCCCCATGTGGTGGTTGCTGTGCTTGGGTGAGGCCAACGTCAAGGAGCAGTGTTCAATTTGTAGATTGTTCACACAACAGACTCAGGTGGCTAGGGACCTTTGCCTAAAGCAGTACCTGCTTGAACAGGCCATACAGCCTGCTTCAGTTCCAAGGTCCTCGTCACTTCGGAGTTAGCCTTTGGGTTCTGTCATTTCGTGCTCTGGGGCTAGTGCCTCTCCTAAGAGACAAAGGAGCCGTTCCCTGTTGAGTGCACCAAGGAAAAGGTTGCATAAGACCAGTCGAGACCACTCCAGGTCTCATGAGGACTTTTCTCGTCTCCAGAGAGAGCATGAAGTGGTACGGTGCTAGCACTGTCGCGTCAGATGGCACAGGTGTCTCTAACCATTCTCCAGTACTACTCAGGGTTCTCAGAGACCCTGCATCGTCCACTCCAGTTCAGGCCCTGGGATGTCTGTTGAGTCTGGTACCAATGATGGCTATGCCAGCACCAGCTGTTTCCACACTGGTGGCAACGGACCTCCGCTGTTTTTCCATCCCGACACCTGTTGGTCCAGGACTTTGCGAGGGCTACATCGTTTATAGTGCTGTTGGCTGGGTGGGCTGCTTAACCCTTGTGTCTGTCTGCACCACACCCCAGTATTCTCCTTCCACAGTTTGTGGAAGTGGGGTAGGTGTTGGCCTTGGCATAAGGGATTTCCTTGGAACTGAGAAACTCGATGGCACCACTGCATTCAGCCCCGCCGATGTTACCGTGGCAGCGCACTGTTCTCCACTTTGGCACTGTTAGCTACTTTGGTACCTGGGTCCGGGAACAATGGGGGGCATAGTGAGTGCCGGTGCTACCATTTCTGCCACTGGCGCCTGTCCCTCCTTCATTTTGGGCAACAGATAAATCAGATTCATTACTTGTCCCCTCAGGACTAGCTCCACCTTTATCCCTGGAAACCCGAGGCTCCTCAGTGTTGAGATTGTGATCTTCCTCCTCCCACTCTCCATCATCGGGGGCCGTTTATGGAGCACCCTGGATATCAAGATTGTCACTCACCTTGCAGTCAGGACAGGGGGCCCTGGCCTGGTGCCTACTGTTCACCAATGCTGTCCTTATGCCCAGGGGCTTCCATGGAATCTGTCACAGAGTTTGCACTCTTCATCTTGTTCTAAGGTGAGATCACCAGGCAGGTCAGTGGTGGGGACTGATGATCCACCGCAGGCTAAGGTGCCCAGTGAGTCTTCTTCCTGTGGGGCTGATGGAGTTGTCCTTTCCACTTCCAACTGTTGAGGAGCAGGATTTGGCTTTGGCACAATTAACCACCTCTTCATCATCCTCAGATGATTCAGCAGTGCCTGGTTCTTCCTCTTTCCTGAGGATTTCAAGGCCTACCAGGACCTGTTGCAACTTGTCTGTGGGCATTCAGACAGAGTTTCTGAAGGAGAATATCTATAAGTTATTGGATATCCTGCAGCTGTCAGCTCCTTGGAGAATGTCCCTTCCTATTAATGATGCACTCCTAGAGCCTTCAAAGGTTCTTTGTAGCATTTTGGTCTCAGTACTGCATACTGCGAAGCTGTGGTGGAAACTGTTTTGTCCTGATGCAGGGATTTGAAGGCTTTTACTCCCATCTGGTCCCAAATTCTGTGATTGTAATTAAGGTGAATGATAGAGACCAGCAGGGCAAATTTAAGTCCACACCTAAGAGCAAGGACTCTAAATGATGGACTTAGTGGTTAGGAAGATCTACACCTTCTCCTCCCTGAAAATGCAGATTACAAACCAGCAAGCATTGTCCAAATATAACCTTGTAAATTGGACGATGGTGTTTTAAGTTTGCTGACCAACTGCCCAACACCAGCAGAAAGGTATTTCGGACATCCATCACAGAGGGCAGCTTGGTGGCCAAGACATTGTTGCAATCTGCACAAGACATCGTGGACGCTTCGGGCAGAGTTATGGCCTCTATGGTGACCATGAAGAAGGTGCCCTGATGGCAGAATTCAGGCACTGCTCCTGATGTGCACCATACTATTGAGGATTTGCCCTTTGAAGGCTGGATGCTATTTTCGGACAATGCAGCCGAGACTCTGCATTCCTTCAAGGATTCTAGGTTGCCTTACATCCCTTGGGAGTGTATATACTGGCAGTGCAAAGGCACCACATGGTGGCCAATAGCAGCAGCAGTACTGTCAGCAATGCATCTTTGGACAGCCTTTTCCTCCCCCAAGTCAGCAGGAACCCAGAAAGGTGCGTAGGTCCCAGAATAGGAGGCATTTGGATCGGGGTTTGGCCAGTCAACATGCCTTCCCACAGGATCTCCTAAGTGCCCATTTTGACTCCTTTTTTCAGAGTAGTCGTCCAGTCGTCACTCCCTTTACCCCACTTCTGTTCAGGGACAGGTTGGCTGGCTTTTATGGGGCTCAATCACAACCAACAGCTGTGTCTTAAGCATTATTAGATCATGCTACGCTATCCCGTTCCTCTCCACTCCTCATTCTCTCCATCCCTCTTCAGGGACACCTCTCACAAGATAGTGCTTGAGCAGGTCCACTCTCTACTGGCTTTGGTGGAGGAAGTTCCTCCAGAACACTGGCATCAGGGTTTCTATTCCCAATACTTTCTGATTCCCAAATCCAAAGGAGAGGTAAGACCCATTCTTGACCTTCACAGTCTCAACAAATATATCAGGTCTGTGAGGTTCTGAATGGTCACGCTATCAACTGTCCTCCCCACATTGTCTCAGAATCACTGTTTTGCTGCCTTGGACCTTCAGAATGCCTGATTTCATGTGGCAATTTTGTTGAGCCACAAAACATTCCTCCAATTCATTGTGGCGGAGTGCCATTTTCAGTGCATGGTGCTGCCTTTTGTTCACTGACCTCTCCCTGATGGGCTGGGGAGCACATCTGGGGTTGCTGAAAGTTCAGGGTCTATGGTCGGAGCAGGAGGCCTCTCTGCATATTAACATACTGGAGCTTCAGGCCATCTGTGAGGCTTGCTGGGCCTTTCTGAACCACATCAGACGTCAGTGGTTCATGTATTTACCAACAATATCACTCTGATATATTATGTTAACAGGCCAAGGGTAACTCACTTCAGGATGCTCTGCCAAGAGGTGATCAGGTTGTGGTAGTTCTGCCTTGAGGAGAGTATCACCCTGATGGCTGATTACTTGCTCGGGGCCCAAAATTATCTCGCAGGAATTTTTCCCTGAATCATGAGTGGTCCCTGAAGATGAGTGTCTTGCAGGTCATCTTTGCAGCTTGGGGCATTCCGACGATCAACGTGTTTGCTACAATAGGAAATGCTGTCCTCCTCAGTCCAGACTCCCTGACCAACACCTTCCATCTCAGGTGGCAGTCGGTTCTTCTGTACCCTTTTCCTCCAATACTGATAATTCCAAAATTCATCCTCAAGCTGAAAATGGATTGGGACAAGCTTATTCTCATTGTCCGGGCATGGCTGAGGCAGTGTTCATTCTCTGACCTTCCCACGCTGTCAGTTCAGCCTCCTGCATCCCTTCCTTGCCATCCAGACGTCATGTAGAATCATGGTTGCACCTTGCATCTTGCATTCAGCTCCCTGCATCTCACTGGGTGGCTGCTCTGTGGTTGAATGAGGAGGAAATGTGTTATCAGTGGCCATTCAACAGGTACTACTCAAAAGTAGAAAGCCCTATACCAGAATCACCTATTCTGCAAAAAGAATTGGCCTGCAGAGTTCAGCTGATGCTGACCTCTATCCAGGACATCTTGGAGTACTTGCTGCATCTTTGGTCATCGGGCCTTGCATTTAGCTCAATGAGTGTGCTCCTAGTGGCGACTTTCAGAATTTCATCCCCCCATTCATGGAAGATCATTTTTTTTCCAGTGTCATGGTAACAAGATTCTTAAAAGGGCTTCTTTGTCTCCATTCCCTGGTCAAAGAGCCAGTTCCTCTGTGTGAGTGGAGTAGTTGTGACCTGGCTCATGGGGATGCAATTTGTCCACATCCTTTCTGTAGTGGGAGGCCCAAAACTGGACTCAGTATTCCAGATGTGGCCTCACCAGTGCCGAATAGAGGGGAATAATCACTTTCCTCCATCTGCTGGCAATGTTCCTACTAATGCAGCCAAATATGCCGTTTGCCTTCTTGGCAACAAGGGCACACTGTTGATTCATATCCAGCTTCTTGTCCACTGTAATCCCCAGGTCCTTTTCTGCAGAGCTGCCGCTTAGCCAGTCAGTCCCCTGCCTGTAGTAGTGCATGGGATTCTTCCGTCCTAAGTGCAGGACTCTGCACTTATCCTTGTGAACCTCATCAGATTTCTTTTGGCCCAATCCTCTAATTTGTCTCGGTCCCCTGTATCCTATCCCTATTCTCCAGCGTATTTACCTCTCCTCCCAGTTTAGTGTCATCTGAGAACTTGCTGAGGGTACAATCCATCCCATCATTCAGATCCTTAATGAAGATGTTGAACAAAACCAGCCCCAGGACAGACCCCTGGGCACTCCGCTTGATACTGGCTACCATCTAGACATGGAGCAGTTGTTCACTACCCATTGAACCTGACGATCTAGCCAGCTTTCTATCAGAGGGGTAGCCGTGTTCGTCTGGATCTGTAAAAAGTGGCAAAGAGTCCTGTGGCACCTTATAGACTAAGAGACATATTGGAGCATAAGTTTTCGTGGGTGAATACCCATTTCGTCAGATGCACATGGTGGAAATTTCCAGAGGTAGGTATAAATATGCAGGCAAGAATCAGTCTAGAGATAACGAGGTTAGTTGAGTCAGGGAGGATGAGGTCCTCTTCTAGCAGTTGAGGTGTGAACACCAAGGGAGGAGAAACTGCTTTTGTAGTTGGCTAGCCATTCACAGTCTTTGTTTAATCCTGAGCTGCTGGTGTCAAATTTGCAAATGAACTGAAGTTCAGCAGTTTCTCTTTGGAGTCTGGTCCTGACCCAGCATGGCTACCTTTAAATCTGCTATCTGTGTACCCAGAAGCCTCCTGCTGCAAGAGAAGCCCAAGAAAGAAACCAACAGAACTCCACTGGCCATCACTTACAGTCCTCAGCTAAAACCTCTCCAACACATCATCAGAGATCTACAACCCATCCTGGACAATGATCCCTCGCTTTCACAGGCCTTGGGAGGCAGGCCAGACAACCCGCCAACCTTAAGCATATTCTCAACAGCAACCCCACACTGCGCCATAGTAACTAACTCAGGAACCAATCCATGCAACAAACCTCGATGCCAACTCTGCCCACCTATTTACACCAGCGACACCATCACAGGACCTAACCAGATCAGCCACAACATCACCGGTTCATTCACCTGCACATCCACCAATGTAATATATGCCATCATGTGCCAGCAATGCCCCTCTGCTATGTACATCAGCCAAACTGGACAATCTCTACATAAAAGGATAAATGGACACAAGTCAGATATTAGGAATGGCAATATACAAAAACCTGTAGCAGAACAGTTCAACCTCGCTGGACACACAATAGCAGATTTAAAGGTAGCCATTCTGCAGCACAAAAACTTCAGGACCACATGCGTCTGACGAAGTGGGTATTCACCCACGAAAGCTTATGCTCCAATACGTCTGTTAGTCTGTAAGGACTCTTTGTCACTTTTAGCCAGCTTTCTATCCCCCTTATAGTCCATTCAGCCAATCCATACTTTTTTAACTTGCTGGCAAGAATACGGTGGGAGACTGTATCAACAGCTTTGTTAAAGTCAAGATATCACGTCCACCGCTTTCTCCATATTCACAGAGCCAGTTATCTTATTAGAAGGCAATCAGGTTGGTCAGGCATGACTTGCCATTGGTGAATCCATGTTGACTGTTCCTGATCATCTTCCTCTCCCCCAAGTACTTCAATATAGATTCCTTGAGGACCAGCTCCATGATTTTTCCAAGGACTGAGGTGAGGCTGACTGATCTGTAGTTTCCCAGATTCTCCTTCTTCCCATTTTTAAAGATGGGCACTATTTTGCCTTTTTCCCATCGTCCAGGACCTCCCCCAATTGTCATATGTTTTCAAAGATAATGGCCAATGGCTCTGCAATCACATCATCCAACTCCCTCAGCACCCTCAGATGCATTAGATCCAGCCTCATGGACTTGTGCATGTCCAGCTTTTCTAAATAGTCCTTAACCTGTCATTTCACCACTGAGTGCTGCTCATCTCCTCCCCATACTGTGCTGTCCAGTGCAGCAGTCTGGGAGCTGACCTTGTCTGTGAAGACTGAGGCAAAAAAAGTATTGAATACTTGAGCTTTTTCCACATCATCTGTCACTAGGTTGGCTCCCCCATTCAGTAAGAGTCCCACACTTTCCCTGACCACCTTCTTGTTGCTAACATACCTGAACACTATAGGCTTCCATTGAATTTAGTGATAGTAGTATGTGCTGAACAGCTCACAGGATTGAGCCCCCAGTGAGTGTACTCTTCAGAGCACTTAACAAACAAGAATTAATAAAGCCTTATGGTGCCCTATGAGGTAAGTAAAGGGTAGAGAAGCATTGGATTAGAATGCAGGAGTTCTTGGTTCTGTGTTCAGACCAAGCCTTTTGTCTCTTCTTCATTGTGCCGATGTCTTTCATCTAGAGTACATAATCATTAAAAGTTAGTACAGTGCATCTATAATGATATGATGGAACAGTAGTCAAATGGTTGTTTATTTTCCAGGTTATGCTCTGTGGCATGCAAGAGGTTGATTTAGCAGATTGGCAAAGGAACACCGTTTATCGTCATTATACAAGAACTAGCAAGCAGATCGTATGGTTCTGGCAGGTATGATGCTCATAAAATTTTATTTTCCTGTTCTCTTTTAGATAAAAGCCATGGAAACAGCTATATTCTTGTTCAACCCTGTTCAAAACTCTTGCCTTTTTTATTATTGTTAGAAAAGGAATAAATATTGTCAGAGACTTTCTTGGTATGCTATTCTAATGTATTAATCTCAGTTTTAGACTATTTTACGTCTGGTATGTGCATGAGAGTTTTTTTTTTTTTTTGAACCTCTAATAATTTCATCTGATTCTCTACTTTAGATAGTAGTTTTATGGCTGGGATGAAGGAACATAAGCTGTGTCCAGGCTTCCAGTTTTCAGTTCCTCCCCCTCCCAACCATCCCTCAGTATTGAAAGAGGGACTACTAGTTACTTTTATAAATTGTTTGGGGAATTATCCACATAGCTTTTTGAGGTTAATAGTTTGTTCTTATTTTCTGTATTATATGTTACTTTTTAGGTTTTATTGTTACACTGTAGTAAAAACTGAAGATCTTGTATGTTTAGGATTAGTTAACAGTAGTCTTCATTAAATGTCTGCATTTAACAGGCCAATGTATCTGACAGTTACTTCCTATGTTAAGAATAAGATAAACTGTGTTGGTTTTTTTAGATTGTGGTAATTGTTGAAAAATATTGACATTTGTAATGATGACTGCTGTAAAGTTAGGTTCAGGTTTGTGCCTGTCTTAGAATGTGAAGAAAAGAGAAATATCCTATACTCTCCAAAAATTTACCCAGAATTCACCCAGAAGATTAAAAAACAGCAGTCTCAGCCAATATATTTTCTACTGTGTTATATATCATGTTGGCTTAGTGATCTGCTTAAGAATGTTATGTTAAGCCAGCAGGAAAAGTCAGACATCCCCAATCCTTTAAGACTGATTTGAAATATTTAGAGTGATCCAAGGGCCGGTGATTCATCTGCTACAAATTTGTGAATTTACAAGAAACTAAGTATTGAAAGATTCCTAGCAAATGGTGAAATAACTGAATAGTGTTTCAACATTTACAGAGCACTGATATCTTTCAGTTGCACATGTCTCTAAGAAAGTCAAGATTAAAGTAATACCTATGCCATCTGACTCTCACAAGAAAAAAAAAGTACTTTTACTTTATCCCCCTCCTAAGTCATAAAGGCTTCTTAGCTTGGATTCTCCAGTCTGCTAAGGCCACTTTGTATCATGTAAGCCTTAAAGTGACCAGAGATGGCCTGCAGAGAATTCTCCTTCTGCCGGGGAACTTTCCATTGGGAGGAAAGGTGGTGGAAGTGCTTCCACCATCTTCTACACCAGCTGTACCCCATCTTTCCTTCTCTGGTCATAATAGGTGATAGGAAGCATGTTGGGACATTCTGTGGACCTGGGAGAGGTAGAAGGGGCATGGTGGACTGAAACTCCACTACACCTGATTCTTCATTGTTGTGACAATTCTAAGGGACCATATGCCAGTAGTGTCAGAGAAAGCTTCTCCTGTGGAGATCTAACTTGTTAGAGATTGGTGGGTAAAGATTATGTAGGTGCAAGTGCATCATTGCAACCCACCTCTTGACTGCAGTTGAGCTTCGTGCAGGCAGAGTGGAGAATTTTCACCATTATGATTTAGACTTTAACAAGTAGCCCAGTTTGGGATGGTCTATAAACTACGTTTAGTTAATATGTGGCCTTCAGCACTACACATGTTCAGTGTTTTCATAGTAGAAGCCTTCATAGCTCCAATAAGAATGGGGGAAGATGTATTGAGTTCTCCCTTGGCAAGACAGGTAAGGAATCTTCTGTCTTTGGACCCTGAGGGGAGAGACCTGTTGGCCTGGACTTTACAGGCTAGTGTTAGAAAAGGGGAGTATGGGGGCTATATTTCAGGAATGGGGGTAAAGCTGTTTAACAAGAGGAAAAAACGGTCAGTGAAAAAATAAGAAGTTGGGGTAAAAGGAGAGGCAATTCTGAAGGGGAAGTTGATGGTGGGGAGAAAAATAAAAAGCAAGATTAGAAAAGTAAAAATGTCTGGAAAAGAGGGTGAAGATGAAGTAAAAATGATTGTTATGGGGAGGGGAATCTAAAGAAATAAAAAATTGAGTTATAACACTAAGACAAGGAAGGCTAGATCAAAATACAGAAGGAAAGGAAGAAAAGTGAAATATAAGAATAGGGAATGAAGAAAAAACAAAACCAAATAGTAAGCTCCTTATTTTATTGAACGTTTGTAAGTAAAAGGTTATGATAAAAGTATTATGTAAAACACATTCCTAATTTGGAATTAATGGCCTTGTGATCATGGTCTCATGACTCAGGAGGTACACCCATTAACAATTCAAATTCTTAGTGTCTGCTTTTTACATTCTCACCCATCAGAGAAGGGGCTCTGGGATCATTTGCTAGACTCAGAAGCTCCCAGGCTTTGCTCAGAATGGTAACTCATGCAAAGGAACCCAGGAGATGAAGACTGTGCCTTAGCTGCAAAGAAGGCATAATGCCCTCTGCAGCAGGATCATCTTCACTGTTGGGAGAGCAGGCAACCATCAAATTTGCAGTCCTCACTGTGTCACCAGGGAGGATGATCAGCTGATGTAGGAAGCAGTGCTGAGGGTGGAGTCCAACCTCCCAAGTCACATGCACGTAAAGGATGCAGGGGAACCCTTTTTTGGACTCTAGCTGGACTCTTGTGAGAGAGGCTGCTCACCTGAGCATGTGAAGAGGAATACCATTGGCTTCTTGCCACACTGTCCACAACTCCCATTAGCATTACACACTCTTCCTATCTTTGAATGATTATTTTTGAAAACTCATGGAAGAGGAGAGAGATTCCGGACTGGAAGAGGGAAAATATAGTGCCAACCTATAAAAAAGGGGAGTAAGGACAACTCAAGGAATTACAAACCAGTCAGCTTAACTTCAGTACCCCGAAAGCAAATGGAGCATATAATCAAGCAATCGGTTTGCAAACACCTAGAAGATAATAAAGTAATAATTACCATCAACATCAATTTGTCAGGAACAAATACTGTCAAACCAACCTAATAGCTTTCTTTGACATGGTAACAAACCTTGTGGATGTGGGGAAGCAGTAGATGTGGTATATCTTGACTTTAATAAGGCTTTTGGTACTATCTCGCATGACCTTCTCATAAACAAACTAGGGAAATATAGCCTAGAAGGAGCTAGGTGGGTGCCTAACTGGTTGGAAAATAATTCCCAGAGAGTAGTTATTAGTGGTTCACAGTTAAGCTGGAAGGTTATATTGATTGGGGTCCTGCAGGGATCAGTCCTGGGTCTGGTTCTGTTCAATATCTTTGTAAAGTGCTTTTTGAGATAGGGTTAAAATTCAAAATGATCTGGACAAACTGGAGAAATGGTCTGAAGTAAATAGGATGAAATTCAATAAGGACAAATGCAAAATACTCCACTTAGGAAAGAACAATCATTTACACACACACAAAATGGGAAATGACTGTGTAGGACAGAGTATTGCGGAAAGGGTTATAGTGGATCGCAAGTTAAATGAGTCAACAGTGTAACTCTATTGCAAAAAAAAGTGAATATCATTCTAGGATGCATCAGCAAGAGTGTTGTAAGCAAGACACAAGAAATAATTCTTCCACTCTCCTGGACTTTGATAAGAGTACCTGGAGTACTGTGTCCAGTTTTGGGCACCAAATTTCAGGAAAGATGTGGACAAATTGGAGAAAGTCCAGAGCGGAGGAACAAAAATGATTAAAGATCTAGAAAACATTTGTTCAGTCTGGAGAAGAGAAGACTGAGGGAGGACATAAGCTTTCAAGTATGTAAAAGGTTATTACAGGGAGGAGGGTGAAAAAATCTTCTCCTTAACCTCTAAGGATAGGACAAGAAGCAATGGGCTTAAATTGAAGCAAGGGAGGTTTAGGTCAGACATTAAGATAAATTTCCCAATTGTTTGGGTAGTTAAGCGCTGGAACAAATTGTCTAGGGAGGTTGTGTAAAAACAGGTTAGACAAACACTTATCAGGCAAGGTCTAGTTATTAGTCCAGTGCTGAGTGCAGGGGACTGGACTACTGAGATCCCTTCCAGTCCTACACTCCTATGATTATTTTTCACTGCTGGTCGTCTCCAACATATGCATTCTCTTTATGATCTCAACACAGATTTTGGGCAGTTCATCAAACCACTAGGGAGCTGATCTAGAAGAGCCCTCATCCCCAAGCTCTTTTAAGAATCATAGAATATCAGGGTTGGAAGGGACCTCAAGAGGTCATCTAGTCCAGCCCCCTGCTCAAAGCAGGACAAACCCCCCACTATTTTTTTTTTTTTTGGATCCCTCAAGGATTGAGCTTACAACCTTGGGTTTAGTAGGCCAGTGCTCAAACCATTGAGCTGTCCCTCCTCCCAGTCTTAGAACTTTTAAACTCTGAGAAAGAGTGGAACCTTGAAGGAAGAGTGAGGCTTCTCAGCAATGTTAAGGTGGAGAATGCCTTTCTGAGAGTGGGCTCCTCTTTCTGCTCCAGATTAGGCAGTTTTGTATTAAGCACTCTAGCACCCTTCAATACCAGACTCTTCTGACAACAAAAAGAAAGTCTCCAAAGACATGGCTCTTCAAAGCCAAGGAAGAACAAGGCATTATTCCTGTCCATCAGGACATTAATGAAATTTGTTGACAGAAATATTGGGATCAGACAGACACCAAAATCACCCTTCCTTAAGTCATGCATAAGACTATAAATATAAACTTATAAAGGAACACCATGAATCTTGGAGTCTTGCTTCATATTGCCCCGCTATACTTTTGCCTAGCAGCTGTGGGACAGCAGTATCCTTTTGGATCCAAGCAGAAGAAAGCTATAGAAATAATTTAAGAAAATAAATTATTGTTACTAATTAACTAAATTAATAAATGATTCTCTTTAAAAAGGTAGTATGGGGAAATAAAGTGTTAGATGTACCGCCCACAGCCTTGCCCACTGCACTAGCGTGACCAGGGACAGCTGCCAGTAAGCCTGGTGCTTGCCCTAATGGGCGGGGCTGGAGGTGGGGTTAGGGGCGGTACAGCCACACTGGAGGAACTGCTGGCATGGGGTGCTGGCTCCTTGGGGTTGCTTTCGCCACTGCAGTTCCTGGTAGAGCCTGCAGCTCCGCATATACCAATTTATTTCCACGGATATAAATTTTCTATCCGTGCAGAGCTCTATTGAGCACCACTGTGCACTTATCAGAGATTTTCACTGAGCTGTCAATTAACTATGACTTTTTTCTGACTAGTTAGTTAATTTAGAATCCAGCAACATATACACGTAGTTCGAATATGCATTATTTTGCATTTATCATGATAGAGTTTCATATGCTGTCATGCTGCAAAGTCTACCTACCTTTGTCTCTCTAGAATTCTTCTCATCTATAATTGGTCTTCAGTGACCTATATAATTTTATTTAATCTGCAAATATTGCCACTTCACTGTTCAAGTCAATAAAGATGTAATAGATGTTCTCCATCTGCAATAGCTGTTCATGACAAAGTTCAAAATGTGCAATTTGATGAGATATTTAGCATGAGATATATGCTCGATCTCTCATGCAAGGTAGCCATTTCTGGTAGAGATAACCTCAGCCAGGAGGGTGTCTGAGCTCAAGACCCTGACTTCAGAGCCCCCTTACACTGTGTTCCATATGGGCAAGGTCTAGCTTAGGCCTCACCCGGCTTTCCTCCTGAAACTTGTTTCCCAGTTTCACATCAACCAGCACTTGAAGAAGGAAAAACGGTTACTCACCTTCTCGTAACTGTTGTTCTTCTAAATATGTTGTTCACGTCCAGTCCAATACCCACCGTCCTACCTCTCTGTTGGAGTAGCCGGCAAAGAGGAACTGAGGGGGTGGTTGGTTGGTAGAGCTCTATATTGAGCGCCATGAAGGCATGACTCGAGGAGGCGCCCAGTCCAACCCAACAGATGCTGCTAGGAGAAAAGTTTTCTGGCTGTCGTGCACACATGCATGCACTTGATTGGAATGGACATGAACAACACATCTCAAAGAACAACTGTTACGAGAAGTTGAGTAACCGTTTTTTCAGCAGGTCAAAGACAGTGTAGATATCCCTTTCAGCCCAATTCCCTGTGTATCACATGCCTTCAGAACCACCTAAATTGACATGTAGATTCCAGAAGAGAGAACCATCCACTACCAAAATGACCACTACTCAGCTTTCCTCGTCAAGTGGGCATCCATTTTTATTTTTGGTTGAGGGTCAGGAACTCTGCCGCTATCATGACCTAAAGCTGTATTATTTTGCTCACTCTCTCCCACCGTTTGGGGATCATCTCTCCCATTTCCGATCCTCATGTGAACAGATTTCTTCAGACAGATGGGATTTGGAAGTCTTAACATGGGGCTATTCTATCCACATCACCTCCATTCCCCTGTCCCTTTTCAGGGTCCCATCTCACAAACATTGTCAGTCTGAGACAGGAAGTCCTATCCCTTCTTCACATAGGAGCCATAAAACAAGTACCTGCCCAGCACCAAGGGAAGGGGTTCTATTCCAAATACTTTCTGGTTCCCAAAAAAGAAGGGCAGATAGAGACCCATTTTAGGTCTCAGGCCATTAAACATATTCATAAAAACACAAAAGTTCAGGATAGTGACAATTGCAGATATAATACCATCTCTAAATCTTGGGGACATGTTTGCGTTGACCTTCAGGATGCCTATTTTCATATCACAATCTATCCATTTCACAAGAGGTTTCTGCACTTTGCGGTCAGCCAGGAACATTTTCAATATCAAATGCTCCCCTTTTGGACTCTCTACTGCCCCCAGAGTCTTTATGAAAGTTCTGGCAGTGGTAGCTACTCAACTACAATGGTTAGGTATAATCTTCTTCCCCTATCTCAATAATTGGTCCTCAAGGTTTGCTCACACAGCTAAGTTCTTTCCGCAGTGAAGAAAGCTATGACCCTATTTGACAAGTTAGAACTTCAACAAAGAGAAGCTCTCTTTGACACCATTTCAGCAAATAAAGTTTATAGGAACCACCTTAGATGCCACATCATCCACAGCTTTCCTTCTGCTACACAGATTTATGACACTAGTGAATCTGAACTCACAGGTCCAAATGAGCCCACAAATAGCCAGAACTGTTTTACAGCTCCTAAGTCATGTGGCAGCCTGCACTTTTGACACGCTTCATTCCAGTATGCACTTACATTGCATCCAGGGATGGTTGAGAACTGTTTACACTCCCCAACAAACAGAACAAATTAGTGTTGATCTGTTGCCAGATTCTAGAGTTGTTTAATAGGTGGAAAGATCCAAGCAAGGTCTGTGTTTAATTCCTCTTCATTCCACATCCCCTCATTGCCACCATCGTATCCGATGCATCTCTTGTATGGTGGGGAACTTGTCTTTGGCTATATGTACACTTACGGCAACGTGTAGAGTACAGACGCTGCATGACCAGCTAGCACAGGTATAAATAGCAGTGTAGATGGTGAAGCACTGCCTAGACAAAGTACAGACACACCAGAATCTTAAGGTATATACCATGCACAGCTCTCTACATGGCCAAGCAGTGTCTGCCACATTACACTATTGTTTTTAGCAGCATACTGTCCCACTGCCTGAGTCTTTCCCTGCCACAGTGAAAGACTCTGGCAGCGGGGAAAGGCCTTGGAAGGAAGGAGGCAGTAAGGAAAGCCTCTGGCAATGGGAAGGAAGGAGGGAAAGTTTCCTTTCATTGCCACATGTAGATACACACTGCTTTTCAGTGCTCCATGTAGCTACATGTACCCTACATTCTGTCACAAGTGGAGACAAGGCTTTTGAATGCATACCATATGAGGCAAATGGACTGCCAAGAGTCCATTCTCCATATCAACCTCCTGGAACTCAGGCCAGTCAGAGTTGCCTGCAGCTGTTTCCTTCCTATGGTCAAGAGTCAATCTGTCAAATCATGACAGAGTCAACATGTACAATATGTATCCATCAAGGAGAACCAAGAGCCACCCTTTGGGAAGAAGCAATATAACTATGGAATTGGTGCATAGCTCATCAGATTTTCATTTTGCCTCATGTTTAACAAGTCTGTAGAACACCATAGCCAATAGTTCGAGCAGATACTTCTGCCAGGACCACAAGTAGAAAATCAACAACCTGATTCTCAAGTATACATTCCTCACATTAGGTTTTCCAGAAATAGATCTGTTTGCTACCACCATCAACGGAAAAAGTTGAAAGTTCTGCTCAGGAGGATGTCTAGGCCATCAGTCCCAGGCAGATTCTTTCCTCATGTCTAAGGCTGCGATTTTTTCAGGGAGGTCACAGAAGTCATCTGACTTTCTGGGACTTCTTTGCCTGCAGGCACTGCCCCTACATCTCCCATTGGCTGCAGTTCCCAGTGGGAGCTGTGGAGCCAGTGCTCAGGACAGAGGCAGTGTGCAGAGCTGCCTGGCTGCGCCTCTGCCTAGGAGCTGAGGGAGGGGAACGTTGCTGCTTCCAGGGAGACGTAGAGCCAAGTAAGGAGCCTGCCAGTCTTGCCCTCCCCTCCTGAGCACCCGCAACATCCCCGGGCTGCTCCCTTCCTAGAATCATAGAATATTAGGGTTGGAAGGGACCTCAGGAGGTCATCTAGTCCAACCCCCTGCGCAAAGCAGGACCAATCCCCAGTTTTTTACCCCAGTTCCCCAAATGGCCCCCTCAAGGATTGAACTCACTAACCCTGGGTTTAGCAGGCCAATGCTCAAACCGCTGAGCTATCCCTCCCCCCAAGATTTAGTCAGGGGTATATAATACAAATTATGGACAGGTCTCAGGCCATGAATTTTTGTTTACTGTCCAGGACTTCTACTAAAAATACTCGTGACTGAAACATAGCCTTACTCATGTCCTCTACTCCTATCTTCTGACACTGCTGTGTCTCAGAGTCCTAAACAAAATCCAGCAGAATAGAGCCATGGTCATCCTAATTGCACTGACTTGGGCCAATGCAAATTTGGTTTCCCTTGCTGATTTTCCTGCCATCTTTCCTGCAGCTGCCAACTATTCCTGATCCACTAACTCAAAATTCAGGATACATTCTTCATCTGAGCTTCACACTGCAGATCAAGCCTTGTTTTCTAGATGCCTCTCTGCGGTAGAGGTCTCCTGTGTGAGAGGCTCACAAGAGGTTTTGCTGAATAGTAGAAAAGCATCAATTACAAAAATCTACCCATAGAAATGGAAGAGATTCCACCATTGGTATATCCAACAGCACTGTCCTGTCAATTCTTCCCTTTTGGATGTTTTAGATTCTCTGTTGGGTTTAAAGAATGCCGGTCTCTCTCTGAGTTCCATAGGTGTTCATTTCGCAGCTATCACAGATTTCCATTCCCCTGCTGAAGGGTTTAAGTATTTGCTCACCCCACCACTTCCAGATTCATCAAAGGATTAGCTAACTTTTTCCATGTCAGAAAACCCACTCCTGTGTGGGACTTTATTCTTCTTCGGGTGTTTGCTCATATCGATTCCAATTAGGTGTGTGTGCGCCACGTGCACGTTCGTCGGAAGATTTTTACCCTAGCAACACTCAGTGGGTTGGCTGGGTCGCCCCCTGGAGTGGCGCCGTTATGGCGCCGGATATATACCCCTGCCGACCCAACAGCCCCTCAGTTCCTTCTTACCGCCCGTGACGGTCGTTGGAACTGTGGAGCGCGGCTTTGCTGATCTCCACGTCCCTAGCTTACTCGTAGTTCTTTGCTGCTAATTGTGTTTATAGTTCGAATTCTTATAGTTATAGTTAGTATTAGTTGTTGTGTATATAGTTTAAGGGGGGATCGGGGATTAGCCCCTTTCCTCCACCCTGGTGCGGGCTCATGCTCAAGTCAAACTGTGCTCGGCGTGCCAAAAGCCGATGCCAATAGGGGACCCCCATAACTCCTGCCTCAAGTGCCTAGGGGAATCCCACCTTCCCGATAAGTGCCGCATTTAAACCAAGGACGAAGAAGGAGCGGGACTTTCGATTGAAACAGCTCCTCATGGAGTCGGCACTTAGTCCTGCACTGTCGGTACCGAGCGCTCAACAGGCTGCATCTGTAAGGAGCGCCCCTTCGGTCCCGGACCGCTCCGGTACTGAGAAGGAGCCCCGGCACCGACCCTTACCGGCACCGACATCTGCTCGGCGCCGCTCCCTGTCCCCAGGACCCAGGAAGCAACATACAGGTCCAGCTGCTTCAGCTCAACAGAAGAAGCACTCATCAAAGACAGATTGCCTGGCACCGTCATCTGCCGCGGCACCACCGACTGTGGCACCGCCAAGCGCGGCACCGTTGATTCCGGTCCCACAAGGGCCGTTGAGTCCGGTGCCTGGCAGCTCCCCAGCTCATGCTGTGGTTGAGCTTGCTCTCCCTTCTACACTGGAGACCTTCTCCACGGCAAGGGAGCTCATAGCTATGATAGAGTCTGCACGGCCTCAACCCCCGGCACCGCCGGTGCGGGTCATCCAATCCATCGGGAAACCAACCCTGGTAAGGCCACCCTCCATCGGACCAACAGAGAGATGTTGTTCAAGATCACGGTCTCACTGACGCTCTCGATCACACCAATCACGCTCCTGGCGCCGCTCGCAGTTCCGGTACCGGTCGCACTCGCGGCAGCATTCGGCCTCTCGGTTGCCGGCCAGATACTCCCAGTACCGATCCGACTCACGGCACCGCTCTCGGCACTGTACATCTCACAGTCGCTCCAGACGAAAGGACTCGAGATCCCAGTCGACCTCCCGGCACCGCTACGGGCGCAGGTCCCGGTCTCGCTCGCGGTACCGTTATAGCTCCCGGTACCACTCTCCGGTACCGTCACATCGGTGTCATCACAGGCTGGTAGTGCTTCCTATCCACAGGAGCGTGACTCGGATGTCCCCAGCCATATATTTCCCAAGAGCCAGAGCCACAAGCAAGGACCCCATCACTGGTCCTTCTGGACACCATGGACATACCACCAAGCACAAGGTGCTCCTTCAGTGGTTCCACAATTGGCCCCGTCAGAACACCGGGCGCCAGAGGCGACAGTAAGCCACCCCCACCCCCCCATGGGCATGGATGAGGCTCCGATACCACCTGCAGATACCCAGGTCCCACCTGATGCAAATGACGCTTCTCAAGAACAGGAGCCCCCACAGGACCCTCTGGTCCCTGGCCTCTCCTCTTCCTCCTCGCCAGACGAGGCGGTGGCGGGAACATCCTCCTCAGGCCCTCTGCCAATTGATCTAAGGGCCCATCAAGACCTCTTGAGATGAGTGGCTCAGAATATGAACTTACACGTGAAGGAGGTCCCTGAAATAGAGGACCCTGTAGTGGACATCCTTTTGGCTGACGCACCTACTAAACGGATAAACAGGCTCTCCTGTTTATCCGCACCATACAGGCAAATGTGGACACCATTTGGCAACCCCCAGCCTCAATTCCCCCCCACAGCCAGGGGAGTAGAGAGAAAACACATGGTCCCCTCAAAGGGGTATGAATATCTCTACAGTCACCCACCTCCTTGCTCTCTAGTAGTGCAATCGGTGAACGAAAGGGAGCGTCATGGCCTGCAAGCCCCTGCTCCTAAGTCAATGGAGGCTAGGTGCATGGACCTCCTAGGCCACAAAATATACTCGGCCAGGGGCCTTCAACTTAGGGTGGCAAACCAACAAGCCCTCCTAAGTAGGTATAACTTTAACATGTGGACGTCCTTGGGGAAGTTTACGGAGCTTCTTCCCCAGGAGTACCGTCAAGAATTTACAGCCTTACTTAAGGAGGGTAAAAAGGTGGCAAGAACCTCCCTCCAAGCCTCTCTGGATGCAGCGGACTCTGCAGCCAGAACTCTAGCGTCAGGAGTGACAATGAGGCGTATCTCCTGGCTCCAGGTATCAGGCCTTCCTCCTGAATTACAACAAACTATTCAGGACTTGCCCTTCGAAGGCCAGGGCCTTTTCTCAGACAAGACTGACCCCAGATTGCAAAGTCTGAAGGACAATCGCGTCACAATGAGCTTGCTGGGTATGCACACGCCAGTGAGCCAACGCAGGACCTTCCAGCCCCAGCCACACCGCCCTTACGCCCCGCCTAGGCTGTGTCAGGACTTTAGCAGAAGGCGTGGTAGAGGGAATCGTCGGAGGCAGTCTGGCCCTCAAGGGGGTCAAAATCAGGCCCCTCCCCCCCAAACCACCAGCGGGGCCCAAGCAGAACTTTTGATGAGACGCCCAAGGACGGCCCACCAGTTATTTTCCTGGATCCTTTTCCTCCATTTTTCAACCGGCTCTCCCATTTCCTCCCTTCCTGGTCCCAGCTAACTTCTGATCGCTGGGTCCTGCGCATGGTGGAATTGGGATACCACCTCCAGTTTGTTTCAACCCCACCTTCCCACTCTCCCTCCCCGTCCCTCTTCAGGGACCCTTCTCACAAGCAATTCCTCTTACAAGAGGTCCAGTCGCTCCTAGCCATGGGAGCTGTAGAGGAGGCACCAAAAGACATGAGGGGCAAGGGGTTTTATTCCCGCTACTTCCTAATCCCCAAGGCAAAGGGAGGTCTATGACCGATCCTAGACCTGCGAGAACTCAACAAATTCATGATAAAGTTAAAGTTCCGCATGGTAACCCTGGGGACCATTATCCCGTCCCTGGATCCAGGAGACTGGTATGCCCACCCTCGATATGAAGGATGCATATTTCCACATCGCAATTTACCCACCACACAGACGGTACCTCCGTTTTGTGGTCAACCATCAACACTTTCAGTTCACTATACTTCCGTTTGGCCTTTCTGTGGCCCCACGAGTGTTCACGAAATGCATGCCTCCCTCCGACGTCGTCGGGTACACGTCTACCCATACCTCGACGATTGGCTCATTGGAGGGACCTCCCAGTTACAAGTGTCACGTCACCTGTGCATCGTCCAAGACCTCTTCAGGAGCCTAGGCCTGATGATCAACACAGAGAACTCTACTCTGACACCCTCGCAGAGAATAGACTTCATCGGAGCGGTTCTGGACTCCAATCTGGCCAGAGCTTGCCTCCCGCAGTCGCGTTTTCAAGCAATGGCTACGATTATTCAAGGACTTCAAACCTTCCCGACAACATCGGTGCGCAACTACCTCAGCCTAGTAGGTCACGTGGCCTCCTGCACCTTCGTGACCAAACACGCCAGGCTACTCTTCTGTCCCTTTCAAACCTGGCTTGCTTCAGTATACCGGCCACGCAGGGACAGCCTGGACTCGGTGCTCACTATTCCCCAGAAGGTTCTGGGCTCCCTAACCTGGTGGCTAACCCCCACTCTAGTCTGTGCAGGGATGCCATTCCACCCACTGCAACCCTCGATGGCCCTAACCATGGACGCGTCATCTCTGGGTTGGGGTGCTCGCCTCGAGGGCCTCCGCACTCAAGGCCTCTGGTCAACTCAAGAGCTAGCCTTACACATCAATGTGCGGGAGCTGAGGGCGGTCCGTCTAGCATGCGAGGTGTTTCAAGAGCATCTCCAAGGCCGTTGTGTATCAGTGTTCGCGGACAACACAACGGCCATGTTTTACATAAACAAGCAGGATGGAGCACACTCCTCCCTCCTTTGTCAAGAAGCCTTCCACCTCTGGGACTTCTGCATAGCCCACTTGATCGATTTGGTAGAGTCCTTTCTCCCAGGAGTCCAGAACACTCTGGCGGATCGCCTCAGCAGATCCTTCCTGTCTCACAAGTGGTCGATTTGTCCGGATGTCATCCATTCTGTTTTCTGGAAGTGGGGGTTTCCCCACATAGACCTCTTTGCCTCCCGAGAGAACAGGAAATGCCAGGTGTTCTGCTCCTTCCAGGGATGCTCCCCTGGCTCCCTATCAGACACTTTCCTCATCCCGTGGAAGAAGCACCTACTCTACGCCTTTCCACCGTTCCCGCTGCTCCACAGAGTCCTACTCAAGCTTCGCAGGGACAGCGCCCACCTGATCCTGATTGCTCCAGCGTGGCCGAGGCAGCACTGGTACACCATGTTGTTCAACCTCTTAGTGGCGGACCCGATCCCCCTGCCACTCTGGCTGGATCTCATAACACAGGACTTCGGCAGACTTCACCATCCGGACCTGCAGTCTCTTTACCTCACAGCATGGTTGTTGCGTGGTTGAGCCAGTCTGAGTTGCGTTGCTCTGCCTCGGTCCAACAGATGCTCTTGGGCAATAGGAAGCCTTCCACTAGGATGACATATCTGGCCAAGTGGAAGCGTTTCTTCTGCTGGTGCGCTCAACGTAACTCAGTCCCCAGGCAGGTGTCAGTTCCTACTATCCTGGACTACCTCTGGTCCCTGAAAGAACAAAGCCTAGCGGTCTCTTCCATAAAGGTGCATCTGGCAGCCATCTCCGCCTTCCACCCAGGGGAAAATGGCTGATCAGTCTTCTCTCACCCCATAGTTTCAAGGTTCCTCAAGGGATTGGAACGTTTGTACCCACAAGTTAGACGCCCGACCTCTACCTGGGACCTCAACCTGGTGCTAGCCAAGCTTATGGGTGCTCCTTTCGAACCACTAGCCACCTGCTCGCTGCTGTACCTTTCCTGGAAGACAGCCTTCCTCGTCGCTATTACTTCGGCAAAGCGAGTATCTGAGCTTCGGGCCCTGACAGCAGACCCCCCCCCCCGTATACGGTGTTCCATAAGGACAAGGTACAGCTGCAACCACACCCCTCCTTCCTCCCTACGGTGGTGTCCGCCTTTCATGTCAATCAAGACATCTTCCTTCCAGTCTTTTTCCCGAAGCCACACCCATCGCGTCGGGAACAACAGCTGCACACCCTAGACGTTCGCAGGGCTCTCGCCTTTTATATCGAGAGAACAAAACCCTTCCGAAGGTCGCCTCAGCTCTTTGTAGCTGTGGCAGACCAGATGAAAGGCCTACTGGTCTCATCCCAGCGAATTTCATCTTGGGTAGCATCCTGCATCCGCACATGCTATGATTTGGCTCACGTTCCGGCTAGCCACCTCACCGCCCATTCTACTCGGGCTCAAGCTTCATCTGCCGCCTTCTTGGCCCATGTTCCCATCCAGGAAATATGTCGGGCAGCTACCTGGTCATCGATTCAGACCTTTGCCTCACATTAGGCATTGGTTCAACAGTCCAGAGATGATGCAGCATTTGGCTCAGCAGTTTTGCATTCTGCAACATCTCACTCCGACCCCACCGCCTAGGTAAGGCTTGGGAATCACCTAATTGGAATCGATATGAGCTAGCACTCGAAGAAGAAAAGACAGTTACTCACCTTTGTAACTGTTGTTCTTCGAAATGTGTTGCTCATATCCATTCCAAACCCGTCCTCTTTCCCCTCTGTCGGAGTAGCCGGCAAGAAGTAACTGAGGGGCCGTTGGGTTGGCAGGGGTATATATCCGGCGCCATAATGGCATCACTCCAGGGGGCGACCCAGCCGATCCACCGAGTGTTGCTAGGGTAAAAATCTTCCGACGAACGTGCACGCAGCGCGCGCACACCTAATTGGAATGGATATGAGCAACACATCTCGAAGAACAACAGTTACAAAGGTGAGTATCCATCTTATTTGGTCCTCAACTTTCTGATGAAGCCTCCCTTTGAGCCACTAGCAAAGTGTTCCCTTCTACTTGTCTATGAAGACTGCGTTTTAGTGGCTATCACCTCTGCTAGGTGAATTGTTGAGCTAGGCACTTCAATGACCAATCCCCCCTTCCTATTATGGAAATATGCAAAGCTGCCACATGGGCTTCGGTTCACACCTTCTCAAAACACTGTGCCTTAGTGTACACATCTCTAGGACAGACACTGCCTTGGTGGGACTGCAGTTCTGCAAACCGTTTTAGATCAGACTTTGAAGTAAGAGAGGTTACTTATTGTGTACAGTAACTGGAATTCTTCAAGATGTTTGTCCCTTTAGTGTTACACTGCCTACCTTTCTTCCCTTCCATTTTGGAGTCTTGACTTGGTGATAGAGAAGGAACTGTTGATGGTGGTTTGCCCAACACTGTGCTATATGCAGGGCATCAGGATAGCTAGGGCATATAAGCGGATCAAACAGGCACTGCTACCGAAAGCCCCCGATCAAAGGTGCACAGGGCATATAGGCACCTGAAGTGGAGCACCCACAGGGACAAACATCTCTAAGAGTCCAGTTACTGTACATGATAAATAACCTGTCCTTTGAGATTTTTTTAAAACGTGGTATACATTGATCTAATGTATTAGCCTGTCTACTCACAGGTGTTGCCAGCCTTCAGTGCATAGTAGTGATGTGATACCTTTGGGCCTGCAATCCAGAATCAGTGCCTTTGTGTTTGCCACCATATCACTGTGCAAGATTGTATATAATTCACTGTATGTTATTCTCTTCAGGTTTGTTATGGAATCGCAGCTTTCCACGTATCTTGTTCCGACATGTTTTGTATGATTTTTCTCTAGCCATATTAGCATAGTAATATTCAATTTTGTTTTAAAGTAATTCTGAATTTCTGTTTCCTAGTTTGTAAAAGACACAGACAATGAGGTTCGCATGCGACTGCTGCAGTTTGTCACTGGTACTTGTCGATTACCACTGGGAGGTTTTGCTGAGCTCATGGGTAAGTATAATGCCCCTGAAGTATGCTATTGCAATCTATAGGTATTATGTTTATTCTGAACAAGTGGAAATCTTTTGCTCATTTCTTAATCCTACATTTCATCTAGCATTAGCATACATTAATAAATATGCTACATTATTACTGGTTTAAAAACAACATTTAATTTAATCTCATATGTTTTCTTGATTCAGGAAGTAACGGTCCTCAGAAATTCTGCATTGAAAAAGTTGGCAAGGAAACCTGGTTACCGAGAAGTCATACTTGGTAAGTTTTAATAGTGAAACAGTGAATAAATGTAAGCTAACTTTGTATCTGTTCTTCTTCATGAATGTAGTTTAAGACCATCTGTCTTGCACCTATGGAATACAGTAACAGTTGATTCAATTGTAAGCTAATTTGGGTTACTTGCCCCAACCTACAATTTTTGTCCCTGACTACCATCTATTGCTTGATTTAGAATGGCTGGGCTAGTGATTTTCCCACTACTGAAAATGTCTCTATTTTCCCTTGTTTTTAATTTCAGTTTTGTATTCTATTTGTATTTATATTGTTTTTATTTTGAATAGTTTCAGATACTTTAGAGTTGTAAGATAAAACCCCTTATTTTACATATACACACACACTCTCTCTCTCTGTCACACATACACACACACACACACACACAATTTTTGCTTCAAAGAGCAAGTCATTGTTTCTGCTACACAGCTAAGTTAGCATTGGAGTCAATTGTCATGTGATATTTCATCACAGTGTGACTTTTTAAAAATATGTGTGCAAAATGCCACCAAGACCCTTATAAAGTGATTGGAACCCCCACAAACATTCAGAACTTCAGATAGCATCCTAGAATCTGAATGCCTATCCAAATGGCTCTCTTCAGTCTCCACTACCCTACCCCATGGGGACCCAGGCTCCCTGTACCTGTTATACTTCTGTGGTGGAGAGAGTGACTGTGGGCAGCCAGTAAGACTGTTTCTTCTTCTGGCATCTTGGTGGGAGCATATACAGCTTTTTCTGTCATTTGTTGCAAGGCTCCCCCATCCTATTATTTTTCCCTGTGTGGTGTTATTTCTTTGAATGGGTCTTTGCGGAATTTGAAGATGTTTCCTCCCTGCTTGTGGTATCCAACAGGGTCCCTGTAGTATAGCAGAAGAAGCAGTCTTAGCATTGCCAGCAACAGTTTCTAATGGTCAGAGGTGAGAATTTCAGGAGAAGAAATGTTTCCGGGTGCAACTACATGGAATAGAGGAGGAAAATATGGGGCTTTCTCACTCATGCCAGAATTATTAACAGATCTATCAAATGAAGAAGACATCAGCTTTTCATAACAGATGTTTTAAATGGATCTATTAGAGTCCCTCTATAGTGTTCCCTTTTTCTTCTCTAAAGGTTCAAGGAAGGCTGGAAGAGTAAGGCCATGTCTACATTATGAAGACAATGGGGTATTATCACAGTGCTTTAACTATGCCATCATAACCCTATAGTGTAGATGCAACCTACAGCAAAAGAAGGGCTTTATCAGTTACTGTAGGAACATCACCTTCCTGAGCAATGGTAGCTAGGCAAGCAGAAGAATTCTCCTGTTGATTTAGCTGCATCTACACCAGAGGCTAGGTTGGCATAGCTATGGCACTTGGAATTTTCAGTGTAGACTAAGCCTTAGACTCATCCATTTTACTGTTCAGACTTGATTATCTTAAAATCATTCTCTTATCCATTTTTTAGTGAACCTTCTCTAACCAAAAAGTGTGAGAATCCTTCACATAGTCTGCACAAGAGTTATGTAAATTTCTACTGTACAATAGAAATGGGCATATGGCTGTAATTACACATATTTTCTCATGAGCTTTTCTATATGTTATGCTATATGAAATTGGAAGCATTTGATCAGATTATAGTTTCTCCATTGAAAGAAAATTAGAGTGACATGAGGATTAGCTAACAGTTTAACTTCAGACATGGCAAAACGATTGAATAAAAGCAGCTTCTAGATATTTTTAATTCTACAATAAAGCAATGTGTATAGTTTAGCTTTCAAAGAACCCTCCTGTGACTAAATAAATCACCCCTTTCAGGAAGAATGGTTCACATGAGTGTATACTGTGCTCTGAATATACTCAAAGAAACTTTCATTAACCAAACTGGAGTTGTATGCACTTGAACCACATACACTTTATGAAGGTCAAGATAATTTTGGGGGAAATATAATCATTGCATCTGTAGGGGGTTTTCATCAAGTATCCAAAAGCACTTAAAAATGAATAATCCCTAGTAAAGCAGAGTGTGTAAGTGACTTGCCCAATATTACACAGTCAGTGAGAGCCAAACTCCTGATTCCCATTCCCGTGTTCTGACCCATAGATCAGAGTATGTAAAACTTCTGTCTGTAACTGTTTAGTTTTGCAATATTCTTAAAAGCAAAAGTGTAATTACACACAATAGTCTAAATGGGATTTAGACAAATTTATAAACCTTTTCTTTTTCCTCCTCTTCCCCCATCCCCTCTTCTGTTTTGTTCAGTTTCAATCGTTTGGATCTGCCTCCATATAAAAGCTATGAACAGCTGAAAGAGAAGCTGCTCTTCGCAATTGAAGAAACAGAGGGATTTGGTCAAGAGTAGAAGTGGCTTCTTGTCAAAGAGGATATATTGCATTATTAAAATGCCCAGCCAACTAAAATTGCACACTTAGTTGTATATAAGCTGTTTGTTCTGTACAGTTATGTTTCTGGAACTCTAAAGTATAAATGTTCTCCGTTCTTCCACAGAGATATGCAAAACAGTTCAGCTGTGTCTAGTTTATTTATTGCCCCTTCAAAAGACTGACCTGGAAAAAACAAACAAACCATAAATTCTGAAAGCAGCCAAATGACTTTATTTAAAAATATATTAAATATATATATATATAAAAATATATATACACAGACACACGCTCTCTCTCCCTCCCCCGCTCCCCCTGTAGTGGGCTCTAGTTTTATAGAGCTATAAGTGTATGAAACATAGCAGTCATTCTAAAGGACCTGGGGATTTGCTTTATCTTGGCTTTATTATACAGAAAAATGTGCAAATTGCTCTGTTTTCTCACTTTATGCAACATCTCCAAGATTGTTTTATTGCATGGCTGTTCTAAAAGGTGTTAAAAGCTTAGGCCAAATGTATCCTAAGTATGTAGAAAAATGCTGCTGGCTTTTTGAGATGACAGAATGCCAAAGTCTGTCAGGTCAGGTTTTTTTTAAATACTTACAATAGCTGATATCCTCACTACTACATTGATGTAGCCAAGGTCATGAATGATGCCTTGGTTACTTGCACAGGAGTCATGTACAGTAAGATGAATGTGATTAATGTTAAAAGCAATTGGTGCCACTATTCTGACTTATTGTAGGAACTGAACAGAATATTTTAATTCATGAGCAGCATTGAAATTTGTTTACATAATATCTTGGATTATTACCAAGAGGATGTTGAGTAATCTTTAAAGAATAAAAGAGAAACTCTAACACATTCTCTCTTGGTCTGGTGTCTTACAGGTTTTTGTTGTTGTTGTTTTGTTTATTTTTTTGTTACATCTGTGTATTTTAAAATTTCACAAGGTAAACTAATGTAATTTGAGATTTAAGAATACATAAAAGGTAATGTGAATTTTTGCTGCTTTTATGTTCATGTTCAGTTTTGGTTATGGATCTAGAGAACCCAAATGGAATGACAGTTGCATAAGCTTTACACATTAAACTAATAATTTTCTATTAGTATTAAATATTTTCATCCCCTTTAAGTTCATATAAAAATTCAGGTATACCTGAATTAAATAAGTATACCTAGATCTTGTCATTCTTTTTCATAGGCAAAGTTTTGGGTTTTTTTGTTCTAAATGCACAAGAATATAAAATCTTTTTTTTTTCAGTATTGAGGGCATTTTCTGAACTGCAAAGATGTAACAAATTATAGAATCTTATTGATGTGAATTATATTAAATGCTACTTTTAGCAAACTGTGCTTCCTTATTATAGAGTAAGAACATTTTAAAAATTACCATTTGTACCATGCTTTCAATATTCACTGTAAATTCCATTAAATTTAACTTATACAAAATTTTGTACACACATAAAACTGATTTCTTAGAATGTGATTAAAACATTTCTGTAACATATCTATCGTATTGCACTGTTAAAAGCATAAATGCAGAAAAATATTGCTATATCTGTTCTTGTATGTTATCAATATAGCAATTGAATTCTACCAAAATTTTATTTTTCTATATATTGGATTGTGTTATGCTTTGTTATTCAAAATGCACAATTTACTGGGGAGCTGTTAACTTGTAAATGGCTTTGATAAAATCTGTGATCTGATTGGCTCAATGTACTTCTATCATATATTATTTACTACTCCTACATGCACCAGGACTTTCATCACTTAAGTTACTCTGCCACTCTACACAAAGTAACATGAACTATTATCATGAATTATGTGGTACATTAATAAATCAAAGGTTTGAGTTCACCTAAATAATAAGTAATTTATGTCAATTAAATTGGAGGGAGCTAAACATTATTTCAGAGGCTGGAGAACTAAGTATGTGTGATTTGCCTAAATGACATCTAAAAGAGTTAAGTATAGAAAAGTTGAACCTTATTGATTTCCACTAATGAATGACTGTGTGACCCACTGCAAATTCTGAATCTAATGAATCTAAGTGAAGACATCAAAAAGCAAGGACAGCACATCACAAAATGTACCTTGTTCATTATTTTGACGACTGTAGTTATCTCCCAACCCCACAACAATCTTCATCAAAGAAAAGGATAAGTAATGAAGGGACAAGAGAACAAGCCTCAGCCAAGATTACGCATAAGAGGGATGATAAGATATCAAGGCCTCCCTTCTCTCATCCTAATATGCTCCATGATAAATTATCATTACAGTGAACAAAGTAAAAAAGGAGTAAATAAAACAAATATTGACCCTCTCCAAGAACAATGGCAATTAAAAAATCCTTTATAATAGGAAAACATTTATCAGTAGAGTAGCAGGAACTCGAGTAGCACTGATGCAATACAATCTGCAGGCAGCTTGTAAAGAATAGCTATATCACATGCACCTTTCATTTTGCTTATAGTTCTTAACTGTACTGCATTATGCAGTACATACCACATTGTATTGGGTAGGTGAAGGGAGATGAATTTCTCCTCCTCCTTTTTTTCATTGGGAAATAGGAAGGGAGTGGAAGAGCCTGTGAGGGAAGAAGATAAGCTGCCAAGAGATTTCAAGCAGAGGAGAAAGGAAACAGAATGGAGCCAATACCACTTTCTCAGGAGCTGGTTGGTCCTTAGCTGCTGGTCTCTTTCTAATCCCTTTTTTCTCTTCCTGTGAAAATGTTATCAACTTTGCTTCTACCTTTCCTTATCTACCTGCAATCTCCTGTTGGTGCCTGGGTAGCTCTCCTCCTCTCACAGGTCTCTCTGCTCCTTGGTGGGGGGAGGAAGAGACTAGCGGAGCAGGAAGGAAGTATCTGGGCAGCAGGACCATGACCAGCTGGGAGGGCCCAACCAGCAGTAACTGGGAGGAACTTTGTGTATGGGAGGAATTTTGTGTGTATGTAGTCAGGGAGGAGGGAGTGCATGAATAGTATTAGACTGCTTTGATTGAATTGGGGTCATCATCCCTGAAACCTCCAGCATTCTGATCAAGGACTCTCCCACACCTGGGCCCCAAATGACCAACATGTGGAATACTTCAAGTGCTTGTTCATGTCTATTCTGTATTTAGGTGTGTGTGCTCACCACATGCACTGGTGCCAGAAGTTTTTCCCTTGGTGGTATCCGTAGGGGACCGGCCCTGGCACCTTCTGGAGTGGCACGCATATGCTGCAGTAGAAGGGGCATTGCCGACTCCCCCGACCCTCAGTTCCTTCTTGCTGCCAGTGACGGTGCTGGAACGTCTGCTATTTTTGCTAGCCTTTTTCATTTTGCTCAGCGTTTCAAACTTTTCTTGTAAAAAGTTGTACATAGTTAACAGTTTCCCTTAGTGTGTTAGTGTTTTAGTTGGTTGGTCCCGAATGGGACTAGCTCAGTGGTTTGAGCATTAGCCTGCTAAACCCAGGGTTGTGACTTCAATCCTTGAGGGGGCCATTTAGGGAACGGGTAAAAATCTGTCTGGGGATTGGTCCTGCTTTGAGCAGGGGGTTGGACTAGATGACCTCCTGAGGTCCCTTCCACCCCTGATATTGTATGATTCTATGACTTAGCCTAGGGATGGGGCATGCTCTGGTCCCCAAGCTTTAAGCCCTGCAATCGCTGCAAGAAACCGGTGCCCATCAGCAATCCGCATAATAATTGTTTAAGGTGTCTTGGCAAGTCGTATATAAGTGACAAGTGCCATATTTGCAAGTCTTTCAAACCTCGGACTAAGGAGAGAGACTTCTGTTTCAAAGTGCTCCTAATGGAGTCGGCTGTAACTCCGGCACTAGAGCAATAAAGGTCCGACTCTGCCCCGAGCACTGCAGCATCAGTGCGGAGTGCCCCACCGGTGCCGTTGATGGACCGGTATCGATCCCCAGCACCTGCCAAGCAGCAAAATAAAAACGGGGAGAGGAAGATTTCCTGTATCCCACAAGGGGAAGGAGAGGACAGGAGGGGAGCTAAGGCCCAAGGAGGGCGGCTTGATAACTCCTAGCAGGAGTCGAGTCCCAGCTCAGGTTGAGCGGTCCAGTCCACCCCAACCCATGCCTGCCACACCAGAGAGTGACGAGGGCCTTTGTCAGTTAGAGGTCCCATTGACACCTGAGGCCCTGCAGGCAGTGCAGGATATCCTGGTGCTACCGGTAGCCGCCCACTCCAGCTACAGCGTAACCTTGATCTAGGGGTAAACCCACCTTGGGGCTTTTCCTATAGGTCCCCGTATCAACAGCACCACTCTCTATCACGGGGGACATCAGCACTGGCTTCCATCATCCCCTTCCTGGATCCGTGAGACTGGTATGCTGCCTTCGACTTGAAGGACACATACTGTCCTATAGTGATCTTCCAAGGACACAGACACTTCCTGCGTTTCATGGTGGGATTGGGCCACTACGAGTTAGCGGTCTTCCCTATCAGCCTAGCAACAGCACCAAGGGTGTTTACCAAGTGCATGTCAGTAGTAGCAGCTTACCTCAGGCATCAAGGGATTCAAATATACCCATATCTCAACGACTGGCTGGTCAAAGGCCACTCCAGGTCTCAAGTCCAACGGGACATCACAGTGCTACAGGTCACATGCTGATCTCTGGGCCTGTTGGTGAGCGAAAAGAAGTCAACCTTAATTCCGGTGCAAAGGATAGAGGTCATTGCAGTGGTGCTTGACTTCACCTGCACCAGAGCTTTCCTGCCACAGGAGAGGTTCCAGATGATGGTGGACCTCATCACAGGGGTCTCTGCATTTCCTCTAATTACAGCTCGGGTATGTCTGTGTTTGCTGGGCCACATGGCAGCATGTGCATACATCGTCCGCTATACAAGGCTCAGAATGTGACCCTTGCAGCAGGGGCTGGTGACGGCCTATTCCCAGTCCAGAGATCACCTGGACAAAGTTGTTACTGTCCCACTGGTGATGCTTACCTCCCTGAAATAGTGGACCGACCCCAAGGTTGTCCTGGAAGGAGTTCCATTTGACAGCCTGCGCCACTCAGTGGAACTGATATCGGATGCTTCGGACATTGGCTGTGGAGCGCATCTAGGCGAGCTATGGACCCAAGGGATGTGGTCTCCGGAGGAGATGATGTTGCACATAAACGTCAAGGATTTCAAGGCAATGTGTTTGGCCTGCGGGGTCTTCCTACCACACCTGTCAGGCAAGGTGGTGAGTGTGTTGATGGACAATTCAGCCTCAATGTTCTACATCAACAGACAAGGGGGAGCACGCTCGTCGTCTCTCTGGCAAGAGGCTCTCCAATTGTGGGATTTTTTCATCAAGCATGAGAGTCACCTGAAGACATGTCACCTCCCTGGCATCAGGAACAAGCTGGCAGATCGCCTCAGCAGGTCCATTTTCTCTCACCACGAGTGATCACTCCATCCGGAGTTAGCCTGAACACTCTTCCAGAGGTGGGGAACTCCCCAAGTGGACCTGTTTGCCACCAGACAGAACAGGAAATGTCATCAGTTCTGTTCCCTGCAGAGTCTGGGCAAGGGCTTTCTCTCAGACGCTTTCTTCCTGTCATGGTCGGGGGGTCTGATGTACACGTTGCTGGTCAGCAGAGTCCTGTCAAAGATCAAGAGAGACAAGGCCCAAGTTATCATGATCGCCTCGGTGCAGCTTACAAATGTAGATTTTTTTTTGTTACATAACTGCACTCCAAAACAAACAAAGTAAAACTTTAGAGCCTACAAGTCCACTCAGTCCTACTTCTTGTTCAGCCAATTGCTAAGACAAACAAGTTTGTGTACATTTACAGGAGATAATGCTGCCCTCTTCTTATTTACAATGTCACTAGAAAGTAAGAACAGGCATTTGCATCGCACTTTTTGTAGCCAGCATTGCAAGGTATTTACACTGCAGATATGCTAAACATGCATATGCCCCTTCATGCTTCAGCCACCATTCCAGAGGACATGCTTCCATGCTGATGCGGCTTGTTTAAAAAAAAAAAAAAAAAAGGGCAAAAAAACCAGGGTTAGTTCAATTTGTGACTGAACTCCTTGGGGGAGAATCTGAAGTGCCTTCCAAAATCTGAGAGGGACAAGGTGTGGAGCATGCTTTCTGGAGTCTTAAAAGAGCAACACTCCAGTGTGGAAACTAGACAACCCAAACCACCAAAAAAGAAAATCAACCTTCTGCTGATGGCATCTGACTCCGTACTGCTTTGGATTGCTATCAAGCAGAACTCGTGATCATGGATGCATGTCCCCTGGCATGGTGATTGAAGCATGAAGGGACATATGAATCTTTAGCGCATCTGACATGTAAATATCTTGCAATGCTAGCTACAACAGTGCCATGAGAACACCTGATCTCACTTCCAGGTGACCTTGTAAACAAGAAGCAGGCAGCATTATCTCCTGCAAATGTAAACAAACTTGTTTGTCTGAGTGATTGGCTGAACAAGAAGTAGGACTGAGCGGACTTGCAGACTCTAAAATTTTACATTGTTTTATTTTTAATGCAGTTTTTTTGTTCATAATTCTACATTTGTAAGTTCAACTTTCATGATACAAGTACTGTAGTGCAATCTCTTTATTAGGTGAATTGAAAAATAGTATTCATTTTGTTTTATTACAGTGTAAATACTTGTAATAAAAAATAAATATAAAGTGAGTACTGTCCACTTTGTATTGTGTTGTATAAACATCCAAAAATATTTAAATAAATGGTATTCTATTATTATTTAACAACACGATTAATCACGATTAATTGTTTAATCACTTGACAGCCCTATTAATTATGGTTAGTTATAGTTAGTTAAGCTAGTTAGTATATGTTTAGTACAGTTTGTAATTGGTAGTTGATAAGATTTATTTACCATCATGGTGGAAGCCACTGTGAAGAAACACAGCTTCAAAAACTGCATCATGTCCAGTGGTCTTCCCATCTTTGGATATGCACATCCAATGCCTAAAATACTTGGGCAAAAATCACTCACCAGCATGCAGTCAGATAGGCAGTAAATTCACTCCTCTTGCCAGGAAGGAGAGACAAAATAGACTGCAGTGTCTTCTATTACAAGAGGCCTTATCTGATAGCTCTAAGGGATCTGAAGATAAAAGTAGGAGACCACAATCGGCTCACACCCGGGTCTCGTTCCAAATCAACTGTAGTCCTGGTATCCAGATTCTCAAATCTGACTTTTGTCACAATACAGTCCTTATCAGCCTTGGATCCAGACAAACATCCTAAGGATCTACAGAAAGTGTCAGGAGCGTCTACCCCAGTTCCATGGAAGACCAAACTAAACCATATCTCCAGCAGCTTCTCGATCACAAGTCATAGATCTGAAGTTTAAAGACTCAGGACCTCAAGATGGATCCAAGAGTATGGATCTGAAGCTGAGACTCCCAGATCCATTAGGGAAAAGCCAACAACATGCAATAAAAGTTCCAGCTCAAGTTCCTCTTTGGATCTGATAGTATCGTTTCCCACTTGACAAAAGACTGAGGCAAGAAGTGCAGAGAGAGAGAGGTCTCTGGAGTTGTTACCACTACTACCTTAAAACCCTACAGGGCCAAAAAGGGAAGACCTTTTCTCCACCTTCTTGGTTTGGCCTACTTACACTGCAGATCTCACCAGTAGCTTTGATATCAGATCTGAAATCAGGTTGAACCGGATCCAGTGATTATGCTGAAGGAACAGTCTTGTCCCAAACAAAGTTTTCATGCATGAGCTAATACCAGATTCCTAGTGTATCTTCAGGGGATATGATACCAGCTTGAGGAAGCTGAAAGGACTGGCTTATGCCTCCTGTGATGTCCTGGTTGTACTAGCCAACTCCTTCTCTACCCTTACCAGACTAGAAAGTGAAACTCTATGGCCTGAGTGCACCCTCCATCACATTTTATTGATCTAAGAGGTTCAGACCCTCTGGACATGGATATGAGTTACACAGTGCTCCTCCACACACTTAGAACAGGAGGTATTCTCAGAAGATTACCAGGCGAGACCTCCACGGGATGACTTTCAATATGATGTTGCAGAGAGGCACGGTGGTTCATCCCCTGATTATATTAACATAGCATCGTTTCCCTCTGAGGATGCAGTTCAATTTCATGAATTGATTGATAGGATGGCATCAACTTTAAAATTCTCCTTTGGAGGAGACTTCACATCCAGTTTTTGATATTCTGGGGTCTTCTGCCATGGCTAAAGTTTACTTGCCTGTATAACAAGGGCTTTGGCAACTGGCAAAATCCCTTTAGGCCAAACCATCTTCATGTCAACCAATCTCTTAAAAAGGCGGACAAAGTATATCAAATCTCACAGAATGAATTTTTCTTGTTTTCATGGGCGCCCTCAGCCAAACTATTTGGTTATAGCAGCAACACTGCAAAAGTCACTATTGGGTTTTCAACCTTTGGCCCCCATGGATAAAGAGGGGGAAAAAATTCCCCCACATCCTTAAACATGTGCATAGCTAGCTACCAAGCAGTTATGGGTAGATATCAGTTTCAATTATGGGAGAAGATGTCTTTCTCTACTAAACACAATTGAAAATTAATATCAGCCCTTACTAAGGAGGGCCAAAAGATGGCCAAGCATGCTCTTAGGGCATCATTTTGATTGTCTCTGACAATCAGTGGCATCTGCAATAGCTCATAAGAATGGTCATACTGGGTCAGACCAATGATCCATCTAGCCCAGTATCCTGTCTTCTGACAGTGGCTGCTGCCAGATGCTTTGTAGGGAATGAACAGAACAGGGCAATTATCAAGTGATCCATCCCCAGCTTCTGGCAGTCATGTTTAGGGACATCCAGAGCATGGGGTTGCATATGTGACTACTTTGGCTAATAGGCATTGATTGATCTATCCTCCATAAACTTATCTTAATTCTTTTTTGAATTATACTTTTGGCCTTCACAACAACCCTCAGCAACAAGTTCCACAGGTTGAGAGTGCATTATGTGAAGAAATTTATGTTCTCCCTTATGTTTGTTTTAAACCTCCTGCCTATTAATTTCATTGGGTGACTGCTGGCTTTTGTCTTCTGTGAAAGGATAAATAACACTTTTCTCCACACCATTCCTGATTTTAAAGACTTCTGTCAATCTCCCCCCCCCCCCCCGGCCAAAATAGTCATCTCTTTTCTAAAATGAACAATCCCAGACTTTAATCTCTCCTCAAATGGAAGATGTTCCATACCCCTAATAATTTGTGTTGCCCTTCTCTGTACCTTTTCCTATTCTAATATATCTTTTGTGAGATGAGGTGACCAGAACTGCTTGCAGTATTCAAGGTGCGGGCATACCATAGATCTATATAGTGGCATGATATTTTCTGTTTTTATTTTTTTATCTATTTCCTTTCCAATGGTTCTTAAAAAAATTGACTTTTTTGACTGCTTCTGCACATTGAGCAAATGGTTTTTCAGACTCTCCCCACAATGACTCCAAGATCTTTTTTGAGTGGCAACAGCTAATTTAGACCCCATCATTGTGTATGGGTAGTTGGGATTGTTTTCCAATGTGCATTACTTTGCATTTATCAACAGTGATTTTCATCTATCATTTTGTTATGCAGTCAGCCAGTTTTGTGAGGTCCCTTTGTTGTTACTCTTCACAGTCTGCTTTGGATTTAGCTATCTGGGGTAATTCTGTATCATCTGCAAACTTTGCCACCTCACTGTTTACCCTTTTTTTCAGATCATTTCTGAATATGTTAAACAGCACAGGTCCCAGCGCAGATCCTTGGGGAACCCCGCTATCTACCTCTCTCCACTGTGAAAACTGATGATTTATTTGTACCCTGTTTCCCCTATCTTATAACCAGTTACCGATACATGAGAGGACCTTCCATCTTATCCCATGACTGCTTAGTTTGCTTATGATCACCCTTGTTCACATGTTTGACACCCTCAAAGAATTCTAAAGATTGGTGTGGTTTGACTTCCCTTTACAAAAGCCATGTTGACTCGTGCCCAACGTACTGTGTTCATCTGTGTGTCAGATAATTCTGTTTTTTCCTATAGTTTTGTCCGAATTAGATTGCGGTTCGTTAAAGCTTGGTATTGAGTGAGGAAAAACAGGCAGGACCAGAGTAACACTGAAAAGGCAAGTGGCTGCGTTTATTTAGGGGATGATTACAACTTGGGCTGGGGGAGTAGGCAACTTTGGCTGGGATGGTATCAAAAATACAAACACACCCCAAAACACAGTAATAATATACTTTATACTGCTCACCACACCACACCAAATAGGCAGACACACCAATCACACAAGATAAGAATCGGGTTCGTCAGAGCGAAGCTCGGTGCAAACACAGAAAAGAGACCCACAGGCCACTGCCTCAGCCACCCTTGCTTTCACACAGAGGGTAAACCCAGAGTGTGGTGCGGCTGCAGCTGGGCAGATTCCACTCACTCAGACTGCGGGGACTGGACCCCCTTGGTCAGCTACCCTCTAAGTAGAGGCAGCTCCCCAGTTAAACACACACACACTGGACACAGACAGAGCAGTGATTCAAACACATAAAACAGTTTGCAATTAACAATTCGATAACAAGTAGAACAATTATACAAGCTAGCTAAGCAATTGTGCAATTCTGAGCTCACTAATACAATCCTGATATCCTGAGTAGATATTTGGTACCAAGTTAGAGAGGGGAAAAAATAAGAGGCTAGATAAGCTAACTGTCAGATATCAAAAAGCAAATACCGCACTCCAGGCGCAGCTGACCAGCAGAACAGACACCAGAAGCATGATGAGCAGACAGGGATCGGGTCCAAACGACAACGAATCCAAACGATACGACACGAGTGCACTTTACCAGGAGGAGACCCTGGCCGAACGAGTGATCAGGTCCTTCAGCTAACACGCGGATGCTCCACACAAATTTTTGGGGGGGACCTAGTTTTATAGAAGGGTCTCACTCCCTGTGTCAACATCTGATTGGCTCCCTGGTCCCTCCTCCCTTCAGGTTTCGAGCTGTTGCCACCCCACGTCAGAAGGCTTTGTACACGGCACACTGGAGTTGACAAGTAAACAACCCTGACCCTTAGATGACTGGGTCCAAAAAGAGCGGGAAAGTGAGTCTCTGGGCAGAACTAAGGCTCTGTATACAGTACTCTGGAGTTACTAGGCAGAACTAGCCTGACCTCCAGACGACCGACCCAAAAAAAAACAGGTTGCTGGGCAGAATCAGGCCTTCATACATAGAACTAGCCTGACCTTTAGATGGCCCAGCAACAGAACAAAAAAAACCCAAAAACACAGGAGAGCACAACTGACTTGGTTGTGGATTCCACCTACTACAGCAGTTTTTACCAGAGATTTTTGCCCTCTCATACACAACAAGAATCTGGTCCAGATTGGAGGCTGCCTTGTCCTTTTAGCAGGACAAGATGGCCGTGGACCGACAATTGGCCATACAGAGCCATAACTGTGCATCGGATTGCAACAAGTTTCAACCAGTTTGCCTGATACTGAAGTTAGGCTTACCAGCCTGGAATTGCCATGATTGCCTCTGGATCCTTTTTTAAAAACTGCTGTTACATTAGCTATCCTCTAGCTAATGTAACTCTGGTACAGAGTCTTATTTAAGCAATAGATTACATACCACTGTTAGCAGTTCTGCAATTTCATATTTGAGTTCCTTCAGAACTCTTGGGTGAATACCATCTGGTCTTGGTGACTTTTATTACTGTTTAGTTTATAAATCTGTTCCAAAACCACCTCTATTGCCACTTCAGTCTGGGACCTCAGATTTGTCACTTTAAATGAGAGCTGAGGTGTGGGAATCTCCCTCACATCCTCTGCAGAGAAGACTGATGCAAAAAATTAATTTAATTTCTCTGTACTGGCCTTGTCTTGATGAAGTGTTCCTTTAGCACCTCTTGTCCAGTGGCCTCACTGATTGTTTGTCAGGCTTTCTCTTTCTGAAGTACTTTAAAAAATGCTGTTAGTTTTTTGTCTTTTACTAGTTGCTCTTCAGATTTATTTTTTGGCCTGCCTAATTATACATTTACATTTGAATGGCCAGAGTTTATACTCCTTTCTATTTTCCTCAGTAGGATTTGACTTCTAATTGTTAAATTATGTCTTTTTCCCCCCTCTTTTACCATGTTGGTTAGCCATGGTGGCATTTGTTGGCCCTCTTGCTTTATTTATGTATTTATTAATTATTTGGGAGGTCTACAATTATTTTGAAGAGCTATTATGGTATTTTAAAATTTTCAATGCCGTTTGCAGGCATTTCACTCTTGTGACTGCTCCTTTAAATTTCCATTTAACTAGTTTCCTCATTTTTGTGTAGTTCCCCTTTTTGAAGTTAAATGCTACTGTGGTGGATTTCTTAGGTATTTTTCCCCCTATAAGGGTGTTAAATTTAATTACATTATGGTTGCTATTACCAAGCAGTTCATCTATATTCACTTGTTGGACCAAATTCTGTGCACAACTTAGAACTAAATCAAGAATTGCTTCTCCCCTTGTGGATTACAGGACTAGCTGCTCCAAGAAGCAGTCATTAATGGTGTATAGAAATTTTCTCTCTGCATTCCAGTCTTAGGTGACATGTACCCAGTCAATATGAGGATAGTGGAAATCCCCCAATGTTATTGGGTTTTCTGTGTTTGTAGCCTCTCTAATTTCCCTGATCATTTCACGATTACTGTCACCATCATGATCATGTGGTCAGTAGTATGTTTCTACTGCTACACTCTTATTATTTAAGCATGGACTTTATCCATAGAGAATCTTTGGTACTTTTTGATTCACTTAAGATTTTCCCTATATTTCACTCTATGCTTTCTTTCACATATAGTGTCCCACAAGCATGACCTACTGTCATATTTTTTTTTATATTTTGTACCCTGGTATTACCATGGCCTATTGATTATCATCCTTCCACCAAGTTTCTGTGATGTACATTATATCGATATCCTCATTAACACCAAGTACTCAAGTTCACCCATCTAAGTATTTAGACTACTAGCAATTGTAAAATTCATCAATATTTAGTTCTCTTGATGTGATGTAATTGAATAGGACTCCTTTGTTTGACTTCCACTCATTCCTGTACTTTATCAAATTCTATCCTCTTCCCTCTACTAGGATATAGAATATTTCCTTTAATAAATCCTCCCCTAAGAGATGTCTGTCCAAACCATGTGCTCCTCTGCACCTGTTGGCTTTCCCAAGCCTTTAATTTAAAAACTCTTCTGCGATTCTTTTTCATTTTACATGCCAGCAATCTGGTTCCATTTTGGTTTAAGTGGAGCCCATCCTTCTTGTATAGGCTCCTCCTTTCCCAAAAGGTTCTCTGGTTCCTAATAAACCTGAGTCCCTCCTCCCAACACATCATCTCATCCATTCATTAAGACCCTGCAGTTCTGTCTAACTGGCCCTTGCATGTGGAACTGGAACCATTTCAGAGAATGCTACCATAGAGGTCCTGGACTTCAATTTCTTACCTAGCAGCCTAAATTTGGCCTCCAGCACCTCTTTTACCTTTCCCTGTCATTGATACCTATAGGAACCATGACCATTGGCTCCTCCTTTGCATTGCACATACATCTAAATAGGTGTCTCAAAAGGTCCTCAACCTTTGCACCCAGCAGGCAGTTCACCAGGAGGTTTTCCCAGTCATCACAAACCTGACTATATTTCTATTTATCAAATCTCCCCTGCCCCCGATTACCATTGCCTGCCTCTTCCTGATAACTGGAGTTTTCTCCCTCGGAACGTTATGCTCAGTGCAAGAGGACAGCATGACTTCTGGAAGGAGGATCCCAACTGTGGCATCATTTCCCTCCACTCCAGCTTGATGTTCTCCTTCCCTGAGACTCATCCTCCTCAACAGCACGGAGGCTGAGAGACTGGGGGTGGGATTGCTCTACTGTGTCACAGAATGTCTTGTTTATGTACCTCCCTGACTCCCTTAGTTCCTCCTCTCTGGGCTGGTCCACACTAAGAAGCGGGGTCGAACTAGGGTATGCAAATTCAGCTAAGTGAATAGCGTAGCTGAATTCGAAGTACCCTAGTTCGAACTACTCACCCGTCCAGACGCCGCGGAATCGAAGTCCGCGGCTCCAAGGTCGACTCCGCCACCGCCTTTTGCAGTGGTGGAGTACCGGAGTCAACTGCGGCGCTTCCGGAGTTCGAACTATCGCGTCCAGATTAGACGCGATAGTTCGAACTCCGAGAAGTCGAACTCACCGCATCGACCCGGCTCGTAAGTGTAGACTAGCCCTCTGTCTCCCTTAGTTCTAGAAAGATATGCTTGGTTACGTTCATCTTCTCTCCCATATGATACAGGATCGAAATGGGAAGTCTTACTCTTTGAAGGGGATGGCCTATTAGTGCAAAAACAGATGGCACTGGGGAAACTGAAAGAGACTCAATTAACAGGAAGATCTCTCTGAACTCGGCCTCCTTATAGATTGTATACACCTGCGTTCAGATATCACAGGCAATATATTCCACCTTCTTGATCTTCCTTTTAATATAGTTTGAGGAGATGGCGTTATTATCAACAGCACCCTCAACAGTAAACCTCTTCACAGATGAAGACAAAGAATTCCTCAGTCACATCATCCTTACTGAATATTAGGCCACTGGATCAAAGCTATCGACTAACATGTCAAACCTTCCTCAGAAAACCCCATCTATGATTTTGGAGGCCATCTGTCCCAGTTTTACAATGCAGGGACCATTATCACTTTGAACAGATAGGTTTTAGATACAGTAAAGGAAGACTCTACCATCCAAATCAAAGTCCTTTCTCCATGCAACCCCCGCCCCCATCCCCTCCTTTTCCAGGAACTCTTCCCACAATAAATTGACAAATGAAATTTATATGATCCACTGAATTTTGTGGCAAAACCAGGGTTTTTGTACTGGATTGGCATGATGCAGAAAAGGGGAGGTATGGTAGGGAACATTATCAAATAGGTTAGATTTAAGGTTCCCCTGAGACATGTACCAGCTTTTGTCAGTGCTTCTCCAGTTTTTATTCAGTGGACCATTGTCAAAGCCCTTTACTATTCTGTCCTCTTCATCACAGTGCTTCTTCCAGTTCCTTCCTCCTCTCCAGCAACAAGCTCATGAGAGGCTCACACTTAATGCTTTCTTCCACACTCTGCCTTCAAATGTCCATCCTGAACTGAAGCATGTAAGGCTATTAGTTTCTTTCTTCCCCTTCCTTTGAGAGGGCCGCATACATGTCAGCTACCGTATGATGACAGAGCTGTGGGAAAATTAGTATTTACTAAATTTTATACATGTTTTATATCTGATTGTTTCTCTTCCAGACTTCATATACTGTAGATTTTCTTAGGCCTGTACACCCACATGCATCAGCTTGTGGGATCAGGGCAGAGATGCCATCTACTTCTGTTCATGCAGCACCTAGCCAAATATTAAATTCTCCCACTATATTCGGAGAACACTGTGTCAAGTATCAGGGGTAGCCATGTTAGTCTGTATCCAAAAAACACATCTGAAGAAGTGGGTTTTTTATCCACGAAAGCTTATGCCCAAATAAATCTGTTAGTCTTTAAGGTGCCACCAGATTCCTCGTTGTTTTTGAGAACAATGTGTCATTCTACAGAGCACACTTTGAGAACTCTTGATGTTCAGTATATCTTTCTATAGAAATCACTTTATTCTACAGTTTACATCATATTGTGACAGTTCCTCCTCTACCTTGGTGGATCCTGCTCTTATTGGCACATTTGCTCACCTCAGTGATCTTCCCCTCTGGTGAAACCCACAGTCTGGGTCATCTCCTCCTGTGTCTGATCAGGAGGTGGGAGGTTTGGGGGGAACCCGGGCCCGCCCTCTACTGCGGGTTCCAGCCCAGGGATCGCAGCTGTCTATAGTGTCTCCTGTAACAGCTGCATGACAGCTACAACTCCCTGGGCTACTTCCCCATGGCCTCCTCCAACCACTTTCTTTATCTACACCCCAGCACCTTCCTCCTGGTGTCTCATAATGCTTGTACTCCTCAATCCTCCAGCAGCGCACCCTCTCAGCTCCTTGCGCCTCTTGCTCCCAGCTCCTCACACGCACCCCTCACTGACTAACTTGGGAGGCTTTTAACTAGTTCCAGCCAGCCCTTGATTGGCTTCAGGTAGCCCAATCAATGTAGCTATCTCCACTGCCTCCTAGAAATATCTTAATTGGCCCCAGGTGTCTTGATTAACTTAGAGCAACTGCCATTTGGTTACCACAGTACCAGGGATTTGTTTAGCCTGGGGCTAACATACCTGTTCCTCACTACTTTACTGTAGCCATCTGGCCTTGCCCCATCACAATATGTATCTAGTAGTTGACAGCAGCTTTTTACTAAAGATATACAGTAGTAAGGTGACAAGTTTAATTTTAATAACAACCACAGTAGAACAAGCTCTGGGTATTTTGTCCTGTGCTTTAGTCACATTTACTGTAGTTTCTTCTTAATAGTTTAGTTCTTGTCATATAGAATTGAGCAGTTCCACAGCTTCTTTCTGTACCTAAAATTAAAAAAAAAAAGTGATAGTGAACAAAACAATGGTATTATTTACAGGCTTTTCTATAGCACTTATGCCCATTCTATCCAAGTGCCTCACAATTCCCTGTAAGACCAGTGTTATCTTAAAGATGTAGAAACCAGGATATAGAAGTTGAGTGATTTACCCAGTATCATACAGGACCCTCATAGCACAACCATGAATGGAACTTCACCCTCTGCTGATTCCCAGCCCTAGTCCCTCAGCTGCAGTACTTCCTCTCTAAACATTCATTTACTATACACACTAACTCTTCATTGTATTTAAGTCAAATACACAATAGCAGAAACAATTAGCACTTACTTATAGGAACTGCCATAATAAAGCAGCACAAGGTGGATTTGTTATCCCATCACTGACAGTAACTAAGTGAGATGTTTCAGAGCCAACAAACAGCTAACGGGAAAGTTTGTGAGGTCAGCAGTGTTTCTGGGACTCGTAGCCTGCCACTCCATCATTCAGTACGTTAGTAATCCTGGCTATAAGAAGCTGGACTTACACTAGTAGTTGTGTGCAGCATACGCACGGCCCTGTGGCAATCTGTTGCACATGGTGGAAAAAACTGCTCACGATTTTTAACTTTGAGTCTCTGTGAGGTTACACACCCTACAGCCCTCAATGAGACTGAAGGCCACATTGTTGTGTGTGTTTAATTCTCATCTTGATATAGTCACTTGAAACTGATTCATTCAAGTTTTTAACTGGGATCCAGACCTGCCTTTCCTATCCCATTGTTCGGAACTAACAGGGCACTCCTTTGTCCTCCTCACGCTAACCCCATACAAGTAGATGGTGATCCTTTTACAGTGGAAGTGCATATTTTGCTCCAGGGCCTCTATATCCCTTAACAATTAAGCAGAACCTATGAAACTCAAAGCAACTTCATGGGTTGGACAGGAATCCACTTCAATGCTGGAAGTCTCCCGACATTCCTGGGGTTCAGTCCATATTTTCAAAACGCTACTGAAATGTCAGTGCTTCCTCAGATAATATGCAAGCAACAGGTCCTGAGTGCCATGACTCAGCAAGGGACAAATAAGCTTATCTGTCATAGTAGGCTCTCCCTGCACACACCAGGCTAAGTGCTAAACAAGACTCATAATGTATCAGAGACAGAGAGCCTCCAGCAGAAAAGGAAATTTGTTCTTTGCTTGTAAATTAGATTTCTGCAAGAGGCTCCCTGTTCAAAATGCCCTACTACCAGGTTGTTCTGAGATGAATCCTGTTTGTACAGTTAAGTGAATGTAGCTTTACAGTTCTCAGTAGTTGTGGGGCTTGGGGGGGATGGGGTGGGAAGGATATGTGTATGAGTTCGCTAGATAAGACACTGCCTGGAGCCCTGAGAAGATAATCCTGGTATCAGAATTATCTTTAGCAGCTGAACATAGAACTCTTATCTATACCTACTGGTAGTACATTCTCTGACAGAAACTCTTGAATCCTAGTGTCTCTTCAGCTCCAACAAAAACTTGGGTATTTATAATAGGAGCAGTAAAATTGGACAAGTGTTAATACCATAAAATCTCGTGGGTTTTTTTGTTGTAATAGATTACTGGGTCCAAGAGGCAAAGATTCAGAGAAATTATTAACATATTACGATTTGTTGGTGCCTGGATGCGATCCAAAAGTAGTTCCAGAACTACAATTTAGTCAAATGATTTTTACAGATGTTCAGCCACCAAAGTGCCATGCATGTTGGTTTCCACATACTTACATTATGACAGTTGTTATTTTTCCTACCTGTTTATCCTCCTCCGTATGTGCCGGATAATCCCTGGTTTTTGTTAGCCACAAGAGGGCCATCTTTTTGTTGTTTAACTTCAAGTATGTCTTCCCCAAAAGCAGCAAGTTTTTGCTGTAAAAGTTTGGATCCGCTATATAAAGTGACAGAAGAGGGAAAGACATTTTTGCCTCATTATACTGATTTTAGACAAAAAGCAACTGTGCACTGGTTTGAGACATTCTTTCTGGCTTTAAATGAGGACTGTAGTGAGCATGGCGTACAACACAGAGCACTAGATATTGTGACTTGCTGAAATATTTACACTTTCAAACTACTTAATGCAGTTATATTTTTGGCTCAAAGAGGAGCAAACCATTGATACTGGAACTAATGTAAAGTTTTCACTTGCTGTGTTGGGCCCTGCGTATTCTGGTGCCCAACAGACCCAAATTATGCAGCCATCTCAGTTACTTTTCATTGATATGGAAAATAATTTTGGCACCAGAATACAGGGAAAGAGGGAGTTTACAGCCAGCATCAGTGGCTCCTCTCCCTGTGCCTCTATTGCTGCAATGCTATCCAGGTGGACCTATCTCAAATTCAGCATGTGCAAGGGAAGAAAGGAGCTTATAGCTCATTTCAGTAACACTTTCTCCTCGGCTCCAGGAGCCATGTGTGTGAGTTGCACATAGGTAACACTGGTGCAGCCGAGGCCTGAGAAGGAGGGGAGAAATTTTTGACATCATCAAAGAAAGTACTGATGGGAATCTGTATTTTTAGAAAAGGGAAACAAAAAACCCCCCTTCCCTCTTGTAAGAGAGGATTTTCATTGGTTCAAACACTCCTCAAGGCCTGTGCTGTCTGTGCAGCGTGTCTATTTGGGCCATAGACTTTACAACATAAGCTTTCTGGGCAGAAAGTGTTTTCTCCAAGTATCCTACAGGGCTGAGAATAATGATGACATTCAACAAAATTACAGTAGATTCTGCTTATTAGTAACCTCTTGGTTCCCAGCAAAAAGTCGCTATTATCCAAAGGCTGCAGCCAGGGCAAGGAGTGCTGGGACTTGCTTTTCTGGCTGGTGCCCCACAAACCTGCTGGCTAGGGTGCAGCCAGGGTAGGAAGCACCAAGACATGCACGCTACCTCGCCCTGCAGCCCTGCCTGTGCCTGGGAGGGGAGGCTGAGGGCAGGGCAGCAACCACAAGGTTTGGGAGGCTGCAGCCTGGGAAGGAATTGCTGAGCGCAGGCTCCCACTGCCATGCCTGGGTGCAGGTTGGAGAGAACAGAGAAGCAGAGTGCAGCCTTGTGGGCCCCCGCTCCTCATGGAAAGCCCCAGCAAGAGAGTTGCACCCCTCCTCCCCACTACCTCCCTGCTTGCAAACTCCCCTCCCAGCTGCAGGAATGTTTGCGGGGGCTGCAGCCAGGGAAGGCATGTCAAAAAGTTGTTAACAAGAGGCATCCCTGTGGCCAATACCCAAATCCTAATAAAATTAACGCCAATGGGACGGGATTGGTTCTCAGCCAAATGTTGCTATTAACCAGAAATTGTTAATGTCTGGATTGCTATTAAGAGGTGGCCACTGTGTTCACCTTTCCTCCAAAGGGCAAATATCACTTTATAAACTGGGGAAACAGGTAGACAGGGTTAGCTTGCCTAAGATCCCACAGCAAGTCAGCAGCAGGCTTGTCCCCTGTTCTAACCACCAGGCCTGCTGCCAGCCTTATTCTTACTTCCATCAAAAAGTCACTTCATATTTACCAGGCTTCCTTTTTTAAAGAGTAAATAATTCTCTTCGTTCTTTTTCTTTGACAAGGCCCAAATTTCAAAAATGAACGTCATAGCTGGAAGTACAAATTTGGCTTATTTGATGTCAGTGGTGTTTGCTGACTTAACTATAACTTTTTCATATAATGAGCCTTTCCAGGAGCTTGAATTAATAAAAAGCAACTTAAAGGGAAAAACCTAAGATGTCATGTATCAAACGTGCAGTACTGAATGATATACTTCTTCCTACTGATTATAAACATATGATATGGACCCCCCCCACAGTAAATTACATGGGCATGTAATTTAACTTTGTCAAACTACTGCATAAATCCTTGTTTGCCATGTAAATCCACAAAAACATGGTCACATTCTGCATTTCAGCTTCTCTACATCCTGTTTTTTGTCTTCATCCTGTCTCTCTGTTCGGTTTCTGCACTAAGGGGAATTCAGTCAGTTTCCTGTGCTTCATCTCTTAAATGGACAAAAGCCAGGAGGCAGTAACAGGGAGATTTATCCAGAATGAGGACAGCATAACAACAAGAATGATCACAAGTCTACTCAGATCTTCTCTCAGAGCTGGAGTGGGACTTCAGCTGTGCTAAGGTGAGGGTGAGAGACACAACTCAGCAACTTCTAAGTACCTTCTCTCCTGCAGGTCTTAGCATCTGCACACACAGTTAAACCGAATAGCCAGATAGGGTATGTCTACACTGCAGTATAAATCCAGAGTTCAAACTCAGGCTTAAGCCTAACCCACCTTCTATCTACACACAAATCGTGCTAACCCAGAGCTTGTCTCTAGGGTTCCAAGAACCCATGAGGGGTGAGGGTCCAGGACTCAGAATTCAAGCCACTGCTTTGCTACGTGGCTGCAGCCACACTGGACTCATGGTCTGGGAGTCTGCCGCAATAATCCCATGGGTTGACATTCTTTGTCCTCTGGACAATCAAGTTTTCCCACAAAGGGCCAGAGTGGCCACATTTTGGGAGGGTGCTAGGAAGACTGGAATATGGGCAGCTGGACTCCAGCCCACACAGGTTAGGACCCAGGGCTCAACAATTCCTAGCCTGGGGTTATAAATCAGTACAGACCCTCAAGCCCTAGGTTAACAAACCAAGGTCTGACACCTCAAGTTCTACTAACCCTGGGCTTACATTGCAGTGCAGACAAGTCACAGGCTAAAGTGGCAGGTCAAACAATAGCGAAACAGAAGATAAATCTTCTCTTTTAAGCATTCTAACAGGCACCAACCAAAACACAGGCCAGTTTCCCTCAATTACTTAAAACAACCAAATTCTCTTTATAGCCAGCTCTTGGTATTTTCTTCCTAAAATTGTGCATCCAACATCACAATCTCCTGCCTATATTAACTCTCTCCAGACTTCTAATTCAGTGCTTTATCTATAATCTATTTCAGGGGTTTCTGCTGCTGCCCATCACTGTAGAATTAATGTGTTCTACGTAAGAGATCAATAGTGGAGTCCCTAGTGGTTCTGGCTTGCCTCTCTTGTTGGGGTAAAAAGCCTGTGGGGGATATTTTCATTTGTTGGCTGATTTTTCTCAGGGATATTTTTACTTGCTGGGGGGCGGGGGGGGGGGAACACGGATGGACGGGGGGGGGGACATATTTTAGTTAGCTGCGGGTGTTCTGTCTTTCTAGCTGTGGTGGAAAGACTTTTTCAAAGAAGCCTCAGATTAAATAATTAGCTGAAACTGAGAAAGCTACAATTCAGTAGCTGCTAGTCAGGTTGTGCTGGGTAAATCATTCCCTCTCTGGGCCCAGCTACTGTTTCTCCACTTCCGGTAACAGGGAGAAAAAATTCAAAAAGAAGATTTCCTTTTGTCAGGAGACCGTCTTTGCTCCCAGTTGTATTTAAGCTGACCCTTAAGCAAGGAAAGGAAAAGTTTCCATTCAGCTTCTGGTGAGAAGCAATGTAATTCCTAATTCATTTCATGCACAAGTAGAGCTGGTTGCAAAATAAGACTTTCTGCAGATTTTTTTCCCCCAACCAGCTCTACTCATGAGTAAGAAAGAGAAGTTGTCTGAACTGGTTCTTTGCTTTTTCAAATGTTGCCCACTGGAACTACCATAAATAACTGGAAATATTGCATTGCTACAAGTGGTATGCATACATTTCACTATATAGAAATATTTCAATCAAACTGAAGGTTCCTGAATAACTATGCAATTGGTTAAAATCATCATATCATAATTCACCACAGCTCTGCTGCATAAAGGTGGGGAAGAGGGAAAAGCTTGCCATATAACTTCGGTCTAATGAGCTGAGTGGTGCGGCCAGGGACCTTGAACCTATGTTTCAACAGTACATATGCTACTACATGTTTAACCCCTGGGTATTTGCTTGCTTGTTTTGATTCACCATGGGCAAGAGACTCATTCCACCTACAAACAAACTATACAAAAATTACCTTCTTCAGCCTTGTGAAAGTAACTTAGGGCCTGGAAAAGATAAGGGTCTAAGTTAGTAATGCAATGCTGAATGACTTTTAGTCCACAGAGTCAATTTGTTCCTGAGAACACTCACCTGTACAAGAAGGCTGTGGTTTTTTTTAAATCAAGCAATACTGTTGGTTATCTCTTGTCAACACAACACAGAGACAAACAGCCTTATAATATATATTTAACTACCACAAAGTTGGACTGATCTCAGAACAAGTGAAGAAATATATTCTAGATGTATATTTGTTTTGAAATTCACCACTCAAAATAATGCTTTTAAAAGTATCAAGTTGAAGGCACTGAAGACCGAAGTCCTTCTTACACACACACAGCAGGATCAGCACTGACAAGGGCCATACAAGCTTCTCTCCACCCTATCACACTCCTGTGCTCCAACTCTAATGGTTTGAGAGTATTTCTGTCTACACATCCATTTATTCCTTGGCATAGCACAGGGATCGGCAACCTTTCAGAAGTGGTGTGCTGAGTCTTCATTTATTCACTCTAATTTAAGGTTGCACGTGCCAGTAATACATTTTAACGTTTTTAGAAGGTCTCTTTCTATAACTCTTTAATATATAACTAAACTATTGTTGTATGTAAAGTAAATAAGGTTTTTAAAATGTTTAAGAAGCTTCATTTAAAATTAAATTAAAATGCAGAGCCCCCCCGGACCGGTGGCCAGGACACGGGCAGTGAGAGTGCCACTGAAAATCAGCTCACGTGCCGCCTTTGGCACGCATGCCATAGGTTGCCTACCCCTGGCTTAGCACCTCACTACAACTTTTGTTGGCACTGGTTATTACTGTGCTAGAGTGAACCACTATCTCATTTAATAAACAGATATCACATACTAAGTATTTTTGCTCATTGTTAATGACCTACAGGGAAAGTATTGTCTAAAAACTATTTTTTGAAAAAGCTGCTAAGAATCCACAAAATGCTTTGTGCTGATGTTGCAGAAATCTATTTTCAGCAACATGCTGACATCAGTAAGGGTGGAGTTGACACTGCAACATACTTTATGCTCTATTCATTTTTAAAGTACTACAAAACCCAGTGCCTGGTTTTGCAGAATTCAGCAGTACTGTGAAATCCTGGTTACCATTTTGGATTTATTCTTCTGAGGAGTGAGATTTAGTGACTACTTTATAAGCTTCATTTTCAGTTGCAAAAGCCTATTTGCTTTTTCAATCAAAATTCAAGCAACAAAAATTAACTTTCTGCAGGCAGCAAATCTCTTGCAGCTGCTTTCCTAATGCCTTTTTTTTTTTTTTTTTTTTTAAAGGTGGTGAGGGGGAGACATTATTTAGTAGAGGTTATGGCCAAAAATTTGCCTGTTCCAATAGAAAACCTGAACACAGCTACAGGAACTTAGATTTGCTCACTAAGAGCAAGGCCTGATGGGATTTTCAAACCCAAGTTATTCAAGTAAAAGTGTAACACATTTAGTGTGATTTAATAGTTTTTTGGGGGTTCCTAAGCTAACTCAGACCAAAGTTACATAGTTGAATAGAAAAGAAAAAAGCCAGTCACAGATTGTCTGGATTAGGCTGAAAACAATTCTGCCACCCCTATCCTAAGTACATGAGGGCTTGTCTATATGAATACTTAGTGCACAGCAAACTGGGGAGCAAATCTACCTTGTACTAGCCTGCCACACACTGTCTGTGTGGACACTGTTGCCGTGCATGAAAAATTCCCTTTTATCTACCCCACTCTGAAATCGAAGTAGGCAACTTCTAGTGAAGGCCGCATGCTCCACACCAACACTAGTGCATCTCAGGCAAGCGTGAGGTAGATTTGTATCCCAGCTTGTCGCACACTCTTTGTGTGGGCAAGCCCTTACACAGCAGGCAATGTGCTCTAGTACCTAAAAGCTCCTGGAGTCAGGAGAACTGGTTATGACACAGACTTCCTGTGTGACCTCGGGCAAGTCACTTAAACTCTCTGGACCTCAGTTTCTTCATACACTACCAAAACAAACAAACCAACCAACCTAGGAGGGAAATAATACTGGCTCCTAGATCTTATTAAGACGGGCACCTTTACATGTATATAATAAATATGATATAAAAACAAAAAATCACATGACCGTGGAGGACAAAGATACCTCAAGTTCAATCTGGAGGAAAACTCAAGTAGTTAAACAGTCAAGAAGATGAAGAGGAAATATTTGCTAATGAAAAATGACAAAATCAGAGGGAAGCATTTTATTTTCATAGAAGGAAATGAAAATAAAAATACTGAATATCACGTCAAATAATATGTAGGTGCTCAGATATCATGGTGAAGAGAGCTGCATTGGAACCTAGACAGACAATTATCTGTGGTCTGTCCTAATGGTAATCTGTCTCTGAGTATGCACCACTTTATGTGCTATGTGGTGGTTTGGAGGTTAATTCTCAGTGGCCCCTTGTGTGTGTATCTCATTAAATCATCCAGATTTGAGAGAAGGTAGTTCAATAGGCTCATGAACTAAGATAACTCCTTTTTACTGTATGCCATCAATGGAAAATAAATTGGAGGCTTTCACCCTAGTCTCTGCATGTATTTCTTATGGACCTAATATCAAGCTTTCAGAGCCCCACAGTCCAAAAGGATATTTGCCAGATAATGTCATTAGTCACTTTGTGACTGTTCTAAGCAAGGCCTGACTTGAGAAGAAACAATTAATGTTTGTTGTTTTTACATGGAATCTTGCACATTTCTAACAAGGCAACTTCATTAGCTCCAAATCTATATTTAATCCATCAGTACAATTTTGTATACGACTGCATCTGTATTGTTCATCATTCTGAGCACTTCTGGGAGGTGAGCTTTATTAGGACAATTATTAGTAGTACATGTTAGTGGCTTCTTAGTTTTGCTAAGAAAAGTCTATGGGGAACAAGTATTTATATATAGTACCTCTTCATACGTGGAGGTTGGCGGTGTTGCAAATAGCATTGCAGCTATTTTGCTTTGGTACCATGGCATTTCAGCAAATGAGTAACACCTGGAGCAAAAGCAAAAAGGTTTTATATATTTCACATTTCTCCTTTATTTTGAGGTTCATACTTTTGGGGAGTTGAAGGACCCCCAAGTGTCAAAGTTTGTCATCCTGCCAAGAATCCACAATTGTGAATAATTGCAATGATATGACTTGGGTTTTGAATCAGTAGTTACAATAACAATAAGATACTTAAATTAAAAAGAATTTGAAACTATTGTTGCAGAAGACATAGCCACTCTGCTAAAGAAGTTGAGCGCCTCCATTGCCGCTAATCGCTAATGCATAATAAAGATAAAAATCCAACTTCTAGCACGAAGTTTACAATATAGCCTATAGCTTGAATTTACTGAGAAAAAACAAGGAGTTAAAGCTATCACTCCAACCAGATCCAGCCTTATGGCTTGTACTGTAGTGATTTAACCATATACTGGATGCATTTGTGCATTTGGAAATTTTTGTAATAACCATATAAAACTGAATAACGACAGCCTGACCTAAACATTAGCTTGCCCCTCTTGATTACTTAATTAACTCCCACCCCCAAACAATAGTACTCTTGAGAGCCTGCATGTTCTACAGCCATGAGCACGGGACTGCGAGTCAAACTCCTGAGTTCTAATCCTGACTCTGCCAGTTGGCTAAGTCCCTGTTCCCTACCTCAGTTTCCCCATTTGCAGAATGGAAATAGTCATTACTTGCCTATGGGGCAACTGTCAGGATTAATATTTGTAAACATGTAAAGTTTGTAACATGTAAAGTTTGCTAACGTTTGTAACACCATATTCCAGAAACACATCTGAACTCACGACTAGCCTTGATTTGCTAAGAAAACAATGTTTGAAATTCCTCATATGTACATGCACCCTGATTCCTGGGGGAGGGGGAGGGAACAGATGTGGTAAAGATCTAGAAGCCCGAGTGTTGGAAAGCAGACACCCAAATGGGACACAGTAGCAAAGCTTTGGTAGAATGCTATTGGCAAACACTTGTGATGTCATTGCAGGATGAAACAGAAGGGGAGTGACAGGAAGGAACTGATCCAATAATTGACTGAGATTTTTAATCCCAAATCTGTGATAGTAATGTAGGGACTCCCAATTCTCAGAACATTTTAAAAACGATACAACTTGACAGCACTTCACTACCCAAGCAGTGACACACAATTCCCTCTCTTCTCAGCTTTTCCCTACAGTTTTCCTGGGTCAACTGAGTCGGGCTCATGGGGCTCTAGCTGGGCATTTCCTACCCCTTCTAGACATCGGAACGACAAGAGGCTCCCGCAGAGTGCTGGGTGGCAACAGTTGCTGTCTCTGCTCCTAGAAAAATAAGTTCTCAGACTATTCCAGGAAGTCAGGCTACTTTGGAGCTAGTGGTTCAGACAGGCTGTAACTTAGGAAAAGCAAGCAGGGAAAGATCATAAAAAACTTAGGGTGGCAAGCTGGAGCTTGTTAGGTTCCCAAGGGAGACCAGAAATAAAGCCATAGCAAGGAGCAGTTGTTGGAACTTGGAACTGATTCTACAAATCCATTCTTATCCTCTTCATTTTCACCATCTTCTGTGGGTACGTCTACACCGAAAAATAAAAAAATAAACCCAGACTCGGCAGCGAGTCTCCGAGCCTGGGTCAACTGACTCTGGTTTGTGGTGCTCATGCTGTGGGACTAAAAATAGCAGTGCAGACGTTCCTGCTCAGGCTGGAGCCTGGACTCTGAGACACCATAACAAGGGGGGATCTCGGATCCCAGGCTCCCACTCCAGCAGAAATGTCTATACTGGTATTTTTAACTCAGTAGCGTGAGCCTAAGTCAGCTGGCCCAGGCTGGTGGGTTTTTTCAGTGTAGACATACTATGGCATTCTAAAGATTTCTTGTACCGGGCTGAAGTGGCTTCGGGCTCTCTGACAGATCTGGAAAAAGGAGGAGGAAGTGCTGCAACTGGACTCAAAACATGCCACAAGCTTTCGATACCATGTGAGAACATTTCAGAAAAAGCAATGAGACAATGGGAATGGGGAAAGGGAGCCCCCATGTGGCTATACAGGTCATGGCTGGCCCCAATTTTTCTGGTAGAATGGATTTTTTCTGTCTCCTGTATTTCTCAGGCTAGCTCTCTCTCTCTCCCTCACAGCTTCTCTCTCATATGCTTTCCTCTGACTGATGCATCTAATGCACACACACTCACTGACAGAGAAAAGGTGCCAGATGTCCAGCCAAGGTGCTTCTGCATAACATGTGGTGTGTGTACTAAAGTTAAATTCCCAGCTCTTCACCTCCCATTCATCAGTGATGGGCAGTGACAATCAGATTGATTCTCATTCCATCTACATTTTCAGACTCACATTAATGCTAAATAAATAAAAAATCAGAGAGTTCTTAAAAATGTAATGGCATATTTAGATAGCATGACAGTGTAAGCTTTTTGTTTAAGAATATCAATCCGTCCTATCTGCCCTCACACCAGTCTTCGCAAGCACCTTAATTCATAGTATACATTTAAATTTTAAATTCTGGCTCTTTTGAAATGAATGGTAAAAGGCACTACAGGTTTGACTCTCCCAACACCTCTGAGGCAGACACTCAGAAACACTCTATAGATAGTGTCCTCAATTTCTGCTGCCTGCTGTGAAAATAAACTGAAGTCTGCAACTTATTCTTCTGTATTCCAAAGAACTAGAACTAAACAAGGTCACTGAGCAGTTAGTTTCATCTTCTGAGTTATATTAAAACTTGGATGGCCAGAGTCTTTCAAATAACTCAGGACAATTTTAAAGAGATTTTCATGAGTGGATTTCAAGCCATTTAGCTGCTCTACAAATTTCTGCAAGTCATTTAACGTTGCTCAAACATTTTATATTCCACCTACAAATAAAAGTGCTAGATGGCTTTTCTTTTTTGTCACAAGCTAACTCTGGTTTGAAGAAATTATCAGTCTTACCAAATGCCCATAAGGTGAATTGAGGTAGCATCTTTAGGATTCAGTTCAATGGCCTTCTAGCAAGGAAAAAGAAAAGATGTAAAAGATTGTTTCACCAGATCTGGCTTAAGAACACCAAAAAATGCACCCATAGTTGTCTCCTGCTATTTCATCTGTATGAAATGCAAACAACCGCAGGGAGGTACAGTATTTGGTATTCACAATCTAGTCTGAGCTCCTTATCTTTATGCCTAATAAGCCAGCTGGCTTTTTTCAAGTGATTGATCATGTCAGTATGTTCAGATTTTGATATAGCTTCTGAGAGAAAGTAAAATCACGTGAAGACTCAGCAGGTCTTTACTGAGCTGTATTTTCTCCTATATTTGGCCTTCAGTAGCTACAATTTGCACTGAAAGAGCCCATGACGACACTCAGCAGCCAAAGACCATTCTAAGATGATGTACTCACTTCGCAATAGCAAAGCTCAAGCCTATATATATTCTACTAGTTTCAGAAGCTCATATAGGGTTCAACAGTCCTCACCTTCTATTCAGAGATTTTTTATCTTAATGGAAAGCAACTGAAGAACCCAATGCTCACAGCTACACAAAGATATTCTTTTCATTTGATCTGCATGCTTGTCTGCTAACATTCAGGTCATGAACCACAGCAGCAGGGCATCTCAGGCACCCAGAGTTACAGGGAAGGTGGTGACATAACCTCTCATTGGTCTGGATTGCATCCCATAACGTGACAGACACCACTATGTGTCCCTGGAAGATGCACAGTAGGGCCTTGCTGCAACTTTTAGAAAGAAGTGGTGTACTAGCACATGCTTCTGACAGCAGCATACATAGTAACTGATTTGAGGGAGCAGGATACAGCCTCGCTGGCAGACTACACTACTTTGGGTGTGGAGGATTTACAACTATCTGAACACAAGGAGTGATCTTAGCCTGCTCCCTGCACACAGGCTGGCATGGAAAGATGCTTCTTACGGCCTTACCTCCTCTCCTACCCCAAGTGCAACAAGCAGGTAAGACTAGCCTTTAATTAACCAACTGAAAACATTCTCTGTGCCAAAGGCTCTGATAAAATACAGCCCTGCCGTAAATTACATCACCTCTCATTCCATGTGCACACGAGCCCACTGAGAAAGTTAGTGAGGGAACGCAGGCGAAAGAGTTGTTGATTAAGTTTCAATTGCTGGGCTAATTTTGCCCTCATTTATCTATTTTTTGTAACCCACACTGACACTTCTGGTGCCTGAGGATCAGTTTGCTGAGAAAACTGATATGACTGGGAGATCAGACGCAGAATTGCAATTGTCAACCCCAGAAAACAGCTGGTGACCCACCCTTCTGGGGGCTGTCACCCAGCATGTGAAAACCAGCACTGGTGAGGCCACATCTGGAGTACTGCAACCAGTTTTGGTCCCCCCACTACAGAAAGGATGTGGACAAATTGGAAAGAGTCCAGCGGAGGGCAACGAAAATTATTAGGGGGCTGAAGCACATGACCTACGAGGAGAGTCTGAGGGAATTGGGGTTATTTAGTTTGCAGAAGAGAAGAGTGGGGGGGGGGGGTGAGGGGAAATCAGCCTTCAACTACCTGAAGGGGGTTCCAAAGAGGATGGAGCTCAGCTATTCTCAGTGGTGTCAGATGACAGAACAGGAGCAATGGTCTCAAGTTGCAGTGGGGGAGGTCTAGGTTGGATATTAGGAAACACTATTTCACTAGGAAGGTGGTGAAGCACTGGAATAGGTTACCAAGGGAGGTGGCGGAATCTCCATCCTTAGAGATTTTTAAGGCCTGGCTTGACAAAGCGCTGGCTGGGATGATTTAGTTGGGGTTGGTCCTGCTTTGAGCAGGGAGTTGGACTAGATGACCTCCTGAGGACTCTTTCAACCCTAATATTCTATGATTCATTGTTCGAAAATGAAATATAGTGATGCTATCATACTAAAAAAATGCTTATTTACAATACCTGGAAGTGTTCCTTGATAACATATGCATTTGCAATTTTAGTCTTGATTCCTTCATAATCTCCAACATCACTGATGCAGATTGCATACCACTAAATTCAAAACAAAACAGGTCATTAAAAGAATATTTAATAGCTCTAATTAAAATAAAATTATCATCACCAAGTGATCAGAACAATATTATTCAAATTTTAAAAGCAAGTATTTATTAAAGTGTTGATTAATTAGCACTATTGTTTAGTTACGAAAACTGTAATTATAATGGATAATTTAAATGGTGCGAGGAACCTTCCCTCATCACAGCTGACCGCAGCCATGGAAGGAGCCAGTGCCTCACTATCAATAACTTGCATTGGCAACAACACTGATTGTACTTAGTTACTCCTCTGCTAAGGTCTGGGTCTGGTGCTACAGAGGAGAGAAGAGGAACAGGAGAAAAGGAGGACAGACCCAGGAACCCTGGGAACTTGCAGCAGACTCACTACCATGGCACAGAGGCAACAGAATGGATCTGTGATGCACTTTCCAGGCTGATAAAGGGGGAATAGTTCAGCACCAAGAACTCTCACCAATCAGCTGCCTCTGTGGTCCTGTGGACAGAGCTAACCATTTTCTGCATATGAGAGTTTGATTTAATCTGCAAGAATCCAAGTGCTGGTCCTCTTAGAAAGCTGCCATCAAATTCTCCTGGGTCTCAGCTAAAAAATTAACAAATTGTGCGTTGAAGAAAGCAGCATACAAATTTGCCAGCTAACCTTCTAGCTGTAAAGGTCACAGCAGAATCACAGTCACTCCTGTTTCTACTGCCAGATGTCAGGATAATGGACAGCAAAATTTCAATTAAATTACTTTGAATGGCTCACCTTGTGTACTGCAAAACTTGATTCATTTTTCTCCAGTGCCTTCTTTGCATATTCAAGAGCTTCATAAACCAGTTGCTTTTTCTCCTCTGCAGAGGTGCTACTAAGTTGGGCTAGATCACGTGAGGCCCGTGCTAGACGCCATAGTATCTCCGCATCCTCACTAGTTATAACAGAAATATTAATGATTAAGACTTGTATTGTCTACAAAGCAAGTGCAGGTCTTAAATCAATCACTTACTACACAGCTCAGCTTAGCATTAACGTAATCTTGTACTATGTGTAATTCTATACCACATGCAACGAAAGGCTGAATCCAACAAATACAAGATCTCAGTCACAGCGGATTTGCTGAAGAAACTTTGGCAATACTCTTTTGATCTTTGAAGCAATACTCCTATTGGCTCCATAGGAAGCAGCTTTTCTTTTTTTAAAATTGATGCAAATCCACATATAGCACCATTAAGCTAAAGAGACAGGAAGGAAAATAAAGAAAGCAACATTTATTTCTGACCCAAACTATATATTTTCCAATGTTCAGTTGGTTTCAGCAGTGAATGCAGTATTATATATTAACCATATCACTATAGGCCAATATAAGCACTTGCAAAAGTTCAAAATAAAAATGTTTCAGTCCATCATTAAAAACTTTTAATGGAAAGATTGTGTCATGTAAACAGTTTCCTACAGTGTTAGAACTCAAAACACTGCAGCACTGTGCAAGTGAAACTGACTAAACCCAAGAGTGAAAACAACAAATACAAAGAGTGAAAGTTAAATATGGATTTTTTTTGAAATTCTTATTCTGAGGACCTGATACTTATATGGCCCCATGATCTGCACATACAACCTTTAAAACCTGCTCCCCTCAGAATAGCAGTATTTACCCTTTGTATAACTACTCAGATTCAACATATGCACTTTAATTACAATAGTATGCACTTAATGGTTTAAATAAACAAATATACAATCTGTGCAATTATCTTTAAAACCTAACATAACCTGTTTCTTGCTGGCCTTCCCATTTCCTAACTCAGGCCATTCAAAATGTAGCTGTCAAGATTATCCTCCATTCTGACCATGTTACCCCACCTACTCGAATATCTACTCTACCTTCCACTGTTCTTTGTATCAGATTTGCAATTAGATGCTATACTTTCAAAAACTTCCATAATTCCACTCTGCCTATATATCTTCTTATGCCCACCCATCCCCTTCTACTCTCTGACACCGTGTACTTCATCTCAAACTGTTCTCCGTCTCCTTTACCCACTGTAGCCTTTGTGCTATCTTTCATGCTGCTTCAAATTCTTATAGCAGTCCCCTCACCTCCTTCATACCATTCATCCCTTTCTTTAAAAAAATTCTTAAAAACCTGTTCCAGGAAGCATTCCAAACTTAGTATCACTCATTACTTTGGATTGCTGTGTTGCATTGTACAGGCTGAGACTTTAGACTATAAATTGTTAGAAGGAGAGAACTCTATTATGTTAGACACCATGCACTTCTTGTAAAGTGTCTTGTTCATTGGTGATGCTATACAAATAATAGTGCATACTGATTATGTGATTCTTGTTCACTTTCTAGTTGTGCTTATTATTATGCATATTCCTGACTTCTCTGAAGCCCCCGTTTTCCAAAGGTCTAAAGTGCCTCTCCCCACCCCAATACATAATATGATCATTTTTAAGAAATGAGAAAGTTATAGGTAAAAGAAAACCTGTTTCAACCCCAGTGACAATTGGTCACTTCACACTTATTTTCTGATGTTAATACCTGCACACGTCAAAGAGGCCAAAAGCAAAGTGAGGGCAAATGTTACATAGATCAGTTTTTATACGTATGAGTTATCTTAGTAACTGCTACCACAAGTCACCTCCTGACAACTCCCTAGTAGATAACTACCCAGAAGAAATATTTTAAACACACAAAAAGCACCTACCAGAAACCGCTGAAGGCATATTATATTATAATAAACATGGTAATCTTTCATACCTATTATTGTTCTTATTCCGCTACACTCCAAATCGATCGTTATTTCCCTACAATTGAACAGCACTACAGGCAGTGACAGACTCCTCCTAAGCATGTGACCTCACAACGAACTTGCTCATTTAATAATGGGTTCCTAGTTAACTTCAGTGAGCACTGGATACAATGGGAGCACATAATAATATAAAAGGTGGGAAACAGCACAGACTGAAAATATAAGAAACAATTTATAAGAGAAGGAATAACACACGATAATTTAACAACAAGACAAATGTCCTGTTCAGCTCATTCAACCAACTCTGATGCAACTTTCATAGTTTACTGGAATGCCAGCCATATTCTATGAAACACAAAATTGGGACTACGTAAAAGTATAGTTGATGTCTTTAATGAGAAAAAGATGTGTACTTTTATTTTTGTAAATTTCTTAATCACTATCTACAAACAGAATTCTGGCACCTATGTTGCTCCTCTAAGTATGGAGAGTTATGATTCCCCTTATAGGTGTTACCAATAACTAAATGGGACATATACTGTCTAACACAGCAAAATGACAAACATTAGAAAGGCTTTATTAGTTACTATGTCACCTGACTGCATATACACAGATTTTTATTGTGCCATTGGTATTCACTGCATTTTACAAAGATGACAGATCTCAGTATCAATGAGTTTGTTAGTTAAATACAATTCCTCTGTTTTGATACACTGCCTAAAGTTTTCTATTTTGAACTCTAAGATTCAATAACAATTTATGAATGTTTCAAAAGTCAGCGATTATTGTGAGACGCTGAATCTAGAAATAGGAATGCGGGGTGTCAGAAAACAGGCAGTTTCTAACACATTGTCAAACAAATGATAGTTAAGTTTAGAACCTCAATACAGTTTTTTTTTGGGCAAGGTATTAAATATGGCATTACTAATCTGTTTACTGGATAGTTCTGCTCTAGGTACTGACCTAGCATAGAACTAAGTGACTCAGTCTCCAAGCTGTTCCTATAATTTCTGTGCCTACATGCCTCCTCCTAAGAAAATGTTCAGCTTCCTTATGACTTGGTGTTTCTCTGGGACCACTCTTTTCCCCTTCTGATGAGGTGGAAACAACCCAGCCCAGCTCTCAAGGTTCCTCCATAAAGCCCCTGGGGTACATCTAATCCACAAGAAAGAGACGGCCAGCCAGCCACCCCTTCCCCTGAAGGAGGGCATTCTAAAGAAAAACCTCAGAGGGTTCTCTGCTTTTTCCTTTACATGGTCCTGTACAATGTCTGCACAATGTTTTTTTATTCTTTTTGTCCAACTAAGGTATGGGCAGGAGTAATATTCTCTGTGGTCAAAAACCCCTTCCTTGGCAGAAGCAAAATAAAAGTAAGAAGGGAAAAGATGGTGAGCAGTACAGTGAAAAAGAGCAGGAATGCTCCTAGAGTTGGGAGAATTTTTGCCTCAATACATGAAGTTTGGGCTCTTTCCCTGATTTAATAATACATAAATACTGGTTGTCTTCTCCCACTTCTCTAGCTTCCATTAGTGAATTCTAGGTGTCCCTCTCTCCCCCATTAGCGAAATCTTCTCCCTGCCACCCACCCCTTTTCTTTGCATGACTCCTTTCTCCGTACGGGCCACTCTGCTCCTCCTCTTCTCAGGTCCAAGCCTCTCTGCTCCTCCTTCACCCCTAGCACAAAAGAACAGTTGGTCCTACCACTCTGCTTTCTATCACCTTCTTCTCTTACTGAAAAAGAGCAAGAGGTTCAAAGGCTGCTCTGTTCCCTGTACTTCTGTTACAGGAGCTGGGACACTTGAACTGCTCTGTTCTCTTCTCTCTCCCTCCCCTCCAGAAAAGGAGTCAGAACCGACTCAGTCCACTCATGCTGGCAAAATTTCTATTTGCCTATGGCCAGCAGGTGTGTTTTGTACAGTAGTAAACACATTGTCATCTCTGTAACACAGTGACCACCTCCTCTCCACAGACATGCCATTCAGTTGCTAGGAGGATTAGGATGAAGCAATACTACTGCTCTCTGTCCCACATCTCTACTAGAATACTTGCATACTAGAGTCTGTATTTAACCTTCTAACACATACTAGGGAAAGCAGGAGGAGTGCCCACCAACTTTCTTATAAGAACATTATTCTCAGGGGCCCTATGCCAATGAAAAAGCTATCAGAGTGCTAACCCTCTGCTGCCCAAACTGAGCCTATGAACCAGGTCCTTCCTTCTACATTGAAAGGGAAGAAAATTCAGATTTTCTCTCTTACTGCAAAAAGGTGCAAGCTGGGTGCTCAGTGCTATCATACTTGCTGTATTAGTTAACATGAACTGATAAAGGAGCGCTTCATGTGGGGATATTCAATACAGTGAAATACCTGCTTTTGTGCTGGGTCAGCAATTGATAGAGCTTTTTGGTTTCTCCACTCCCATACAGGTAGTCTGCTTGCTCTATGATTTCCTCAACTTCAAAAGGGGTAGGGATGGTTGAAAGAGAAGACAAAAAGATTAGTAAATACAATAGCCTACCAGATCAGCAACAATATTTCAAAGTACAACAATCCAACTGGCTGCAAGCCAAAGTACCCTGAAACAAAAAAAATCCGCACAAAAAAAAAATCCGCACTAAGATGAGGTCAAACAACTATTTCCTAACAAATATCAAGTGTTTCCAATTTCAAATTGGCTACCTATGCTATACTAACTTTTAGCAGCCATGGGATACAGGTTCAGCTCGGGCTGGAGCTTGAGCTCTGGAACTCGAACATCTACACCGCAATTAAACAACCCTTTAGCCCAAGCCTCACAAGCCCAATCAGTTGACCTAGGCTAGCCAAGGATGTCCAGTCACAGTGTAGACACATCCTAAGTGATCGGAACACGGTAGGCCAGGGACTGAATTATAGCAAGGCAAAGTGGATGAACGCAGCAAAGGTCACTTAGTATTGGACTGATCCTTCCATGTATTTTCTTCATAATTTGTTGCAGGGTGACTTATGTTTTCAGTTTTAAATCATTATTTTGTATATAACCAGCAGCACATATAAATAATTCAAAAGTATTAAGATACATCAGTGATATAATGCTTTTTAAAATATTGTGGGTTCTGGCAATCAGAGATAAGGGCTCCACAGTTACAGTGGTAATCAAAGTAGTACTGTAACATGCATGAGGCCACAGACAATGAAACTGGAGAAAATTGTATTAAATGAACCAAAATTGGGCTTTTCAGTCCAGCTTGCGACTTTATCAAAGTTTTGCTGAATTAAGCCCTTAGCAGTTGCACAAGCACCTGGTTTTTAAAACTAGAGCGTCATAAATTTTTGTTTTTAAATACCACATTTTTCTCCCACAGAGCTCTTCCAGGTTTACTTCGTAGGTTCCTAAATAGGCTTAGCACAGTCTGTATTCCCAATAACTGTAAAAGACGGTTACTCACCTGTAGTAACTGGTGTTCTTCGAGATGTGTTGCTCCTATCCATTCCATGTAGGTGTGCGCGCCGCGCGTGCACGGCTCTCCGGAACATTTTTACCCTAGCAACTCCGGCGGGCCGGCTGGCGCCCCCTGGAGTGGCGCCGTCATGGCGCCCCTTATATACCTCAGCCGGCCCGTCCGCTCCTCAGTTCCTTCTTGCCGGCTATTCCGACAGTGGGGAAGGAGGGCGGGTCTGGAATGGATAGGAGCAACACATCTCGAAGAACACCAGTTACTACAGGTGAGTAACTGTCTTTTCTTCTTCGAGTGATTGCTCCTATGCATTCCATGTAGGGGATTCCCAAGCCTTACCTAGGCGGTGGGGTCGGAAAGAGACGTGGCGGAGTGTAGTACCGCAGAGCCGAAGGCTGCGTCGTCTCGGGACTGCTGCACCAACGCATAATGGGAAGCGAAGGTGTGGACGGAAGACCAGGTGGCCGCTCGACAGATGTCCCAGATGGGAACGTGGGCCAGGAAGGCGGCTGACGAGGCGTGTGCCCTTGTCGAGTGTGCGGTGAGTCGGCACGGGGGGACGCGAGCAAGTTCGTAGCACGCCCGTATGCAGGATGTCACCCAGGAAGAAATCCGTTGAGATGAAACAGGCTCACCTTTCATGCACTCCGCAATTGCGACAAAGAGCTGGGAGGAACGCCGGAATGACTTAGTTCGGTCAATGTAAAAGGCGAGGGCCCTACGGACGTCGAGGGTGTGGAGCTGCTGCTCACGAGGTGAGGCGTGCGGCTTTGGAAAGAAGACCGGGAGGAAGATCTCCTGATTAAGATGAAAGGCCGACACCACCTTTGGGAGGAAGGCCGGATGTGGCCGAAGCTGCACTTTGTCCGCGTGGAAGACGGTATATGGGGGACCCGCTGTCAGGGCGCGGAGTTCGGAGACTCGTCTGGCGGATGTGATTGCCACGAGGAAGGCCGTCTTCCAGGTGAGATGGAGGAGGGAGCAGGAGGCCATGGGCTCGAAGGGCGGGCGCATCAGCTGGGTGAGAGCCAGGTTCAGATCCCACGTAGGAGCCGGCGGACGCACTTGCGGGTAGAGGCGGTCCAACCCCTTGAGGAAGCGGGCAACCATGGGGTTGGAAAACACGGAGTGACCATCTACAGCAGGCCGGAAGGCCGAAAGCGCCGCCAGGTGTACCCTCAGGGACGAGATCGCGAGACCTTGGCCTTTCAGGTACCAGAGGTAGTCGAGGACCGTCTGGATAGGGGTCGAGAAGGGGTTAAGACCTTGCTGATCGCACCAAAGGGCAAAGCGTTTCCACTTCGCCAGGTAGGTAGAGCGTGTGGATGGTTTTCTGCTTTCAAGCAGAACTTGCTGCACCGCCGCGGAACAGGCCCTCTCCGCGTCGGTCAACCACTCAGGAACCAGGCTGTAAGATGCAGCGACTGCAGGTTCGGGTGACAAAGCCTGCCGAGGTCCTGGGAGATGAGATCCGGCCATAACGGTAGGGGAATGGGATCCCGGATCGAGAGCTCGAGGAGCAGGGTATACCAGTGCTGCCTCGGCCAGGCCGGAGCGACGAGTATGAAGCGGGCCTTGTCCCTCCGTAGCTTGAGCAGAACTCGGTGGACTAGCGGGAACGGCGGGAAGGCGTATAGAAGGGGACCCGTCCAGGGCATGAGGAACGCATCGGAGATGGAGTCCGGAGCCCGACCCTGGTACGAACAGAACCTGTGGCACTTCCTGTTGGTCCTGGAGGCAAACAGGTCTATTTGGGGAAATCCCCACCTTTGGAAGATGGTGTGGGCCACGTCGGGGCGAAGGGACCACTCGTGGGAAGCGAAGGACCTGCTCAGACGGTCGGCCAGCGTGTTCTGCACTCCTGGTAGAAAGAACGCTTCGAGGCGAATCGAGTGGGTCACACACAGGTCCCATAGGAGCATCGCCTCCTTGCACAGCGGGGAGGATCGGGCCCCGCCCTGTTTGTTCAGATAGAACATGGCTGCCGTGTTGTCCGTGTATACCGCCACGCAGCGGTCCCGGAGGTGTGCAAGAAAGGCGAGACAAGCCAGGCGGATCGCTCTCAATTCCCTGACGTTGATGTGCAGGGAGAGCTCCTGGGCCGACCAGAGGCCCTGAGTGTGCAGGTCTCCCATGTGAGCCCCCCATCCAAGCGCCGAGGCGTCTGTGGTCAGGGTGACCGACGGGCGAGGGGGGCGAAACGGAACCCCGGCGCAGACCACCTCCTGATGCAGCCACCAGGTGAGCGTCTGGAGAGTGGGGTCTGAGACCGTGACCACCAGATCTAGGGGGTCGCGGTGGGGCCGGTACACCGAAGTCAGCCACATCTGGAACGGACGGAGCCTCAGCCTCGCGTTCGCGGTCACAAAGGTGCACGCAGCCATGTGGCCCAGCAGGCGAAGGCAGGACCGGGCCGTCGTGGAAGGGAAGGCTTGCAAGGTGCGAATGAGCGAGGCCATCGTCTCGTGTCGAGAACGAGGGAGGCAGGCCCTGGCGAGGGTGGAGTCGAGGACCGCTCCTATGAACTCCAATCGCTGTGTCGGCAGTAACTGGGACTTCTCGGCATTGACGAGGAGGCCGAGAGACCGGAACAGGTGCAGTATCTCTGACACCTGAGCTGTCACCAGCTCTTGAGAGCGCCCACGGATCAGCCAGTCGTCGAGATATGGGTATACGTGGATTCTGCGACGACGGAGAGCTGCGGCCACGACCGCCATGCACTTGGTGAACACCCTCGGGGCAGTGGAGAGGCCGAAGGGTAACACCGCAAACTGGTAGTGGGTCTCGTTGACCGTGAAGCGCAGGAAGCGTCTGTGGGGGGGGTAAATCGCCACATGAAAGTAAGCATCCTTCATGTCGAGGGCGGCAAACCAGTCTCCCGGATCCAAGGAAGGGATAATGGTCCCCAAGGTTACCATCCGAAACTTGAGCTTGCAGAGGTATCTGTTCAGCTCCCGGAGGTCTAAGATGGGACGAAGACCTCCTTTCGCCTTGGGGATGAGGAAATATCTGAGTAGAATCCCTGCCCCGCCTGCAGGGAGGCACCTCCTCGATAGCACCCACGCTCAACAGAGCCTGCACCTCCTGTATGAGGACTTGCTCAGGAGAGGGTCCCTGAAGAGGGACGGGGACGGTGGGTGGGAGGGGGCGAAAGAAACTGTAGGCGGTAGCCGTGCTGGATGGTGCTGAGGACCCAGCTGTCCGATGTTATAGCAGACCACGCCGGAAGGAAGCGGGCAAGGCGACTGGAAAACAAAAGGGATGGATCCTGGGGGGAGAGTGATGGGCCGCCTCGGGCGCCCGTCAAAAGGCCGGCTTTTGGGCTTATGGAGCCTTGGACGAAGTTCTGCGCCTGGTTGCGCCGCCCCTGACGGCCCACGGCGGAAGGGGGCCGTCGGCGGTTGTTAAACGCCGAGACCTGGCCTGGTTGAAGGGACGGTAGGGCTGTTGGCGGAACGAACGCCTCTGCGTGGCCGGGCGTGTGCATACCCAGAGTTCAGACGCAACCCTCCCATCCTTTAGGGACTGGATTCTGGCATCCGTTTTCTCAGAAAACAGCCCCTGCGTGTCAAACGGGAGGTCCTGGAGGGTGTACTGGACCTCAGGTGGGAGGGTGGAAGATTGTAGCCACGCAATGCGGCGCATCGTCACCCCGGATGCTACCGTTCGAGCCCCTGAGTCTGCTGCGTCTACGGCCGCTTTGATCAGTGTTCTGGAGGCTAACTTGCCCTCCTCCAGCAGCGCTGAGAATTCAGGGCGGGATTCCTGAGGGGTTAGCTCCGTGAACTTCGCAAGGCACCCCAAGATATTAAAAGTGTATCTGGATAAGAGGGCCATCTGGTTGGCGATACGGAGTTGGAGGCCTCCCGCCGAATAGATTTTACGCCCTAATAAGTCCATGCGCCGGGCGTCCTTCGCCTTCGGCGCAGCGGCAGGTTGACCGTGTCGTTCGCGGTCATTGACCGATTGGACCACCAGCGAGTCCGGGGTGGGGTGGACGTACAAGTATTCGTAGCCCTGGGGCAGGACAGAATACTTCCTTTCGACGCCTCGCGCCGTGGGGGCAACGGAGGAGGGCGACTGCCAGATAGTGGCACTGTTCTTTTGAATGGTGCGAATAAACGGGAGCGCCACTCTGACAGGGGCGTCATCTCCCACAACGTCCGTAATCGGGTCCTCGACTTCTTGCACCTCCTCTATGGGCAAGTTAATGGCCTTTGCCACCCTTCGGAGAAGGTCCTGGTGTGCCCTGAGGTCAATGGGCGGGGGCCCTGATGGCGAGGCCCCCGCTACCGCCTCATCTGGAGAGGACGACGAGGAGTGGCCCGGCAGCACCTCCTCCTGTTGGTGCTCGCCCACCTGGCGATCTGGCGGCAGCGAGTCCTGGCCCAAAGAAGGGCCGTGGGCGGCGGCTTGCGTCGGTGGGGACGGGGGGGCTCGACTGACGGTGGCCACCGGTACCGATGGTGCCGAGCCCGGCTGCCTGGGTGGCAGGGGAGGCCCCTGTTCATATTGCGCCCAGGGCACCCAATGTCCCCAATACTGGGGTCCATGATCCGGCGGAACGGAACCGGCTCTGAAATCCACCGCACTGCCTTGGGGTGAGGCTACAGAGGGTTCCCTGGAGGGCCAGGGTGGAGCCGTGGCGGTGCCTGGGCGGGCGTCCAGCGCCGGCGTGAGACGATCCTCCGGTGCCGAGGGTCGGTGCCGGGCGTCTCGGGGGTCCAGTGGCGAGCGGGACCTGTGCTGCGCACGGTGCCGGGAGCCGGATCTCCGGTGCCGGGAGCCAGATCTACGGCGTCGGGAGCTGGATCTCCGTGCCGAAGGGAGCGCGGCGGCGGGAGCTCGACCGCGACGTCGAGCTCGACCGGGCGGTGCCGGAACCGACTCGAGCGGATCTGCGGCGCCGAACGGCTGCGCGAGTCCCGATGTCCGCGTGCCTGGACGCGGACCTGCTGCGTGCCGGTGACCGTGACCGGGACCTGAGCGCCGCTGGAGTACGACCGCCCCGCGTGGAGAGCGGTGCCGGGACTGCGACCGTGCCGGACGCTGAGCGGCGTCGCGATGGCGATTTTCGGCGGATGGGGAGTGGTGCCTCGTGACCTTCTCCGGGAGATAGACCGGATCGAGACCGGATTCTGGAGCCGCGTCGCCACGGTCGCCCGGAGATGAGGGGCGCACCATCGCTGGCTTGCCGAGGACTTGAATGTCCGCACCGGTGGTGCCGGGCGGCTGATATGACGGGCCGTCGCCGATCAGCTCTCTTGCCGTCGCGACGCCTCGGGCGCCGACGGGATCCTCAGCTCCTCCTCGGTGGGCACCGGGGAGCTGGGTGGAGCCGGACTCGACGGGCCAGGCGGCGCCGGAGTCAACGGCGCGGTGCACTTAGCGTGCACTGCCTCAGCCTGCACCGTTTTCGTCGGAGGCGGCTGGGCTAACGGCTTTCGCTGCTGTTTCGCGGCGGCCGTCTTCGGCGCCTTGTGCTTCCTCCCCGGGGAGAGGGAGCGGTGCCGGGTCTTTGGTGCCGGCTCGGTGCCGGAGCGGCTCGGTGCAGCCGGAGCGCTGCTCGTCGAGGTGGTTTTCGGTGCCGCTGGAGCTGGCGCCGGAGGTTGGAGCGCAGACTCCATCAGTAAGTGCTTCAGCCTAGAGTCTCTCTCTCCTCGCACGAGGCTTAAAGGCTATGCAAATAGAGCACTTATCTGGCCGATGCGACTCTCCGAGGCAGCGGAGGCAAGAGTCGTGCGGGTCGCTAACCGGCATAGGCCGCTGGCAAGCCGCACAGGGCTTGAAACCCGGTGCTCCGGGCATAAGCCCGCACCGGGGCGGAAGAAGAGGGGTAAACCCTCTAATTCCGTAACTATTAACACTAAATATATATACAACTACAACAAGAACTCAACTCACTACTAATACTATCTACACTAGAACTATGGAGAAACACTAGGGTTGTGGAGGTAAGGGAGCACTCCACTGTTCCAACTGGCCGTCACGGGCGGGAAGAAGGAACTGAGGAGCGGACGGGCCGGCTGAGGTATATAAGGGGCGCCATGACGGCGCCACTCCAGGGGGCGCCAGCCGGCCCACCGGAGTTGCTAGGGTAAAAATGTTCCGGAGAGCCGTGCACGCGCGGCGCGCACACCTACATGGAATGCATAGGAGCAATCACTCGAAGAAGTCGTCCCCCATTCTGTATAATAATAATAATAATAATAAATACCTAGGTCTTATTTATGAAGATATAGGTCTTTGTCTGGTCATTCTTATTGTTTATCATCCCACACCAAGCAAATACATGAAGTTAGTGTTTTTGAAACTGTCATGGGTTGGATTTAAGTAAAAAAGATAAATATGTTAAAAATGAATGTATCTCCACATTTTCAACCTGGAAAGTTAGAAGCTGTACTATCCTCTAGGATTTTTTCCATATTTTGGCTACCAGAGTTTTTTAATTCAATTTCACTCATAATATTAAGGAGTTTAATATTCACTAAATCTCTTAAAAGGTGACAATTTTAATTTGTGTTTTCTCTTCAATGGTGTTGCTATCCCAAATAATAAGTTTAACATTTTGCTTTTTCCCCATATTAATTCTGTATCATAACCTTCCAAAGTTTAAATTTCTGATAATGGAAATGGTGGGATAAGACTCATTCACACCACACAGTAATTATGTGAATAAAACATAGTTGTGTTCCACAAACTGATATCCCAAATATGGTTGAAGGGTTCTACCACAATCACAAATAAAAGACATGAAAGAATGTGAGTAGCTTGCCTAGGTTCCTCTTCCTAAGTTCCATCTGATAATTCTATTTTTGCCATAGGTTTGTTATATTTTGATTTAATGATTTTTTTTTAAAGAATGACCACATCCAACCATTGTTGGGTTTTTAAACTGTTGCCAGAAGGAAACTTCACCCTGGTCATACGCCTTCCCAGTATCTAGCTTTCTTCTTCTTAACTCTTCAATTATGCTTATTATTCTACTAAAGTCTTCCATGTGACAAAGCCTCTTCCAAGCCAAATATACAAATTTAGGCCCTTTGATTCTAACAAAAACATTTGCATAGATGTATAACTTTAAGATATGAAAAATCTACTGAAGTTGATGAAAATACTCAAAGTTAAGCATTTGTGTTTTACAGGACTAGCCACAATTACTTTCTCAATCCTTAAAACTGCAGTGTTTATGAAAGTTTTATAATCCTGTTTTAACATGAGGCACATGATCTACAGGAGCCAAGCCTTCACTGAATCTTGATTTGGTTTGAAAGACAGTCAGCCTGTACCTAAATTAATCTGGAGATTTTTCTTTTTCAATTTTGTAGTTGAATACTTTCATAAGTAAAGGGGTCATCTGGGTCTAGAACACACAATATTTTGGTCAAAACCACCCACTCCAGGTGCTTTCCTCAAGTGAAGATGTTATATAGCTTTGGAGACTTCATTTCCCCCACTCCCAGCACAGCTCCAATTTGTGGTGCTGCTCTTAATGTACACAGGGAGGGACTTCTCTGTTTTTACCTCCATTCATACATGTGCTTTATGAAATTATTTTTTTGGCTTTTCAAAGGCTAATTCCTCATGTTCTTGTCTAGTACTTAAATGTCCATTTCCTTATTTTCAATTTTTATGTGAATATCCTATTATTAGATCCGTTGGTGTACATCTCCTTGAAGAGTTTTGAATTTTCACTTATACAATTTTTCTAATTTTTTTTTCTGTGAGAGAAAGGCTGTCAAGAATCTACTCCAGGGATCGGCAACCTTTGGCTGGCTGGTTTGTTTACTTGCCACGTCCGCAGGTTCAGCTGATCGTGGCTCCCACTGGCTGCAGTTTGCCGCTCCAGGTCAATGGGGGCTGCGGGAAGTGGCGTGGGGTGAGGGATGTGCTGGTGGGCCGCGTGCCAAAGGTTGCCGATCCCTAGTCTACTCTACTAGTTCATAGACCTAGCTATGAACTAAATTGTGTGGTGAGCAGCCTCTCCAACATCTTTCACTGGCAACATGGGATGGGTAAATCTAAAAGTATTCATTTAAGGAGACACTTCCAAAAACTTCACGGCTTATTTTCATTCTTCCACTGTTTGCACTGCACTTATTAGATGCTTAAAAAAAAAACATTTCTTCTGTTTCTTTGTTGACCACTGGTAAATATTGTTTGTACTTTTTATTAATAAAGGAAGGCATAAGCTAACATAGCAAATGATTACTGACTTTTGTTCAAGAGTTTTTATAAGGATATCAGCACATTTCTGTGAATAATTTGAGTTAAATTAGTTTCCCCTCTGATGGGAGAAGTTGGATTCCACAGCAGTAATAAAATATTTTACAGAGAATATTTAATAAAATAAAAATGCATTTAAGTAACACAGAAATACTTACTTGGTATTAATAATGTATGCTTGTTTGTTTTTCAATCATGTATTAGATTCTAAAACAGAAAATCAAAGGAGGTAGGCCTTACAATGTTATTTGCTGTTATGTGGATTTTACAATACACTGATAGCAAAAAAAAAGCAATGACAAACTATCAAATAATATTTCCCAGTTTATTTCTCTTATTGCATATAATATTCACATGACAATTTACTGTGCCTAATTTGTAGAGAGATGAAGAATAAAATGGCTAGTCATGTGATATAAATACAACATTTTGGCTCCTTAATTTTGACTGTTAGAAGTTCACAGAACAAGAATATTTCTATAAAATATGAATCAGATGCAGCACAGACTTGTCAAACTAAAACTGCAGTTAGGAATTATGACTGAGTTAACTATGCTCTTTACCTATTTCAAAGTACTGAGATGCTCTCAGTATCTCAGAACTTGCCTTACCCTTACAGAAGAGCTAGACCAGTGGTCCCCAATGGCGGCATTTTGGCAGCGATGCCGCTTGATGATGCTACTTCGGCGGCATTTCGACGGCAATGCCTCTTGATGACACTGCTTTTCGGTGGCATTTCGGCGGATGTTTGTCCACCGGCCATGGTCCTCGGTGGCTCGTCGTCTGGCGCCTGCCACCCGGAAAAGGTTGGGGACCACTGAGCTAGACCATGACCTATTAAAGATTTTACCTTTCTTGGGCAAAAGTTTATTTTTGACAATATTCATTTAATTGTCCTTGGGTAGCTCTGGGGTAACACCTAAGGGAAATGTTTTGATTTCTCTTATAAGAAAAGGCTTGCTTCAGGCAGCCTTCTGATTCTTCTTCTAGAAACATGCAGGGCTGGCTCCAGGCACCAGCTCAGCAAGCAGGTGCTTGGGGCGGCCAACAGAGAGGGGCAGCACGTCCCGCTCTTTGGCGGCGGGTCCCTCACTCCCTCTCAGAGCGAAGGACCTGCCTCCGAATTGCCGCCGAAGAATGAAGCGAAGTGCTGCAGATAGCGATCATGGCTTTTTTTTTTGGCTGCTTGGGGTGGCAAAAAACCTGGAGCCAACCCTGGTAACATGAGCCCCTTAATACAGCTACTGTTGTTCCTTTAGCTGTTGCTTTCTTGCCACTGTCTCTTCAGAATTCAATAACATTTTCACCACAGATAAAGAATATCTAAGTCCAGTATTTTAGGTATAAATGTAATAACGAAGAGGGCCTCAAGGCCAAAAGCAATCTTAAGCATATAAGTTTAAAAATTGACAAGCTTTCCATGGTTTCCAGTTGTTTCTCCACAAGCTTCAGGTTTACATTAGGCCCTCTGACAGCGATGACATTTTTCTCTCAAATTCCACTGTTTTCAATATTCACCATTCAGTTCAGTACTGCTGAAGTAACTGACTAATTATTTTAGGTTTGCTAGAAACTTTCTATTCATCTCCACCGTGGTCAGTAGATGCTTATCGGATTTAATATGTCGACTGAAATTTTAAAAGCGATGCTGTCAAGTCAAATCTTTTCTAAAATGTTTTTCTTCCCTCTGTTAAACACCATCTTCTATTCCCTCACGAATTTTGAGCAGTTCTAATCTGGCTTGGTGTCTGCTAACTTGCCCTAAGGGCTCTGGTCACTTGATTTTTCCTGCTTTGCTTTAATTGTGTACAGAAAGTTGTCAGTAGGTTCTTTTATAATGTGCTCAGAGCTATGATAGTCTTTAAAAATGACATCAAGTGGCAAGATTTGTACAGCTACTTTTTTCAATCCAGTGCTCTGTAATTATTAAAAGAGTGAAGCCTAACTTAAATATAGCTTAAATGGAGGCAAAAATAAAGATATGCCCAACATTTCTAGTTATTTCTAAAACCTCATGGAAAATGAAGCTCCTAAGAGTGGAATCTTCTAAAGCAACAACCAGTCCGTGGACGAGTGCTGGTCCCTGAGATCTCCCTGACAGAGTTTAGGAAGGCAGCAAGCCAGTCCCTGGTATCAAAAACATTGAGAAACACTGCACTAAAGTAGTGGCTCTCACAGCCGGTCTGCCACTTGTTCAGGGAAAGTCCCTGCCGGGCTGGGACGGTTTGTTTACCTGCCACGTCCACAGGTTTGGCCGATCGCACCTCCCACTGGCCGCAGTTCGCTGCTCCAGGCCAATGGGGGCTGTGGGAAGCGGCGCGGGCCGAGGGATGTGCTGGCCACCCTTCCTGCAGCCCCCATTGGCCTGGAGCAGCGAACTGCCAAACCTGCGGACGCAGCAGGTAAACAAACCGGCCCGGCAGGCGATTTCCCTGAACAAGCGTTGTACCGGCTTTGAGAACCACTGCACTAAAGGACACAGCACTCAGGCAAAAAGCTCAACTCAATACCTGGGAGAAGACAAAGGAGTATGAAGATGGAAGATCATTATGCTGACTGCAGTAGAAACAATGTTTATTTCTTCTGCAAGAATCCTCATTTGGAGCTTATTTGAAAAAAAAAAAAGATGTATAAAATTTCCAAGACATTCAGCAGCCTGGGAAGCATTTAGAGAGCTAGCATTGTACTGATTTAATTTTGATCAGAATAATATGTGTAAAGACTACTTAAAATGAGGCTTTAGACTGAATCTTTGATGTTTTACTATATTTCCAAAGATTCCAGCACTTACATTTCAGACTAAGACATTTTGCTCCATTTCTAGCTAAAATCATGAGCCCAATGCTGCTACCATAAGCTATTATGTGGATTTCCACTAGTACCAACAAATACTAAAATTTTAATTCTACAGTTGAATCAAAGATTAATAGCTCTATTCTGAATCCCTAATTCAACCTTACCTCCCAACAAAGACTTCAAAGGAACAGCATCTGTGTCACAAGCTTATCTTACCCACACAGAAAAGTTTTGGCTACATTCCTAGTGATATTTCTGAGAAGTGAGCCATGTTAAACAAGAACTACACTATTATTTAGTTAAAAGGTAGCCTACAGTTGAACAGATTATATAAAAATAGCCTATAGTGGAGATATTGGAAAGCCTTACATAAAATGCTTCTCACAAAGTTTTGATACTGTAAAGAAGTGCCAAGTCTGCATCTGAATGACCTCAGGACATTTGAATTCATAGAGCTTTACCTTTGACACTAGCATGAACCACAGCAGAGTGAGAAATAGAGTTGTAAGCTTCATAACCCAAGTAAGACACTGCTGAGAGTGCAAGCCCTCTTCTGAAAAGAGTTAATTTTCCAAACATCTAAAAAGAAAAATAAAATAAGTTTATAATCTGCTATAAGATTTGACAAAGCTGCTCTGCAGCTCTCTGGAGCAGCAATTACATTCCAATCTTATGTGTCCAAGAGGCTCTCAGAAGTTACAGAAACAGTTCTAAGGTTTCAACTTCAAGGTTTCATTTTTTTTACTGTGCAAACAGGAAACTGGGCTTTGGGAATTGACTCATTATTATACTTTGGAACATGAACCTATGAACTATTAACATGAATAATTACAAAACAAAAGTAACTATGTTTAATTGTGCGAAGAATACAAGACAAAACAATAAGCAAGAATACAGAAGTTGTTTGGTAAAATCTGAATTTAGAATATGCTCTGATGAGTAAGCAACTTAGAAAAAAAGTCAGAAAGTGTCATGTTTTAATTTCCTAATGATAAAGGCTGAGTCAAACTATGAGTTATTTTTCTCCTGCTTCAAGTGTAATTGGAAACTTTGCAGGTAGCCTAAACTTTTGCCTGAAACCCACAAATATAATTGACTTGGAAGGATCTCTTCATCTCTTAACGGATTTGATGCTCAAATGGTATTTAGACTGTCTTTGTTAATTTTGTCACTTTGCTAAATCAAATACCTGCTCATTACCAGACTTGTAATTGAGAATGTCATGGTTTACGTGTTTTAAGACATAAAACCCAGAAATACTGATTTAAGTGTTGAGAACTTGACATGCTATTTATGCTACAACAAGCATACACATCCAAGGCCTGGTATACACTAGTTAGGTCAACGCAAGGCATCTTACATTAACCTATGAAAGTGTCTACACCTAAATTTTGCTCCCACCAACATAACTGCCCCGCTATGCTGTCTTAATAACTCCACAAGCATCACAGAGTCCAGGTCGATGTAGTTAGGCCAATGCAGTGTCAGTGTAGACACTGTGTTGCTTATGTCAACTGTTACTGGATTTCAGGAGCTATCCCACAATGCCCCACACTGACAGTACAATCGATACAAGTGTTCCTGGTTAGGATGCTCACTGTTGATGCAAGGAACAAAGCGCAGACATACACAAGTGATGTAATTACTACGGCGGCTGTATGCCAATGTAAGTTAGGTTGACTTAATTTTGCAGTGTAGACATGGCCTAAGTCATGCAACCCTTAAAACATTATTACTTTTGTAGACCATAAACCCAGCTATTTTAAAAGCCAGAATATCATCCGTCACCAATAATTCTTATTTATTTCTTCATAGTAGGGTGACCAGATGTCCCGATTTTATAGGGACAGTCCCAATTTTTGGAGCTTTTTCCTACATAGGCACCTATTACCCCCCACCCCCTGTCCTGATTTTTCACACTTGCTGTCTGGTCACCCTATTTCATATTCCTTTCTACAAGGCTCATCAATTTAGCATTCAATGGCCACACGTGAAAAAATTAAACCTTAAACAGTGACAAGTAAGCAGATTATTTTCCCCAGTGGCCATGACACTAAAAGTAAAAGCTTCAATCAGTGGAAATGAGGGCATCAAGACGACAGTCACTGACGACCCATAGTGGACCAGGAACCAAGTGTAGTACAGCTCAGAAAAGACAAGCAATGTGTAACCTGTCTGGGACTGCCTGTGTGGACAGAAGGCATCTGACTTCTCTAGAAGTAGCTCACATCAGGCATTGCTTTAGCCATGAGCTCTACTGCTGTGTTTTGGGCTGATACTAGTAAGGGCAGCGTCTGGCCAGCAGGTGGGCCTGACATGTTGCAGCGCTATAGTTAGCAATGTTTGAGGAAGGGGATACCTGAGACAGGTTCATGTTTGTCTTCAGCCCTGTGGCTAACTAGGTTAGGTTGACCAGACAGCAAGTGTGAAAAACCAGGATGGAGAAGGGGGGGTAACTGGAGCCTATATAAGAAAGAGACCCAAAAATCAGGACTGTCTCTATAAAATCGGGACATCTGGTCACTCTAAACTAGGTCTTGACCTGCACTTTCTAGAACAGTGACTGAACAGGGATCCATAGCAGCTCGGCCCGGCCCCCTCCACCCAGACAGGGGGATGAAAGAGGGCCGAGGGCGCCAGCCCTGCGGACCGGAGGTTTACACCGGGAAGGGGCGTGGGGGGCTGCTGCAAGGGGCGGACCGGGGCGGTGGACAGGAGGCTTCGATCGCAGGGCGAAGGGCCCCTGAAAAAATCCCCGCTCCGGCAGGGACGGTCTCTCTCCGGCGGGCATGACAGGCTGGGGCAGCGGCCTGGCCTGTGACTGCCCCGGCGGAGAGGGGCAGGAAAGGGTCCCCAGAGCGCGTCTCCCACGCGGGGCTCAGTCACCGCCTCTCCCGCCTGCCCCTCACCTGCGCCTGCCGCCACCAGCCGCGCCTCACGCCTCCAGCTTCGGACAGGAGCCGCTTCCCCACCCAGGCGGCGCCTCGGCGCAAAGGCCTCAGGATAATAACCGCTGTCGCCATGATGCGCCACCCCGCGCTTAGCCCGACGCTTCTGCATCCTGGGGAACCTAGGAAGAGCGTCCGGCCGGAAGCGGTCCCTCTGCAACCATGTCCGGGGCCATACGGGGCCGGGGCTCCTCTGGGGACAGGCTGCGGTCAGCGACCGGAAGTGTCCGAGGGGGACACATGACCTCGCTCTTTCCGTTCCGCCCGCTGAGTTCTCTGCTCTTCCCCCCATTCCTTAGACTAGAGGGAAGTGTTGGGGGCGGGGCTAAAGCAGGGACTCTGAGGGCGGGGGGGGGAATTGGGATCACGTGGCCTCGGCCGCCCCTGGACGAAACGAACATCCCGGTTCGAGAATTTCACGGCTGTCTGCGGGGGCGTGTCTCGCGCATGCGCCGTTGCGCCCATTTGGGGGCGGAGCGTAGGGTGGGGAGGCCGTGGGGGGCCGTGTTATTGCTCCGCTTTCTGGCTCCAGCTGCTTCCTTTCTTCGTCCCGGGCTTGGACCCTCAGCGCCGACAGGTGAGTGAGGCCGCGGCCTGCGGGGCCTCGCCGGGTGGGTGGCGGTGAGTGAGGCTAGGGCCGGGGGGCGCTGGGGTCCGGCCATGGGGCGGGAGCGCTGGCAGGGGCATGGCGGAGCGGGGCGCTGGGGGGCGGGGCCAGAGCGGGCGGTTGCCTGGAGCGGCTGGGGGGGGGGGGAGGGGAGCGGAGGAGGCAGTTAAGTGGGCGGGGCAGGTGGAGAGTGGGGACGCAGGTGGGGTTAAGGGAGGGGCGGGGCCGGGCCTGCCCATTGCAAACCCCTTTGCAGGGTCGGGATCTGTTTGTGTAAATAACGGAGTTAACTCCCTGCTTACATTGCCTGGAGGGTCCTCCCCCCAATCTCCCACGTCATAGGCCGAGCCTTTGCGCGCTGTACCTCCTCCTGCAGAGGAGGGGCTGTCTGCCTGGCTTTGGACAGAGTGCGCAGGGTGCATGCTACTGCAGTTTAAAATATTTCCCAGAAGTTGCTGCTTTAAGTCTTTTCACATCCCTGGTCGGTAAATGCGGTTGCTATTTCACACTTAGGGAAACTGAGGCACGGAAGTTAAGTGATTTGCAGACAGTCATCACATGACTTACAGTAAGTGAGTTGCAGAGCCAAAAGTAAAGCCTAGGAGTGATGGCTTCATTTGTGTGTTGTAACCACTACCTCATGTTCCAGTTAAAAGAACAATCCAGATTAGCGCAGTGGTTTTCAACCATTAGTCATTTGTGGACCCCTAAAAATTTTCAAATGGAGGTGAGGACCCCTTTGGACATTTTACACATAGTCTGCAGACCCCAGCTTGAAAATCATTATTCTCTGGTAATGACTGTCTTTTGCAGACCCCTTCAACATAGTCTGTGGACTTTGTGGGATTTGTGGATCACAGTTTGAAAACCACTGGATTAGTTTACCATCTTGTATTGTAAAATATAGAGTAAGGTTTTTGATCAGCTTTCTGTTTTAAGGGACATTCCTCCAATGTGAAGCTGTGAGGGACTAACTGGAGGCAACTGATGTTATCCTTGTTCCTTGGGTAGTTGCTTAAAACAGGTTTCATTTACTTACGTTATAAGTATTAGCCAATGTAAAAATGTAACACTATCCCTCTGTGTTCTTCCAAAACTGTCGCTGTAGAGCTGGTTGAAGGACAAACTACCTCGTGATAACTTCCATGAAAAATGGTATCCCTTTTAGCCAGGAAAACCCCCCTCAAGGTTTTATTGTTTTTAGACCAACTCCACATCTTGGTGCTGTTGAAGGCAGAACTCAGTTGTCTTTAGGTTTCCAACAGAGGGCATAGGAAAAAGCTGGATATTTGTAATGCCAACCGATTTTTGTTCTTAGACTTCAAAATCATCCCATCTAAACTCATCAAATATAGTCAGTAACAATGATCTGGAAAAATCTAGATGCCAAAATTCCTAAAACATGATCAAAACTCATTCAGCAGCTTGCTCTTCAAGCTTCAATTCTGAATCTATAATTTGTACCAGCTGCAAAGACAGTTAAGGTCAAAATTTTCAGAGCATCCATTGACTTCTCAAAGTTGAGTCTTAGAGTAGCTGATGCTCCACCCGAAAAATTTAGATCCGGACTTAGCTTGGCACAAAAATCTTTCAAAACTCAGATCTGTGGCTCTAAGTAGCTTCTGATGATGATGGATTCAGCATTTTGAGGGCATGTGTCAGGACACAAGGGGATTCCCAGCTTTCTCTGAGGACAGGCACTGGCTACATTTGTCAGTAGGTAAGTAGTTACGGGGTGGTGTCCAAAAATTTGGCTAGATTTAGTTGAAACAAGTTGAGTTTTTAGACTTCCAGCAGACTTGGGCTAAATCTGACACTGGCTCAGTACTTTGTCAACTAATGGACATTTTAATAAAACAGAATATCATGTTCTTATCTTACTGTTCAGAACAAAAATTGCTAAAAGTGACAAGTTTTTGGAGAATGAAAATGTAATCTTTCTAGTATTACTGTTGAAATTGCCTGAACTTTGTTTTGATTCAGGTTTTTTTAAAGGTAAAATTACATAAATCACACTGGTTTTGATGCACTCTATTTCAGCTGAATAGAAAAATACTTGTAATGTAGCTGTCTAGGTTGAATTGTAATCATAGGCAAGCAACAGACTTCTAGAAGTAATGTAGCATATGGCGTGGTCTTAATAATACAGCCTTGGTATACATGTCACTTCATGTTACACTGTTTACGGATCCCCAAATTTTTTGATTGTAGAATCATTATGAAAGAAGTTCAGCTCTCCTTGAATCCTCAGTTAATCTGCCCCCAGGTAAACCATTTTCATACAACAGAACCTTGGAGCAACTGGATGTGTGCATTCATGTGCTGCCTAATTGTGTCTGTCATTAATTCTGGGCAAATTGGCCAGCTGTTCCTATGAAGAGTGGCATTAGTAATGCTTGAAGCAATGTATTTGAGGATGCCCATAAATCTTGGAGATGATGGAGACGTAGATATGTTGGCTGGTGGGTCTATCTACATAGTAAGATAAGTGTTATGACTAAGGCTACAATTTAATCATGAATATTTTTCGTAAAAGTCATGGACAGATCACAGGCAAAAAACCCCAAAAAATCACAGTCCCATAACCTGTCCATGACTTTTATGAAAAATACTCATGATTAAATTGTAGCCTCAGATTTTTTTATTTAAATTAAATGCAGTTTATTTTTCAAAAATAAATAAACCTATTTGAAATTGACAACCTATGTTAAGACTTGCACTTGTATTAAGGGCTTAAATTCTGCCGGAGCTGTCCAGAGCAGAGCTCTGGTAAATATTTTCAACCCCTCTAGAGTTTTTATAGGTTGTTGCAGGGCTGGGAGAGTGTTCTGGGAAATACTCTGAGAATTTAAGCCCTGTTTATAATCTAATGAAAACATTTAAATTAAACTCAAAAAGTATTTAGTATATGTTTGCTGCCATGTTTTAAAGAAAGTTAAATCTCTGATCTGGTGGTAGTCATCTGGAACCAAAATTTGTTGAAGTGCTAAGTCAGCTTTTGATAGCAGTAGCCTCTACTTCAGGTGCAGTTGGAATTTTTTTTTAGTTGAGTTTATTAAACTTGTTCAGTTCAATGAGAAATTCAGACTTAAATTCGGAGTTAGAAAAAGCAGGAAAGCTTGTTTTCCTTTTCCAGTCTATGAATAAAAATCAAGTTTGAGAGGATCAGATTTAGAAGTTCTGATATCTTGAAAGACAGTTCCCAGAAACAATCAGTTCAGTTAATCAACTGCAGATAATACTTCTCTTGTTTTAATATTTCCATTAGTTTTAAATGGAAAACATGTTCTGATGAGCTTTTTAATGAATGTTTTCTTATGTTTCCAGAACATTTAAGGTGGTTGTATTTAATTTTTAAAAGTTTGTGTTTGCTGTTTTTGCCCATTTTTAATTGAATTTGATTTTCCATCCAAGCAGTTAGATACATTTTTACTTGCGATTTGAGTCAATTATAACTTTCTTATTAAATAAGAAAAATCATTCAACATTTTTAACATAATGTAAAAATTAAGAATCATAGTTTGTGTAAATTGAGCTATATAATTACTTAAATAAGCATATAAGTACTTTACTTTTTGTTTTTAAAATTACTTTCCTAAACAAATTGTCACCAATTGGTATAAGAGACTATGTACAGCAATCAGGTGTCTTGGTTTAGTAATTTATATAGTGACAATAGCTCTTGGTGCTTTATGAACAAAGATGATCCTTGCCCCCAAAATCTTACGTAGACAGATATCAAAGATGACACAAGAAAAATGTAATATGAGTAGTTCAGGTTTGTTACACATTTTGTTAGTCCCAGGCTTTTTATGACAGTTTGCTATATAACTGGATTTTTAATTGAGGAGATAGGAGGATTGCTAAAAGAAGCAAATTTTTAGAAAGTATTTGAAGGAGAGCAAGGAAGCATTGTGCATTGGCAGAGAGAGGGGAAGGGGTACAGGAAAAGGCACAGATGCAAGTGAAAGACTAAATTTATTCAGATTTTCATTGATTGGTAAAATAAGTGAATATTATGCTTATTTGACAATTTAGTAATCGTTAAGTTATTGTATGCATTAGAACTAAACCATATAAGCCCATTATGAACATAGTTAGAAAAATGTTGTTTAAATTGTTGAAAACAAAATTACCTTTGTAAGTTGGGTCAGCATAGGTAGATCAAATGACAGTTAATACATTTCATCATAAAGAATCCAAAAGCACTGTATAAATGGAGGGTCTGATTCCGTGCCATTTTAAGACTGTTGCAGGGATCACTGAATATCTCTTAGGATTAGACCCTGTGTATGGATGGTTAAAACTTACCATTGATCTGGAGCCATTGCTATGGTGCACTGTAGTAGCCATTCTGCACCAGCAACACTCCACAAAATATATATCTTTAGAAGTGAATGTGGGATTTTTCTCTAAATAAAACTAAAATTGCAGCTTTAGATAGGTGGAATGTCTTCCATGTTAGAATTTGGTGGTTATTCCTTTATTTCCCCTGGCTTGTGGAAAGTTCTCCTAACAAGTTAAATGCTGCCGCTCTAACTTGCATTTAAAGATGCTCTGTTTTTGTATAGTAGCTGGTTAGAGCTACTGTGGAAGAGCAAAACATCCTTTGGATGTCTGTTCTCCAGTGAAAGCCAGGGTTTTCTTCACTAAATAGGTATTACTCAGAACTACTGCTTCATTATGTAATAGTTTCCATTAAATAAAAAATAGCTATGTTGATAAAATGTTAGTGTTGAGACTCTTATCACACAGCTGAGAGGAGAAGCACAACTGCAAATCTGTCTGTGAATTTGTTGCATCTCTTTTATAGTATCCAGTCTTTGACTGTAAGTGATTAATTTCTTTATGGTTTTTTTTCTAGTCTGGCTTGTGAGAAACAGACCTTTGATTTTTCTTGATTGTGGGTGTAGTCAAAATTATCTCATAAACCTTGTTTACATGATGTCATCACTAAAGCTACGTTTTGGTCACAGGTATTTTTAGTAAAAGTCATGGACAAGTCACAGGCAGTAAACAAAAATTCACAGTCCGTGACCTGTCCATGACTTGTACTATATACCCCTGATTAAATTTGGGGTGGGGGGGGAGGTGCCATGGGTGCTTGGGGAGGGAGAGGAGGCAGTAGCGTGTGGCCTGGGACCCCTGCTGGTTTCTGGGGGAGAGTGAGGGATTGGTGGAGCTGGCAGGCTCCCTACCCGGTTTCCCCTCTCTGTGCGCTGCCTTATCCCTGAGTGCTGGCTCTGCAGTTCCTATTAGCCGGGAACCATGGCCAATAGGAGCTGCTGGGGCAGTGCCTGAAGGTGGAGGCAGTGCGCAGATCCCCCTAGCTGCATCTCTGTCTAGGAGCCCCCCTGAGGTAAGCGCTGCCCAAAACTCTCACCCCCTCCCTCATCCCAGCGCTTAGCTCCCCACCCAAACTCCTGCTGCTGTTGCGGGAGAAGGGCACAGTGGACCAAGACTGCTCCAGCAGGGACCAGTGCTGCTGGCCCCGGGGCTGCCTGAGCTGCCCAGGAGGCCTCCAGGCCAGCTGCACCGGTCACTTCAGAAGTCATGTAAGTCCCGCAAAGTCACCGAATCCGTGACTTCTGTGACAGACTCACAGCCTTAGTCATCACCAGTGTCCCAACATAAGAGCAGAGTTTAGTAGGCAGTCACCATGAAACCACATTACAAACACCACACCTTGTAGGAGAAGTCTCCTTATTGGAAGCCCTCTTGATTAAGAACTCTTTGGGCTAGGCTCCAGACAGAATTGCTTCACTAGCTTTTTTCTTAGGGTATTGAAGTTATCTTTTCTCTCTAGGATGGTCTGTTAAATTCCCAGACATAAGATGAAGTCTGAAATCAAATTAAAGTCCAGATTATTAAAAAGAAAAGTTAACTTGTATTAACATAATAGAAACTGTATCGCTAACATATCTAGTCTGAAATTATAAGACTTGGTGTAAATTTGCCTTATTTTTAGTCGCAATACCTTTTTTATTCATTGTTACTAAAAAAATTCATTTTTTTACATTTCTAAAAAGCATTTTCTTCTGTCTCTTTTGATTAGCTGTTTTGTCATTGTCAGGTCCCTCTCCCTTCAGCTGTTTCTCTTTGCAGTCCTAACTTACTTTTTGGGTGCCCCTGTGCCTGACATCATACCACACTCCTTCACATGTACCCCAAAGTGGTATTTCTCAGAGTCTGTTCCCAAATTCATTCCAGATTAGTTTGTCCTTCTGTCTGTTCAACCTTTTTTTTTTTTATCCAAGTAGTTCTTTGAATTTGCAATCCCTTCATTTTCCACATGCCTTTCTATTATCTGAGGAGAGACAGGGAGTTCTATGAGGATGCCTCTTGACTCCATTGTAATGTTTGCTGTCCATGTTGAAAAGATGTTAGCTTTGTGACATGGACTGTCGTCTATTTCTCTTGAGTTTCAAAAAATGAGCTCATACAATAGATCCACACCATCAAATGTGATTGACAGATTGTACCCCATGTTCACCATTTTTACAAGACTATGATAAATAGCTCCGGGCTCTGCTCCAAAGCCCTGCAATAAATGATGATATGTCCCCCACCTTGTCTGCCTAATATCCTAGGGCTGACACGTCTACATCTATATTGCTTACTGAACAAATCCAGTATGCTATATTCACTGAACTAAAGCTCAACTAATTTCTTCCAATTTAGCAAAGTGCATATTTTTCTGACTACATGGAATGTTAAGCTCCAAACTTGTTGAGTTATCTAAGTGCAAATAGTATTGCCTTTCTTTCTTCTGTCAGAGAAAGCCTTTATCCAGAAATGACTGCCATAAGCTTTACCAAAGAGATTCCTTTGGTTTAAAAATAAACATGGAGATTTTTAGCTCAAAGTAAAAAAAATTTTCCACAGAAAGTTGGGTAATTGAAAATAAGATTTTGATTTTGAGTATCTCAAAAATCATTAAAGTGCTGCTGTCATGGGGCTGTAATACAAGTGAATTCTTCCTGTATTAAACTATTCATTTATTTTGACTAAATGTAGTTAAGGACATTGAGGTCAATTGTAATTAGGACAAAATACAACATGGTTTTACAAAAGGTAGGTCATGCCAAACCAACCTGATCTTCTTTGAGAGGGTAACAGATTTTTTAGACAAAGGAAACGCAGTAGATCTAATGTACCTCGATTTCAGTAAGGCATTTGATACAGTTCCACATGGGGAATTATTAGTTAAATTGAGAAAGATGGGGATCAATATGAAAATTGAAAGGTGGATAAGGAACTGGTTAAAGGGGAGACTACAGTGGGTCATACTGAAAAGTGAACTGTCAGGCTGGAGGGAGGTTACTAGTGGAGTTCCTCAGGGATAGGTTTTGGGACCAATCTGATTTAATCTTTTTATTACTGACCCTGGCACAAAAAGTGGGAGTACTAATAACGTTTGCAGATGAGACAAAGCTCGGGGGGTATTGCCAATACAGAGAAGGACTGGGATATCCTACAGGAAGATCTGGATGACCTTGTTAACTGGAGTAATAGTAATAGGATAAAATTTAATAGTGAAAAGTACAAGGTCATGCATTTAGGGATTAATAACAAGAATTTTTGTTATAAGCTGTAAAAGCAGCAAAGAGTCCTGTGGCACCTTATAGACTAACAGATGTATTGGAGCATGAGCTTTCCTGGGTGAATACCCACTTTGTCACATGCATCCGATGAAGTGGGTATTCACCCACGAAAGCTCATGCTCCAATAAGTTTGTTAGTCTATAAGGTGCCACGGGACTCTTTCCTGCTTTTACAGATCCAGGATACTTGTTATAAGCTGCGGACTCATCAGTTGGAAGTAACAGAGGAGGAGAAGGACCTCGAAGTACTGGTTGATCACAGGATGGCTATGAGCCGCGAATGTGATGTGGCCATGGAAAAAAGCTAATGCGGTCTTGGGATGCATCAGGCGAGGTATTTCCAGTAGAGATAAGGAGGTGTTAGTACCGTTATAGAAGGCACTGGTGAGACCTCATCTGGAATACTGCGTGCAGTTCTGGTCTCCCATGTTTTAAGAAGAATGAATTCAAACTGGAACAGGTACAGAGAAGGGCTATTAGGATGATCCAAGGAATGGAAAACCTGTCTTATGAAAGGAGACTCAGAGCACGGCTTGTTTAGCCTAACCAAAACAAGGCAGAGGGGAGATATGATTGCTCTCTATAAATATATCAGAGGGATAAATATCAGGGAGGGAGAGGAATTATTTAAGCTCAGTACTAATGTGGACACAAAAACAAATGGATATAAACTTGGCATCATGAAGTTTAGACTTGAAATTAGACAAACGTTTCTAACCATCAGAGCAGTGAAGTTCTGGAACAGCCTTCCAATGGGAGCAGTGGGGGCAAAAGACACATCTGGCTTCAAGACTAAGCTTGATAAGTTTATGGAGGGGATGGTATGATGGGATAGCTTAATTTTGGCAATTAATTGATCTTTGACTATTAGTGGTAAATATGCCCCATGGCCTGTGATGGAATGGTAGTAACTCAGATCCCACCCCATCTACAGAGAATTCTTTCCTGGGTGTCTGGCTGGTGAGTCTCGCCCACATGCTCAGGGTTTAGCTGATTGCCATATTTGGGGTCGGGAAGGAATTTTCCTCCAGGGCAGATTGGCAGAGGCCCTGGGGGGTTTTCACCTTCCTCTGCAGTATGGGGCAAGGGTCACTTGCTGGAGGATTCTCTGCAACTTGAAGTCATTAAACCATGATTTGAGGACTTCAGTAGCTCAGACATGGGTTAGGTGTTTATTACAGGAGTGGGTGTGTGAGATTCTGTGGCCTGCGTTGTGCAGGAGGTCAGACTAGACTATCATAATGGTCCCTTCTGACCTTAAAGTCTATGAGTCCTGGAGCTGAATTTGGGAACTTTGGTTAGGTAGATGTATAGAAATCATTATTATTGGTTTTGGTTTCTTTTTCAAATTTTAATGCAAAGATACCACTACTATGACTCTGATTTTTCACTGATAAGCACATACGTAGACCTCTGAAATCAGTCCCCAGAGAACTGACTTTTAAGAATTGGAGTTCGTAGAGTTAGATTCAGTCACGCCATGCTAATAAACTGAAAAGGAGTTTGGTGCGCGAAGTATTAATTAGGCTAGAACATGTGAGCACTTGTATTTCATTCCTGCATGGCAGATAAAAGCAAGTTCTAACTAGAAAATATCCTCCTTTCTTCCACTTTGCATTAATCATACAGCCAGCTACTGACTGTAGAAGTTACAGTAAAAATGTTATACACGTAAAAAAAGGCATGGCTATGGCATTCGTCATTGCTTAATTTTAAATATTTTTCTAAAGTAATTGACACTAAAAGATATTCTGGTAAAATGTAGATGGATATTATTTAAACAGTATTCAGATAAGCAAAACTATGTTTAACAGAGGTTCATTTTCATTGTACATCTTGGGTGAGTTTAGAGGTTATTTGTTGTATAAACTTTACTATACTACCCTGTAATTCAGGAGATAGCTATTTTGCTTAGGGCTGAGTACTAAGAAACAGCAAACTTTAAAAGTGCTGTAGTGGAGTAGGTACATTGGCCTTCACTCATGTGTTAATAGAAAAGCTTAGGAAGACAGATGAGGTGTAGTAAATCACAGGGTCTGGTAAACCTATGTATAGACAAACCCAGAAAGTCAAACTGATAGTTTCTTGCCTGCACAAACAGATGTGGCTTTTACTATTTATAGTAAGTTTTACCGTTTCTCAGTAAACACTACTTGGCAAAATAATTCAGGGCAGCTTCTTTGATATAAATCTATTTATAACTAATTAATAGTCTGACCCGTTATATAGGTTATGCCGCCAGTATTTTAAGTAGATGTTTGAAGTGCAGGAATTCAATGATGTTTATGTAAGAAAGTGACCTAAGGTACATTACTCCTGAGGGCATTATGTGCCTAAAAATTCTGCACATAGTATTTTAAAATTCTGCAAATGTTGTTTGTTAAATAAATGTGGAGACTCCAGCATGGCATTGAGGAGCTCAGGCCATTGGTTGCACAGAAATGGGAGATCACTGTGCAGCTCCCCCGACAGAACATGGACTCAGTGGTGAAGCTGCACCCAACCCTGATACAGCACATGGACCAGGCCTGCCTCAGAAACACCCCAGGGCCCTGCCCCTCCATGCCAGGTGCACTACGTGTGGGCAGGCAGGCTCAGGAATGCAGGATCCAAGTGTGGAGGGGCTTAGTGTGGGGAGATCCAGGTGTGGGTTGAGAGGCCTCTGGGTGGGGCAATCTGGGTGCGGGGGGATCAGGACGCACATGGGTTTGTTGAGGTGTGTGTGTCTGGGTACAATAGTAATGGGACTGTGTAGGGGGGTCCAGGTGAAGGTGGTTGGAGCTCAGCAGGGAGTGGGGTGACTTGGTGTGTGGGGATAGAGCTTGGCAGAGGGGTCTGGGTGTGGGGGATTCAGTGGGGGGTTCCAGATCCTGGTTGAATGGGGTTTAGTGGGGTGGGGATCCATGTGAAGCTGGTTGGGGCTTGGTAGGGGATCCAGGTGTAGGTGGCTTGTCAAGGTAGTCCAGGTACAGGGGGAGTGGGGCTTGTTGGGGGTGAGCCTCAGCAGGAGAGTCTGGGTATCAGGGGGTCTGAATTCACAGGGGTTGGGTGGATGGGGGAGCAGCTCCCTGTACAGTGATCCCTCCCCCTACAGCTGAGGAGCAATGGGCGCAGAAAGCGCAAGGGGTGGGGGAGAGCTTGCAGAGCTTCTTACAGCCGGGGGAGAAATATGGGGTGGGTCTGACACGGCCCTGGATGCTGTGCAGAGGAAGAAGTAGTGCCATCCTCCCCAGCCCAGACTAGCAGCTGAGCCCGACGCAGGGTAGGAGCCATCAACCAGGTCTTCCACAGTCCTGCTCCTGCCCCACAATGATTTATCTCTCTGACGGCTGCTCTGGCACCCAAAACATACTGCTGGGGACGGTCGCATGACCACTCTTATGGCTTCCCTGTCAGAAAGCCATTTTTCTGCAAAGAAATCTGCAGGGGACATAAATTCTATGCATGCGTAGTGGTGCAGAATTCCCCCCAGGAGTAGTACATGGATAACTGCCTTGGTGTGTTGTCCTTGGTTGTCCATTTGTATTTGTTAGACAATATCAGATCTGTTTAAGGAACCTCTCATTTTTATTTATTTTTTTTATTTTCTCCAGGGCATAGTTTGAAATAGGATGGGCACTGCTATTGCTTACACCAGTGCAATCCCACTGGCTCAGTCAGCAATAGTACAGGTCTCTACTGCATAGATCTTCTAACAGACAAGGAGATACTCTCAGAAGTTTAGACATGACCAAATAATGTGTGAGATTCTGGCTAATTATCCATGGCAGTTATCCATGTACTACTCCTGGGGGGAATTCTGCACCACTACGCATGCACAGAATTTATGTAGGGAACATAATTGATAAAACTCCTCTGTAGTTTTACTCTGCAATGCTGACAAGTTGTATAATAACTAATAGTTGCAGTCCAAATGGTAGCAGAGAGTAACTGAGATTAACTGCTAATTTTCATTCAGATTAGTACACATTAATTCACATTAGTACAGTCTGAATATGAGGTAACAATGTTCTGATGATTAAAGGCTGGTACTTGAAGAATTGACCAGATAAGAACATCTAATATCTAAATGAAATGACTAAATTAGTCTTTTATAATCAGAGTATCCTATAAAATTCTATTTTGATTATTTTTGGTCTTTCTGCTGTAGGATTTGTGCACATTAACACATTTAATAGGAAAAAAGTGAATGCAGTTCCATCAACTATTAGGATGTACAGGTACATGCAAATGAACTAAAGGAGTGTTTCCTGTTGTAGTTACACTGTGCAATTCTAAACAGCCTTTCTTGGAAGTCATAGAAAGTAAATTGTATAACTCCTGTGTAAATTCACTGTTGCCAAAACCAAAGTCTGTAGTGTACTCAAAATAATGCAGTAATTTGTGCACATGTATCCAAGATGAGAAGAAATTTAGAAGTGTGAAGAGAGTCCCAAGCTAATAAATACGGTTGCGTGCTCATTTGATGCACGTCCTAGCCAAAGACTTCAGTGTTTCAGAAATTGCAAAATACTTCCGCAACAACTATTTTGCAGCAGCTGCTCTGAAAAAAGTGGGAGGAACCAAGCTAATTCTTCCACAAGATGTGCAATGGAACTCAGTAGTGGACTGTTTTGAGCACTATATCAAGAATTGGCCTAATCTGATGACAATTTGCGAACAAAATCGTGAAAAAATAGATGGCATTGTCACAGCCAAAGCTTTCAACATTGGGCTTAAGAGAAATGTTGAACACAGGCTTCAGGGTACTCAGCATATTTCTGTAGTCTTGAACAAAATTCAGGGAAATAGCTGTTTTATTGCTGATGCTGTTGAAATTTGGAAGGAACTGAGTGATATCTTAAAAAGAGAAATATGCAATGGCAGAGTTAAATTACAAGCATTTTTAAAAAAACAAATGGGACAAATGAATAGGGTCGGTCCTGGGGCTGGTTTTGTTCAACATTTTTATTAATGATCTGCATGATGGGATAGATTGCACTGTCAGCAAGTTCCTGGATGAGGTCAAGCTGAGGGGAGAGGGTAAGGATAGCGTCCAGAGTGACCTAGAAAAAATGGAGGATTGGGCCAGAAGAAATCTGATGAGGTTCAACAAGGACAAGTGCAGAATCCTGTGCTTAGGACGGAAGAATCCCATGCACTGCTACTGACTGGAGAAACAGCAGTTCTGCAGAAAAGGACCTGGGGATTACAGTGGATGTGAAGCTGGATATGAGTCAGCAGTGTGCCCTTGTTGCCAAGAAAGCTAATGGCCTATTGGGCTGCATTAGTAGGAGCATTGCCAGCAGATCGAGGGAAGTGATTATTCCCCTCTATTCGGCGCTGGTGAGGCCACATCTGGAGTATTGCGTCCAGTTTTGGGCCTCCCTCTACAGAAAGGATGTCGACAAATTGGAGAGAGTCCAGTGGAGGACAATGAAAATGATCAGGGGGCTGGGGCACAAAACTTATGAGGAACTGGGCTTGTTTAGTCTGCAGAAGAGAAGAGTGAGGCGGGATTTGATAGCAGCCTTCAACTATCTGAAGGGGGGTTCCAAAGAGGATGGAGCTAGGCTGTACTTAGTGATGGCAGATGACCGAACAAGGAGCAATGGTCTCAAGTTGCAGGGGGGGGGGGGGGTGTCTAGGTTGGATATTAGGGAAAATTATTTCACTAGGAGGTGGTAAGCACTGGAAAGGGTTTCCTAGGGAGGTGGTGGAATCTCTATCCTGAGAGGTTTTTAAGGCCCAGCTTGACAAAGCTTTGGCTGCGATGATTTAGTTGGTGTTGGTCCTGTTTGGAGCAGGGGGTTGGACTAGATGACCTTCTGAGGTCTCTTCTAACCCTAATCTTCTATGATTCTATCTCTGGCTCACTTTCTTGCAGATATTCTCAATATTCAGTATCAGGGTCAAACCTTAACTCCTGAAGAAGAGGAGTTGGCTAGGACATGGACATCCAGCAATCATCCCTCCATAATGCCAACTATAATAAACTTCAGAGCTAAGGGTGAACCATTCAAGAAATATGTTTGCTGCTGATGTTTTAAAGAAAGTTACACCACTGAACTGGTGGATGTCCCTTAAGCACTTGGATTCAGAGACTGTTGAAGTGATAATCATCTCACTTTTAACAGCACTAGCTGCTTCTGCTGGTGTAGAAAAAATATTTTCTTCCTTTGGACTAATTCATTCCCAATTGAGAAATTGGGACCTGAAAAAGCAGGAAAGCTTGTTTTTCTTTTCCAGATTATGAAGAAACAGGAAAATGAAGGTGAAGACGACTGATTTAGCTGCAGAAGCCAATATTTTCAGTTTCCCATGTTGACCTGGCTGACGCAGTCTATTAAATATTTTTTAAAAATCCCAAAAAATACATTAACTATTTTAGTTAAAAATAATTTTAACAAAAACAAACCTGATTTAAAAAAAACCCAAATGTTTAACTAAATTCAAAAATTCATTTGCTTGTTTTGTTAAAATATTATGTTTGCTGTTTGGAAAAAAAAATCCAGAATACATGATGTTTTAATTAACTAAAACAATTGAAACATCTTCTGTTGGTGATCTCCTCCGAATACAGCCTGGCAAGAAAATCCTACAAATATTAATGATTAACCTGTTGAATTGGAGAGAGTTCACCTGCCAATGACTTCATAAATATCTGCTTCAATTAACTTTGGTAAATGAAATAACCAAAAAATAATTCATTTTCTGATATAGCTATAAAACTAATCTGAAAAGTTTTCAAAACGAATCACTTTAAAAATGTATAGTGTGTACCTTCTAAAAATGAAACCTACATCTATCTCTGAGTTGTGAAGAATATGTATTAAGGGTATAACAACCAACAAGAATGCACTTTGATGTAGAAATCCATGATTAAATAGTGTCTTCCTGACTAGTGATTTAAATCAAGTCCACGCAGTTTTATAGCACCTTCCTTCTACCAGACCAGTTTTTCTGAGCTCATGCCCTGAAGTAATTCAGTCTGGGCTCTTTCAAGGAATCTAGAGAAACTGTTTCCCACATGGTTAGTTTTATTTTAAGGATTCTTAACAAAGCAAATGACCTGCACAGACTTTTGAGGGAAGAGTCTGTGCAGGTCAAGTAGACCTTTTCCCAAGCCTGCCCCCCGCACAGTAACTTTAGCAGCCCAAAATTTCGTGGCTCTTACCTCAGAGCCATAACAATTAACGACTTCACACAAGTCTCCCTTTTGTCTATTTGGTCTCTAGAGTAATTCCTCTCCTCAGTAGCAGTCCACTGAGAACACAGCCCACCACCCCCTAGCTCCTCCACTCGCTGGCGGGTGTTGCAGCCCTTCTCTGTTTTGTGCTGCCCTCTTTTATAAGGGTCAGCTAATTAAGTTCTCAGGTGCAGTGAGTGGAGCTAATCAGCCAGCTAGTTAACTGCTGGCTTCTGATCAACAGGAAATGGTATCCCCACATAGTAGAACCTCAGAGTTATGAATACCAGAGTTACCAACTGACCAGTCAACCACACACCTCATTTGGAACCAGAAGTATGCAATCAGGCAGCAGAAGAGAACCCCCCCCCCCCCCACACACACACACCCAATACACTACTGTGTTAAATGTAAACTACTAAAAATAAAGGGAAAGCAGCATGTTTCTTCTGCATAGTAAAGTTTCAAAGCTGTTTTAACTTAATATTCAGTTGTAAACTTTTACAAGAACAACCATAAAGTTTTTTGTTCAGAGCTACGAACATTTCAGAGTTACAAACAACCTCCATTCCTGAAGTGCTTGTAACTGTGGTTTTACTGTACCTTCATAGTGTACGATCTGTTTCAGAGTTTCTCAGAATTTCCCCATCACGACCTTTCTTTTGACCGCCTAGACTCTTCTGACTCCCTTTATCTTTTAGGATTTAACAATTATCATATGCCTGGGTGTTCCTGGCAGAGTCTGGTTAGCTGACTCTTGCTCACTGTGTTAGAGGGAGATTCACTAATGTGCATGGCATCCTAAATTCCTGATCTTTTTTGTCCTCTGCTCTGATTGGTGCATTTATAATTTACAGGTTTCTTTTGCAATGCTGTGAATTAAGTCTTCTGATCTAACAAAGATAAATGTAATTAAGCCTCAAATTAAAAATCAGTTCATTTTTAATAGGTCTCATCCTTATAAACCTAGCTAAGTCCTGCCCTTATTTTAGACATATAATTTAAAATAACAGCATTTAAGTTCAATAAATGACTGTGACAGACTGACATTATCCGATAATATCCTGACCAAACCTTAGAGAATTAAGTCAAACCTTATTGAATATGAGTTAATATTTTGGGGTTCCATTGTTTTAAAAATGCAATTGTGTATGTGTTGTCACACTGTTTGAACTTTCTCTGGTAGGGAGGAGGATGCTAATGTACTTCTGGTTATCAGCCCTTTGAAGCTACCCCCTAGAGAGCTATGCATATACTAGTTCAAACTGGATTCTCCAGGGACCAATAGAGAGGGACAAAAAATTTTGATGCATCCAGCAAACAGACAGGAACCTTGGTCCACAGACAGCCCCAATCCTTTGGATAGATTTGGAAGGTCTGGGCATACTGAAGCCCCATAAGATTGGATGCTGAGATTGATTTGCAGCCACAAGGATTCCCCCTTGATGGGAATTTGAAGGACTGCTCCTGCCACAATCCATGTTTGGGTTGGATGGTGCCTGGTAAGCTTATTAGCATATATTTAGGTTCTTTTTTTGTTTTGTTGTTTTCTTGGTAGTACTTTTTTACCTTAAGAATAAAATAGGCTTACATTGAAAGATTTGTGTGGTATTGAAAGATCTGTGTGTTTCTCAAGTGTTAACAATCATTCTGTTATCAGTCTCTGAAGAGAAAGCAGGCAGGTATGCTTGGGCAGTCTGTCTCTTCTGGGAATAACACAGGGAAGGCAGGGAATTGTGCAGTCTGGAAATACCCTGGTCAGAAGAAGTGAAACACAGATATCCACCCAAGAAAGGCAACAAATGGGGAGCTGGAAGCCTGAGGGTGGATGCCTTTGTTGGACCAGTTAGAGGAAATATAGGTGCGCTTCCCTTGAACTGTGATAATGACTTCATAGTACATTCCCAATTTGGTTCAGTTTTCTACTTGACAAGCAAGCCTCCCTCCCTCTTTCTCTGTACCTGCTGTATGACTATAGCTTTTACTTTATGCTAAAAGACAAGCAAATGTTGTCTTTACTAATTCATCAGTTACCACAGAGGTGGGCAAACTACGACCCACGGGACCCTCCTGCCCGGCCCCTGAGCTCCTGGCCCGGGAGGCTAGCCCACAGACTCAACTCACTGTGCCGCCGGCGCAATGCTCTGGGCGGCGAGCTCTTGCCGGGCAGCGCAGCTGCAGAGCCGCGGCCTGACCCGGTGCTTTGTGCTGCGTGATGGTGTGGCTGGCTCCAGCCGGGAGGCACGATGGTCTGTCCTGGTGCTCTGGGCGGCGCAGCTGTAGCACTGCCAGCCACCAGCGCTCCAGGCAGTGCAGTAAGGGAGCAGAGAGTGGGGGTGTTGGATAGAGGGCAGGGTTGTGGATGGGGTCGGAGTGGTCAGAGGGTGGCAGTGGGGGGGGTGAATGGGGGCAAGGGTTTCGGGGCAGGGAGGTGGTCAGGAAGGAGAGGCAGAGTTGGATGGGGGGGCAGTCGGGGGCAAGGGTTCTGGGAGCGGTCAGGGAGAAGGGGTGGTTGGATGGGGCAGGGGTCCCGGGGGGGAGCAGTCAGGAAGGAGACGGAGTTAGATGGGGCTGCGAGGGGTGGTCAGGGCAGGAGTTCTGGGAGCTGTCAGGGAATGGGGGGGTTGGATGGGGCAGGGGTTCCGGGGGCTGTGAGGGGACAGGGAACGGGGGCTGGATCATGCCTGGCTATTTGGGGAGGCACAGTTTCCCCTAACTGGCCCTCCATATAATTTTGGAAACCCAATGTGGCCCTGAGGCCAAAAAGCTTGCCCACCCCTGAGTTACCACATAATGGTATTTGAGAGATCATAGTTATTTCCTTGTTTTAGGCCAGGTCTACACTACAAAGTTTTGTCAGCATAGCTATGTCAGAGTGTGGAGTGGGAGAGGATCACAATGCATTCCCTAAGGGCTTGTCTACATTATCCTCAGAATCGACGGGCAGCAGTCGATTCAGCGGGGGTCGATTTATCGTGTCTAGTAGACGCAATAAATCAACCACGCAGTGCACTCCTATTGACTCCGGTATTCCACCAGAGTGAGAGGTGCAGTTGACAGGGGAGCATTAGCTGTCGATTCACTGCAGTGAAGACACCATGGTGAGTAGATCTAAGTACGTCGACTTCAGCTACATTATTTACGTAGCTGAAGTTGCATAACTCAGTTCGGTTTTCCTCCCCGCCTCCCCAGTGTAGACCAGACCTAACTAACATAGCTATGCTAACAAACACCCCAGTGTAGATGCAACTGTGCCAGCAGAAGTGTCAGGAGGCATTATGCTAAAAGAAAAACTCCTTCTGGTGGCTTACACAGCATCTGCACTAAGGATATGCTGGCAAAGTTATACTGGCAAAATATTTGTAATGTAGACAAGGCCTTAGTGGGAAAGAGATGCAGTATATTGATAGTAACAGTTGGTAAATACTCATTTAAAAAAAAATGTTTATGACCACTTTCCTTCTGCACAGAACATTTGATTAAGTTTCTATTTTTAAAATGGAAACTCCTCTTAAAATATTAAGTTAACTTCCTTCACACATACGTGCATAAATATCTGGGGAGTTCATTCTGGCAGTTTCAGAAACATTGATGAATGTTCAACTAATAATTAAAGTCTGTTACAGTTTTGTTGGCATATGGCAGTACTTCTCTTCTGCATGCTATTTATTTATTTAAAATAAATACCTCTTCCATTAGAGCCTGATCCAAAACCTGCTGAAGTCAGTGAGTCTTTCTATTTACGTCAATGAGAATTGGGTTGGAGTCTTGCTAAACAGGGCTCTTGCTGTCTACAAAATTACATGGTATTTAGTGTGCTGCAAGAACGAGCCTACACAATGATACGTTAACTTGGTGGAGCTCTGATTTATTACTCAAATCTCTGGCATGGAGAAGTATTGACCAACTTGAGCATGTTGTATAACAAATATAAATTCACAAATGTATAGTAGACAGAAAAGAAAAAAAAACTTGATTAAATGTTGTTCACAATGAACTATTTGGCCAGTGTTATTGATTGATTAGTTAGTTGCTAAGTTTATGGCTATGACAAAGCAGTTGCTGTCTTGGAATTGCTGTTTATTCTTTTGCCATCTTATTTTAGACCATCACTTTATAGGTGTTTTGGGGGGCAGGAGTGTATTTGGTGGATTTTGCGTGTAAACAAAAAAATGAGACTGAAGAAAAGCTAAGATTTTATAACTTTCAGAAAAATAAATCTTTCCATTACATCTGAATAAAATCATAAGGCGCTCTTTGGAGATTCTTTTAAAGTTATTCATTTCATCGAGTTCACCCACTTCTGAGGTTTCTGGACTCAAATCTGAAATCTCACTGTTCGCCCATTCTCAGTTCTGTCCTGGCTGGCAGCCCTGTGGTATCAATTGTGATTTGCCTCCGCTAAACAGCTGTGTCATTTCAGGAGCATAGAAATCAGTTGTGTGCTTGTGTTTTTATTTGGGAAATCATTGTCTCCTTCTTATATAGACACTACTGTATTTGAGTATTATAGGTGTATAAATTATTTCACTACACCAGTGTACAATAATTTCCTGCACTGACTATTCACTTACAGGGCTCATAGACATGTAGGTGATATGTAATAATTTTATCACAAGACAGTTCTTGGAAATTCTTTTAAGGTTTCCAGAAATGTTCACAAGTCTTAGCCAATGTTAATGGAATATTAATGGAAACCATCAGGGTAGGCAGCTCAAATTAGTGATTCAAAACAAAACAAAATCTTCTTTTTATTTTTTCCCCATTAATGTGTTTTTTTTGGGGGGGGGGCAAAGTGGATTTAGTGCAATCAAAAGGTGACAGAAATCTCTGAAGTCCTTTCTCCACAGAAAAGGCACAAATTGGCTAGCATCTTTTCCACTCTGTAAAGGCACATTGACAGTATCCACAACTGTTATTCCGTCACCCTTCCACAGCAATAATAGACTAGATGCCTTAGAGAGTATTGATTCTGAGATTTCCATCTAGAGATATTTTTTATTAAAAGTTGGTAACGGCTTTTTCTAACATAACTGGAACCTGCGGATTTAAAAAATGGCTGTTACCAAGCTGCATTTTGGCATTTAGACCCTCAAATTTGCAAATAAATGTGGCTGCCAAAATTCACCAGAAATGTTTGTTATACCAACAGTATGCATATGAACTTGTCAGCAAAATCAAACTGTTTAGCATAATTCCTTTTCAGTCTATTCAGAACAGAAATGAGAAGACTTATACCATGGCGTTAACACCTCTTGCACCCTAATAGTCAACGCTATATTGCATATAGTCATTCATATATCCTAATATTAGGAATAAATCATAAGCTATATTTCTTGTAATATGTGAAATCATTCTTGCATGTTTACTATGTTTTTTAGTACATAATGCTTTGTAGTTAGAGCAGAATTAACATAGCAGGATAGTAATTTTTTACAGTTAGAGAGAGCAACAGTAGTTTTAGATGAGGTGGTGGTTTGACACTCATTGCTTAGTTGTAGGTAAACCTTGGAACCAGTAGTAAATGTCAAGAGATCCACCCAGTTTCCTGCAGTCTTTGCATTATTTGCCAAGAATCAAATAAAGAAGATGTGCATGAAGCAGGTGAAGAAAGATTACATAAAACAGGGCAGGCAACAGCCATTAGAAATAGTCTGCAAGATATCGAATTCAGAGGCTATTGACAAAATTCAGTTAATCTTTCTTTCAGAACAGACAGTATCAGTTGTGTGGCATAGACTTTGCTTTGCCTGATACATAGACACAGGCAAAATTCAGAGGATATGGAAAGCAAGAGCGTTTGATATATCATGTGTGGCAAGCTATAGTGATTTCAGTGAAGACACCAGTGGCCATAATACAAGACAGTCCAGTTCTGTGACACCTATAGGCTTGAGATGCTGCATGTTTTGTCAAGAAGTGCGCATTTTTTTTTAATAAGACTCACCTGTTACTACATTCGAGATGAGTGAATGGATAATGAAACTAGCTGTATTTGACGGCAAAATGAATGTTCGTTAAGTTGGAGTAAATGACCTCATAGCTGCTGAAGGCAAGTCCCACCTACCTAGTTACATCCGATGTATAAGGTCTGTCTGTGATGGAAAATGAGCGAATGTACTAAAATTACTGGCAGCTGTGCTTTGGTTTCAAAATGAGCTTCAGCGTATAGTCAGTCATGGCCATGTTTTGGAGGTATCTGGTGATTGGCATTATTACTGCAGTCTTGGAAAGGAAACTGACATTGAAATTCTACCCTCCTATATCAGTTGTAGATCTTCATTCAAGGAAAAACTCGAACTGAAATAAATCCAATATCAGCTTGATTTCATTGCCTCAATGGTCTCCTGCTGAGAGACAAGCACTCTTGGTTCCAGCCAAGTATAAATAATATATCCATCTCACAAATGATGTATTCTTTTAAAGATGATGATAGCCATTCCCATTTACCATTCCCAAGAGGACATATTTCTCTCACTGGTGCATGCTTCATTGGAAAATTTGGGGAGATACTTTGTCACACCCTGGTCACAAAGTTCTCCGTGTCAGTGAGAATAATGCAGCTCCTTGCATCCACATAGCTTGTACATGTTTCTGCACCTTCTGTCTGAAGGCCAATCTCTTGAGGGCTATTCTGATGACACTTTTGAGAAACAAGAATCAGTGAAATTCAAGATGTGTAGTATAGCTCAAGATGTTGTATATGGTGGAAAGCAATGGAGACAGAACCATATTTGTCTTGCAACAAGGTCAAGACAATTCGTTAATCTTATCCATCAGTTTGGCCACTGTATTAGTTAAGAAGCAATCCTGAAGATGGATACAGCCTTAGCATAGAAAACCCTACAGGCTAGATGCTGAGAATGTTGCTGCTGGTGGTCCTCCCAACCTGGTTCCCAGGAAACTTGTTTGATATACAGCTGATAATGTTGACATAAATTATGCTTCTCTGGATGGCAAAAAAAAAATTAAAAAAAAATCCATGCAGCCCACATTGCTGCTTGGCAAAGAGCCAAGCCTCTAATTGATCTTGAATGATCTAAGCCCTCAAACAGCACACTTAGTGTTCCTGATGCAGCCAATATGAGAAATGGTGACGCTAAACCAGTATTGACAGACTGTTTGCAATGAGTGGTACTCTGAATCTGAAGAAAACTGCAAAGCTGCAGTACAGGAAAGAGCTTCTAATATGGCCTTTATCTTTAAACATCAAAATGAGGAGAATGCGAAGTGTGGATGGACACACATCAACCAGTTGCACATGACAACAGAACCAGAAATAACTACCATTGGATACTTGCCAATTATTCAAGCCTCTACCCATAAGCTAGGCAACCTCAATATGGTTGTATGGAGATGTAAACATGTTGTCAGTGTTCAGGCAGCAGTATGTGGTTCTAATTATTGTTGAAGCGCTCTACTGTAAACTAGTGGTAGTAAAATGGGACACAGAGTACAGAGAGTGACTTATTCCATGATTAGGCGGCCTCCATATCTTTCAGAAACTTAGACCAGCACACACGGGCTCCAAAGCTAGCAGGTGCCTGGATTGGAAGTTGAGTTTTTGGAACACACTCAACAGAACAAGCTATGCATGGCAAGTCATATGTCAGAGCGATGCTGGTCCACAAAATGACATTTCAAGTTTTGTGGTGCCTATTTCATCCTCAGCTCTTGGACTTAATAGCAATGCATGATCAAGAGATTAAAGGGGATGTTGTTAAAGCATATCAGTCACATTTTTATGGTAAGCTCTTGTCAGTTTGTAGTTTACAAGGATTTCAAAATCTCACCTCCACATTTGTGACTGGCAAAGGTGAAGGTAGTGTGAACTTCAGGTTGTGGTGGTAGTACATGGCTGTACTGCTCATGTTGAGCAGTGCCCAGAGGGAAGGAAATTGGGAGCTGCCTCTCTTCACTCTCAAATGAATACTTCTTGCAATATAACCACACAAAATATGCAAGATAGGGTGCCACCTATGTCACAGAAATACATCAACTTCCATCTCAAGTGTTCCAGGGTCCCTTGCTGGAACTCCTTGTCAAGAGATCATGACAGAAGGTCAACCAAATGATCCCTGATCAGAGCCAAGAAAGACAGGTGGAATTGTAGGCATCACAAATACATACTCAGCCCTCACTTTCCAGTGACACCATCAGTTTCTAACGCATCTTGGATTGGATGACTTGAAGAAGGCGTGTAAATGTGTGGGATTCATCGCTGTGGTGCCTCCTGCTGGTCGTCTCGGGGAATTAGATATCCAGCCTCCAGAGCACCCTCTGCAGGCCAGTGTGTCACTACCACTTGGCCCCCATGTCCCTCCTGGACCCGGTGCCCTGTTGTCTGGGGTGCTGCCCCCTGGCAGTACCCCCACAGTCTGGGTCTCCCCCTCCCAGGGAACCCCCCCACCCACTATCTCTACTTTGCCTCAGTCTTGGCTACTGCTCAATCTCCATCTAGCCCTTGTTCACTGGGGCAGACTGCAGTATAAGCCACTCATCACAGGCAAAGGGGTTTGGACCTGCCACCTCTGGCTACCCGTGGGCTGCCCCCTGCAACCCAGTACCTAATAGGCCTTACCAGGCCTGAACCCTGGGGCTTTCTAGTCCGGAGCTCCCTTGGCCTTTCCTCAGCCCTGCTCCACTCTAGATACCTGGTTAAGCTCCTTGCAGCCAGGCCCTTCTGCTTGAGCTCTTGGCTCAAGCCTTTATAGGGCCAGCTGGGCCCTGATTGGGGTGTGGCCCAGCTCCAGCTGCTTCCCCAGTCAGCCTAGTAGCTGCTTTCCCTGTCACAGCCCTCTCCCAGGGCTGTTTTAAGCCCTTCAGGGCAGGAGCGGGGTAAGCAGCCCGCTACAAGGTGCCAAGTACAGAAGCGTTTACTTGTAAGATGTATGGTCCACAACACGGGCAAAGAAGCATGCACCATTTTGTTCACATACTTGTGGTCATAAGAAACACTACCTCCCACCAAGCAATGCATTTTTCTTCCACATGCGCAGAGCTTGCTACCAGGCACTAGTTTGGAGACAAACCCACTGCCCAAATCCAATCATTTCTCCTCCAAATACAATGGGCTGGAAAAGGAGGACAGAGGTCTGGTGCCTCGGTTCATGTCATTGCCACCAGTACCCACAGATTGCATGGAGGCAATACTCTGTGGCAGCACAACAGGGTGCAGAAGTCAGCGATGCAGGTGAAGGAAAGCATGAGTTCATATAGAGAACTGACCACCACCTTGTGCCAATGTACTTGATACTTAGAGATTCTTCTTAATGTCCCTCAAGTGGGCATATGACCAGGATTCATCATCAAATTTGGTCCACTGGTTGGATCATTAGTTTCCCCCGCTCAGGCGAAGTACTGATGAGGAGTACAAAGTGAATGTTGAAGTGCAGTATTATCAAATAATTAGATATGCCAAAATGACCTAATATGTTAATTCAATTTGCCACCATATACCAAAGTTTGAAAAAGTACAACATGAACTTTTGTGTGTTTAAGATATGTACTTAATGTTTAGTCAGGAAAAATTCAAGACCTATGATATAGCAGTTTTTAAAATATTGAAAAATATCATTGACCAAATATCACTGAGCTATTGTCTGCTAAAATTTAAAAGTAAACTTAAATTAGAAGTAATTCTTCTTTAGAAACTTTAAAGAATCAAGGATTATCCAGTTCCTCTCATCAGTTGTGCTAAGTGTTCCTATTAAACTATAGTCTGAAGAGTTCAGATATCAGAAAACATGGAAACCAGAGTGTTTAAGTTGGATAGAAATCTTTTGTACAGCTGCAGGGAGAGCAATCTGTTGAAGGCCTGGAAGAAATGACTTTAACATCTAATTTTGAGGAAATCTAATTGCCTCAATTAGATGTTAGATCCAGCACAGTGGAAATGACTATCTTGGCTATGTACAGCTGCACTATAAATAGAGTACTGGGTCATTTAAACAGCAAAAGAAAAGATCAGCCTGGCATCATTATGGCCAAATATGCTGATTGATTAGGTTTTTTAAGTAAAATAAGAAACCTGTTTCTTAACACTTCATAGTGATATATTTAATGATTAAATCTTCAAACCATTGTATAAACATTCACCAGTTAATCTTCCCAATGTCCCTGGGAGGTAGGTACTTATTATCCACATTTCACATTTGGGAAACTGAGGTGGAAGAGGTTACGGGACCAGCTCAGGCCACAGAAGGTGTTCTTGCAGAGAGCTAGGATTCAAGTTTAGGAGCCCTATGCTCAGATAAATGGTAGTTTTTACGAGCAGTTCTGTTTTGACTGGGACAGTTTCAACTCTTGGTTTTTGTTCCAGACAAGAGCACTTGTCCCAGGCAATGGAGTTGGAGACTGAGCAATGCATTCACAATGGTTCACTGCTGTTCCTTTTTTTCTACTAAAGTTGCTGTGCAGAGGGCACCTCTTTTTCCTGTTCTGCTGCATTTAACTGCTCTGTTCCCAGAATTAGGCTGCACCATTGTAGTGTAAGCAGTGTACCTGCTCTTTGTCACCAGGAGAGAGCTCTCCAGACGACATAATAAAACCAGCCCCCATGAGGGGCCATAGCTTCATCGCCAAGAGTGTCTCCCGCTGACGAAGCACTGTCCATTTTGTCATTTAAAATTTTTAACAACATAAATGCAGTGTAGACATATACAGCTAAGGCTAGTAGGGGCAGTAGTGGAGCCTGGAAGGCCGAAGAGGGGAGGCAGACAACAATTTCAATTGTTCATATGGGACAGGGATTGTCAGGTGAGAGGAGGCAGAACTGGTGTGAGAACCAAAAACTGCTTGGGACGGGGGAATTGGTTATGCCTTTAGATACTCTAAAGCATGCTAATGTGTTGAGCATTAACTGGGCCTCAGATTCTGCTGGTGCTCACTAAAAGCACATTAGGGAAACTTTAAAGTAGTAGTGTTTCAAACAGCACTACGTTAAAGCACACCAGCAGGGTGTACATGGACCAATTAATGCAGAGCAAGTTAGTGCACTTTAGAAATCACACCCATGTAGTGTGCATTGCCCCACCCTGTAAGGGCCTCTTCTGGGAAACTGAAACAGGGCTATCAAGGAATTATGAGCCTTGACTAGCCCTATCATGATGGAACAATGGGTGCTTAACTGTTAACAGCCTTCATGGTTGGAGAATGGAAAACCCCAGCAAAAGGAAGAATCAGGAAAAAACTGTCAGACTGCTTTACTAGGAGGAGGCCGTTCCACCGCAGAAACACAAGACACAGCTGAAGGAACTGGGCCACAGAAGATCCTTGCCTTCTCCCTAAAGAAAAGTCCTAAAAATAGTGGAAACTAGTCAAATTAAAAAGGATGAATATAAACAAATAACACAAGTATGTAGGGACAAAATTAGAAAGGCCAAGGCACAAGACGAGATCAAATTAGCTAGAGACATAAAGGGTAACAAGAAAACATTCTACAAATACATTAGAAGCAAGAGGAAGGCCAATGACAGAACCATTAACGGCTGGGGGGGTGGGGGCCAGCGGGGGAATAATAACAAAAAATGAAATGGCAGAAGTGCTTAATGACTTCTTTGTTTCGGTTTTCACCAAGTTTGGTGGTGGTTGGACATCTAACGTAGTGAATGGCAGTGAAAATGAGGTAAGCTCAGAGGCTAAAATAGGAAAACAAGTTAAAAATTACGTAGACAAATTAGATGTCTTCAGGTCACCAGGGCCTGATGAAATGCATCCTAGAATACTCAAGGAGCTGACTGAGGAGCTATCTGAGCCATTCTGGGATGTATTAAAAGGAATGTTGTAAGCAAGACATGAGAAGTAATTCTTCTGCTCTACTCTGCACTGATTAGGCCTCAACTGGATTATTGTGTCCCATACTGATTGCTGTATTTCAGGAGAGATGTGGACAAATTGGAGAAAGTCCAGAGAAGAGCAACAAAAATTAAGTCTAGAAAACGTGATCCACTAGGGAAGATTTTAAAAATTGGGTTTGTTTAGTCTGGAAAAAAGACGACTGAGAGGGGACATAACAGATTTCAAGTACATAAAAGGTTGTTACAAGGAGAGAGAAGAATTGTTCTTCTTAACCTCTGAGGATAGGACAAGAAGCAATGGGCTTAAATTGCAGTAACGGAGGTTTAGGTTGGAGATTGAAAAAAACTTCCTACCTGTTAGGGAATAAATTGCCTTAGGGAGGTTGTGGAATCTCCATCTGTCAAGGCTGAATCCCCACTCTGTCACTCTGAGTACAGAAGGTAGGGGCCTCCCAAGGATTCTAAAATTTAATACTTGCCACTCCAGGCTTGTATTAAACTCCCAAGGTTATAGCTTCTCTCTGACCTTGGCTTGGTAAACGCC